>NC_134287.1:22642386-22954830 GCF_949628215.1 Phalacrocorax aristotelis | reverse complement strand
TAAGTATTATTCTTTTATTTTACTTTCCCCATTTTCTCCCAGGTATCAAAAATACTGGTAAAATCTGTGAGATTTTAAAGTAGACCAACTTCTTGCCTAACACAACTGTTCCCTCTCTCTATCATCATACTTTCTCAGTATTTATAGGCATCTTCAAATTGATAAGGGAGCTGACCTGTCACTTAGTGATTCACTGAATTTTCAGGAGATGCAGAATAAAATAACAGGCAATTCCAGGCTAGGGACAGCAGAGGGATAGAGGAACACTAACAGGCGCGGCTGGCAGCTGAATGCCAAGCAGAGCCTGTGCTTTGGGACGTCAGGCAGTGCCAATGAGCACGGGAATTCATTTCCTCTCCGCCGCACAGAGCCATTCTCAGTGTCCTGCAGATATACCGCACCCGGTTTGACTTCACAGCTGGACACGTACAAGATCCAGGCACTGCTTCAGCAGCTGACCTTTGCTTTCCCTTGCTGTAACCTCTGCGCATCACACACCCTTTCACGCCGGCATCGCCTGCTGTCCCCTCCAGGGAGGCATTAAGGCTGAGATCAGCAACGGTACCTAGGGCTTTAATGGGTGCTGATTTCAGGAGTTAGCATGTAGGCACTGACGGGGATGCAGGGCTTTGGGGACTGATGTTTGAGGTATTAATGCATGCAGATGGGGAGAGTGGGGTTTTCAATAGCCCTTGCATGCCTGACTCCCCTTAATACACGTGGTCTAGCTGGTTTCAAGTGCTTTCTTTTCAATAAATTGACACATTTATTGAAATAGTACTTGGCAGGTTGCATTAACGTCTCCTGAATCAGGGGTGCAGTGGTGATGGGGGTTGTGCAGGGTAGGTCACTACAGCACACGTCGACAGGGACCGTAATTGCTCCCCTGGAACGTCTGCTTTGTATGAAATGAAACAGCTATTGAAAAGTCGCATCAGGATCATTCTATACGTACATACACACGCACTAGCATCCGCGGTATTATGTGGTAACACGAACGGGCACGTTCCTAGAGCCCCCTCCCGCCCCCAGCATGAAGGCTGGCGAAAGGGCCGGCGTTTGGCCGCATGCGTTACCTGCCCCTGCTCAGCGAGGGCCTTCTCTAGGTCTTCTATCTGAGCCTGAGATCGGTGTATTTCTGCTTGGAGCTGCTCACGTGTCTGTAGGATATGAGGGAAAAGCAAAAAAACAATAAATCAAACTTTCTGAAAAAGACAAAAGCTAACACAGGTACAGAAAATACTTGAAACATCAAATAGTTTTAACAAATAATTTTTGAAGTTCTTTGGCAGAATAAATTTGCAGCTAAGTACATAACATTAGTCATTAATCATAAGAAGAACTCTGTAAGATAGGGCAATAGTTTTGAGGCTTAAGTCAAGATTAACATAAACAGCACCCCACGAGGCAGACAGTAGGACAGCACAATATCAATGGCCTTTGACAGCTGGTCAGGACAGCCTGCAGCGAGCAGCCTGCCCTGTTCTAGAACAAGGTGTTTAAAAAAGCCAGCGTAATGCAAGCGCTCGTTTCTCCATGGAGACAAATGAAAATGATTATGCCACAATCCTGGGCACACCTGATTCCTTTAAAGTTTTGACGAGCTAAAAAGCTCAGAACTAACCCTACGTACGTAACGTTACCACCTGGCAAACTGTGCTCCTCCTTATGCATTTAGTACCCTCTCCTATGGTCTTCCTGTATTGTGGGTAATTTTTTACCATACTTGTAGTTTTATGCTGATTTAAATATACACCACCTTCCAACATGTGTTTTCTGGAGAATGAATGTAACTATTATTAGCTGTTTTATTAATTAAATACTGTTTTACAGAACATTTTATTTCCTTGAGCCAATTATCTGCTATTTATCTTGTTATTTATAACAAAAATGATCTTATTTGTCTGCGTTACCTGCACTGTTCTCTCTTTTTGTCTCACTACGGAAAAAGTAAAAATCAAGTCACCTTTCAAGTTGGGCATGTCTTGTTTCATTACAATTTTCTTTACGTGTGCAACCCCTAACACTTCAGAGCCGAGCGCGTGCTTCTGGGAACGGTGGTTTTAATGGAGTTTGAGCATTCAGCAAGAGCGAGATGGTCTGCGATTGCCAAACGGGGAGGTGGCTGGGACACACGGGCTGCTGCAAAATCTGCGTGGCTGAGAGGTACGCACCAGTGGGGGCAGTGGTGAAATGAGAAGTTAATTCTTGGCACTATTCAGTGGGAGAAAAACAGACTAGTTGTATAGTTTGGAAAGCCAAAATCTTATCGTAACGATGGACTTCAGCTAGAGGGATTTGGCTGTTTGTTTTATGCCTAACTGGGGCCAGGGAAGTGCCCGCGGTCAGGACAGTCAGAGCGTGGTGGTACGTGGTGCTGTGCCCCAGCTGCCGGAGGTGTCCCCACCGCAGGCACCAGTTTGCAGGATGAGGGTATCATCTCCCAGCGTTGTCATCCTTACCTTGAACTACTGTAAGTGTGGCTCACACTTACATTCATACAACAGACTTTGCAGTTACAATGCTCCTATTAAACTCCAAACTGTTAGCTCAGAACAGAATTTGTCACCCTCACATTCTGTGCATGGTGAGTCCTGCCAGCTCCTTGTAGTATACAACATACCCATGATAAATGTAGCACTTTATGCCAGATGTTTGAAGCCACGTGGGCTGTGTGAGGCAGGCAGAATAGCATAGGACACTTTGCAATTTAATTAAGAACAAGAATCTCAGCTATAAACCATCTAAACATTTTATGAGGAATCACATAATCTCACAGAATCCAGAAGGAATTAAATACCAAGTCTTATATATTTAAGGCTATCTGTCCCAGATTTTTATAGAAAAAGAGCTTAATTTTAAGTATTTCTCATATAAATTCTCTCTGAATTTCTCCTAAACTGATCAGAGGTGAAAAGAGTAAACCACGGTAATGGTGGTTCCTCCAGCCAAGCAGCACCTCGTGGGGGATGCCGAACAAGCTGGCTGGAGTTAGAGCCCACCTTAGCCAGCCCAGCTGGGTCCCCTGCCCTGCACTCCTGGCCAGCAGCATGTTGGAGGGGCTGGCTGACTCTGGTGTAGCTTGAAAACAACCTGAGCAAGTACAATTGGAAACCCCCATACAATCACAGTCCTTTATTTTCATGTAATATAAGCCATTTAGACCTTAACTTCTCGTTCTGCATCCAATGTTCCTCCGACCTGTTCTTGCAATAGGGCGTATGCTCGTTGCAGAGCCTGGTACTCCATCGTCAGCTGCCGAAACCGCAGTTCTGTCTCTTCCTTGGCCATGCCCTGGAATTAAAAACAAATATGCATTGCACCTGTTCCCTTTTTTCCTGCACTGAAAGTAAGAAATACTATAAGAGTGGATTATGTTTGCTTCCCCTAAAAAGTGCCAAAATTATTAGTTTCAAAATGCAATTTGGGAAGCACAACACTAAGGACCTTGTCTATGTGCCCTCAGACTGTTTCTCTTTTGTCCCTTAAACATCTCTTGCATACACTTACTTCAAGAAAATGCAATATAGAAAAAAAAGATAATACCCCCCGCCTTGGAAAGGTAAAAACTTGCCATCTGACACACTAACAACCGAATCGCCCTTTATTACTGTAACAGGCAAAGTCATTGCGCTTAAAGGTGAAAATAGAACCATCTTGAAACAACAAAAGGTTTCCAGTCTGGAGAATAAGCTAAGCCTGACGGTCTCACTCAATTATTAAAACACTAATCTAGAGTTAATACTTGTAGAAATGGTGACATCAACATGAAAAGAGCCCTTCATCTTCTTCACTCTCCTTACAATATCCAGCATTGACTGCTTTCATGCCAGGTTGACCGGAATATTTCATTCGACATGAAATGAAATGATACTGCTGGTTGCATGCATAAACCTCGTGCTATCTGAACAGGGAAAAAAAAAGTCAATACAGGAATGAAAAATAAATAGGCTCATACATATAAAAATACATGCAGATTCCCTGCAGTGCAGCACACACCTGGTAACCAGTCCTGTACCTTGTATGATGGAGATAGAAATCCTTCAGGTTCCCTTTTAACAGGTCTATTTACAACTCATGAAACAGGTGAAATGGCAGATGAAGAATGCAGCCAGCGCAGCACAAAGAGGCTGCAAGTCATTGTTAGCAATTTTTTGTTTATTACAAGATTCTTGTTAAACCCAGAAACACATAACGCTACAGTGATCTGACACACGCTCGGGAATGCGTTTGTAGGGAAGCCCTGCAAAACACCAGGAATAATCACTTTTATTTGTTTTACCAGCTGACTTTGTGTCCCTCTGCATTCAGAGCCTCCCGAAAAGTCACGACCTCGATATACTGGCAAGGAGACAGCCTCTCCTCTGGAGACTGGTGTTTTACGTGGCTGCTTACTTCTCCTTCCAGAAACACAAACCTTATCACTTAAGGCTGCACTCTGTGCCGAGGTCAGAAGGACAAATAGAAGGAGATGAGCCAAACTACACGTACACAAACCTGCAGTAACTCTCCGTGTGAACAGATCTGCCTAAGGTCATCCAATGCCTCAGCCTTTTTATGCCTCTAACCTATGAACCCATTATAAATCTAATATTCTTAGGATTTAATATTTCCAGCTTGGCTAAAAGTTGTGAAATTAATGAAGGCTTGAGATCCAGAGATATTAACCAACACGCACAGTATTAAATTTAACATAAATTTTGAATTTTATGGTCAGATATGAATGATGAATAATAATGATACATATGAATGATGAATAATGAATGATACAGCAGACCAGGAGTTTCATTTAAAATTAGTAATGAGGTTTCAAAACAAAATAACACATATTTTTGATGAATACCTCCTCCAAGTCATCTTCAGGAGTGCAAGGGGTTTGATCTGTCCGGTCAGTTTGGTACGAGATAGAGGAACCATCAGACTCCAAGGAAGCTTCTTCATCGTAGCCAAAAAACGTCTCCACAACCGGCTTCTGACAGAGACAAGGCGTCACCGGCGCAGGCGTGCCGCGCCGCAGCAGTGCCGTCGGCTGCGCCGCCCCACGGCACCGGGGGGAGCCGCAGCTCTGGGCACTTGGCTAAACCCTGCGCCTTTGTAGGATTTGAACATACGTGCCTTCGGAGGAACCTAAATTCCAGATTATTGGCAATTTTCTCTCTATCGGTTTTTGAAAACCACCCAGCTCTTCACATGTATTCTGTCAAGCTTTCTCGCCCAAATGGGAGTGCTCTAACGATAGCTAAAACTATTCAAACCATGTAATTGCTGTATTTGTTACTAGGTATGATGGGTGCAACCTCAAAGCCCTGCCTTTTATTAAATGTATTTAAAAAAATAAATTTTAAAATGTATTTTATATACATTTAAAATACGTCCTGATTTCTCCAGCCAAGGCAGATCACCCTTTTTACTTTGTGTGTTCAGCTGAGTGTGAGGTGGGAGTTGTGCACTGAAACGTCTGTGTTAATCCATCGTCATCACCACGATGTCCCGCCTGTCATTACCACAAAGAAGCATGAAAAATTAGATTTTTCAAGAGATGTTCTACTTGCAAATTTGAAGTTAATCACCACAGCAATGTTTTTACAGTTTGAAGAAATAGATCTTTCCACTCAAATCTAGTTTCTGTTTAAAAGAATGAGGGTAATGCTGGTAAAAAAAGATTTACTGTTACATGCTTGAAAGTCAAAGGCAACATTTCAAACACAGATTTAAGGACATTTTAAACCATTGATTTACAAAAAACATTTCTAGGTCTTGGCTTTTTTTTTTTTTTGTATTTGCAGTGGATAACTTTTGAAGGAGACAAAACGTAACTCTCCTCCAAAGGCCCGGTTGCCATTTGCGGGATGACAGGAGTTAAGGAGTTCTCTCACATTGACCGCAATTCCTTGTTTACAGATTCATTAGCTCCATCACCGCCTAAATTCTTGCTATGTAGAGCACAGCTTGCTCTCAGGTCACCGACATTATACCTTACGATGTCATTACAGTGTTAGTATTTGTATTAACACCCTGCTGAGTCTTCATTAACTAACATTTTCTTTTTCCCTGAGCATTAACCATTGCTCCTTGTAATCAGCAATTCTTGCATGTTACAAAACTCCATA
The DNA here is from genome assembly GCF_949628215.1 of Phalacrocorax aristotelis. Taxonomy (NCBI): domain Eukaryota; kingdom Metazoa; phylum Chordata; class Aves; order Suliformes; family Phalacrocoracidae; genus Phalacrocorax; species Phalacrocorax aristotelis. The sequence continues at coordinate 22,948,720 of NC_134287.1, read as the reverse complement.
ATGAATTATTTACAACCTACATATGTTTTCAGGCAGTGCTATCAAAAGATCATTCTGCGACGTGTTAATTCACAAAATCTGTCTTGTCTTAAGACACTCACGTACCACGGGAGTCCCACGGGACACAAACTGCAGAGCGCGCCAATGCTTGTAACGCGCAATGCAAACGGTTCCCCTACCCCTACCAGACCTTGTCTGAATTATCCTAATGCTGCCTGTGAACGCCCTCGGACCCAAATTTAAGATTAGGACCCATTCCTAGACCCTTGACGAGGACTTCCCCCTGCGCGGCTCCAAGGCGCTCGGAGCACCCCGGGAAGCCAGCACGCCCACCCGCACGTCACGGTACAAGCTTTCTTTTTACCTTAGGAATTCTTGTCATTTTTTTCCTTTGCTTCCTATACCTCAACAGCTTATCACGTTCCTGAAAGAATCAGATACATACGTTAGCTGTTTTCAGAGAGCCGCTACTTAAATTAACTATGTCGGTACTAGTAGTCATTAGGCAATCAAGAAATAGTGATGTCAGCGCTGGCCACCGCCTCAACATCAGATAACGGTGCTTTCATCAGTCAAACGTTAGCTTTACTCCAACATCCCCCAAGTTTGCCGTGTACAAGTAGCTCTTTATGTTGATGAAAACCAAAACAGCAAAAGAAAGCCGGTTATAACCAGCACGACACAGCGACGGCTTAGGCCGCGCTTGGGAGCTGCCCCGTGAGCGAGCGTGCACATTCAAGCCCGCGCTCTGGCTCCGCTCTGGTTGACGGGCGCGAAGCAAAGACCGACTCCCGCCTCGGCTCTCGGTGCCGCGGCTGTCAGGGCCCTCCGGAGGGTGCGCACACCTAACAGCCCAGCGGCGCAAAATTCGGAGGCTGTTTGAGCTCAGTACTTTCAGTCTCAGTGGATTTCTCTAAGGATCTGCAGGTTCCCAGTGCTTCTGAAAAAGGGTTGGAGCGTTTATTGCTGCCAGCAAGTTTGTCCGTTCCGTGGAAATTATGACCCGCTTCACAGAGTCATGTCAATTTTTTATAGTACTGAAAAAAAATCCTTTATTCTGGATTGCATATAAGGCAAACCTTAGGATTGCAGAGTAAAGTTGTAACGGGAAAACCCCTGTAATCTTTCAGTTCAACCCTCTGGTATAAGGGTGCGATGACATTGTGGGACTTTGGTAATGCGCCACTACCCGCAGCCCAGTGGCAGATCCTAACAGCAGCAGCAGTGACAGAAGAAAACGGAGCACTTGTTTTGCTTGACAACACACTCAGCAGTGAAGAACAAACAGCAGGCACTTTATCAACACATATTAGTGGCTTAACTTCACAAAAATTTACCGATAAGAACAAAGTGATGAGTCGGGCAAGGGCAGTGACTGAGGACATGCTGGTATGGGTGAGACAAAGCTAGTGGTAATCAGACACTAAAAAAAATGCAATTCCACGACAGCAGAGCTGTCCCAGAGACGGGGAACACTTGCTATCGGCCATCAGGCCAGGGGGACCACGCTGGCCTTTGCCACTGAGGTCTTTCTAGTGGTGGAAAAAAAAGCTTTCCTCTCACCAGAGCTTTCCTCTCCACTATCACTAGTTTTTTATCTGGTGAACAGCTTCTGCTGATACGGCCTTTGACAACATCTACGCTGAGAAAAACACTGTGTTAGCTTGCTGCCTGAATGGAGATGTAAGTGATAATATATACTGTTATACCCTGCGTGCTCTTTGTGAACAGCAATTTAAAGCATACAAAGGTGAGGATGAAGTTAACGTCATTCTTACCATGACACTCTTCACATAGCCAGCAGTTTCCAGTGTCTAATGAAAAAGAGTGAAATAATGTCAGTAAGTGTGCAGACTTTAAAAAAAAAAAAAACAGAAGAAGGTATTTTCTTGAGGAGTATTATGATTTCAGTATTTTCTCTTTCCAAAGACTGAGAACATGTTAAAAAAGAAGCAAAACCCCAAACACAAGAGTGCAGGATCCCCCCCTTGTAGGCAGCGATCTTTAGCTCTGATGCTGTCTCCAGCTAAAGGAGCCCTGACCTCCTCTCTTGCAGGCACAGGACCCGGCCGTCAGCATATCTGCTGGATGTCCCGCAATGGTTCTGTCATGCAAGCGCAGTGTAGGTTGAAAGGATTTTTCCAAATACTATGCCCCAGATAACTTATATTCATTTCAGTTACTAGTAATCATAGAAGTGCTGCCGTGTTCCCCTGGTGCGAGCCATGCCAGCCAGCTCACCCAACCCCAGGCACCCCTTGCTTAGGCTTCCTGTTCTTCTCTGTGGCCTTAGGCAACCTCGTGTGAGAGCGGCAGAATTACCTCTTACCTTGGAGAGTTCGTCGATGATATTTTGCTGTTCAATAACTTGCAGTCTCAGGAAATCAACTTCTCTTTCTTCCTGGCTGTGGTCAAGGTCATTTAAAGAGCTCGGTCTCCTTATTGTGCCAGCTCTTTGCCTCTAAAAGAAACCCGCAGGGAGGAAGAGGAAATGATCAGAAGGCTTTGCCAAGGGACGGTACACAACCCTTCCCTTTACAGCTAGCGATGCAGCCGATCTAATGGCTGTTCTGGCCGCTGTCCTGCTCCCCTTTTGCTGGGTGACACAGCTAGCGTGCAAACACACCGGGTGCTCCTGCTCCTCAGACTGAGGCGTGACGCTCGTGGTCACTGGGGAGGCCAGCGGGCAGGGGGCCATGGCACCAAAGAGAGGGGCTAGCAGCAACTCAGCTGCACCTGGTCTTTGGTTCTGCCAAGGGCTGTGTGGCTTCCTCTGGGTGGAGAAGGAATTCGGAGAGCTGGGGCCAATGTCGCTTCTCTCCGGGTTCCTCTCATTAGTTTTGATCTGCAGCAGCCCCAGGGATGACCCCAGCCCTCCTACAGCCATGCAGTACCACAGCTACTTCCTACCGGCGGTCGCCCACTAATAATATTCAACTAAAAAACCTGGAAAAGAGTCACAGGCGCTGATTTCCTAGGAATTATGAGGTGATTCTGATACAAAAGTCAAAGGAGCAGTGCGGTGGTTTGTGCTCGCGTGGAAGCTGAGTAGCCAGAGACCGAGCGGTCTGATCAAAACATGCAAAGCTCCCTCAGTTACTTCAGAACTGGTTGCTTTTAAAGCTAAAATAAAACATTTTATGTAAAACAAAACATGTTCAAGCCACAGACCACTCAGCAGTGCTCTGCAGAGCACCTCAGCAAGCACCAGAAGGGGGAAAGCTTCCTATCGAACTTGCAGGCTTGGGATGATGCCTGAATTCTTCAGCCCCGGGAGTACTAAATTACATGTTCTTTCTGGAGCATTCAGAGGCTTACCATTGCTATATTTTCTTGTGTTACAAATTTTAATTTATTTTCCATTCGACGTAAGGCATGTGACAATTCTTCATTCTTCCTACTAAGGCGTTTATTTTTGTCCAAAATGGGCTTATACTGACTTTCAGCTTCTCTAAGACGTTTTAACTGAAAGATAAAGAGACAATTAACACCTCCGGAGCTGTTATTTTTCATCAAATACATTAACAATTTTCTTTAACTACCACACTAGCAGTATTTTCTCCTAATGCAAAGCAGAACTGATAAAAAATTCTTGGTATTTTCCATTGGGAAGCAGATATTTTCTTCTTCATGAAGTATTCGGTCTGTGCAACAAGCATACCACAAGGGGAATGTATTTATTATAAAAATAAATAAAAATAATTCCAGCTAATGCCATCCTAAGAAACCACTGTTGTGTAAGCAAAGATGAGTGTAATGTGGCATACCACCAAACCCAGAGCGTAAGGAGGAGCCAGGTCCTCCTGCAACGATTTCAAAATGGCACAGGGGAAAATAAAGCTAAATAAACAATAAATAAGCAAGTGCAAGGCCCTGCCCCTGGGGAGGAACAACCCCCCGCACCAGCACAGGCTGGGGGGGACCTGCTGGAGAGCGGCTCTGCTGAGAAGGCCCTGGGAGTGCTGGGGGGCAGCGAGGTGACCCTGAGCCAGCACCGGGCCCTTGGGGCCAAGGGGGCCAGCGGTGTCCTGGGGTGCATGGAAAGGAGTGTGGCCAGCAGGGCGAGGGAGGTTCTCCTCCCCCTCTGCTCTGCCCCAGTGAGGCCACATCTGGGGGGCTGCGTCCAGTTCTGGGCCCCCCAGTTCCAGACTGACAGGGAACTGCTGGAGCAAGGCCAGCGCAGAGCTGCCAAGGGGATCAGGGGCTGGAGCATCTCCCATGGGAGGAAAGGCTGAGAGACCTGGGTCTGTTCAGCCTGGAGAAGAGAAGCCTGAGGGGGGATCTCATCGGTGCCTATAAATACCTGAAGGGCAGGTGTCAGGAGGACGGGGCCGGGCTCTTTTCAGCGGTGCCCAACGCCAGGCCAAGGGGCCACGGGCACAGGCTGGAACACGGGAAGTTCCCCCTGAACATGAGGACAAACCCCTTCCCTGTGCGGGTGCCAGAGCAGGGGCACAGGCTGCCCAGAGAGGCTGTGGGGTCCCTTCCCTGGAGACATTCACCCCCCGCCTGGACGCGGCCCTGTGCCCCTGCTCTGGGGGTGCCTGCTCACGCAGGGGGTGGGAAGGGATGAGCTCCAGGGGTCCCTTCCAACCCCCACCAGTCTGTGATTCTGTTCTGGGGGTAAGGTGCGGGCCTGGCAGCGCATTCACAAGCCGTCATCGCCGCACTTGGCCGCTGCACTCACCAGCTCATTCCTCTCCTCCGACAGCAGCGCGTTCCGGTCCTCCAGCTTCCTGATGATGGCACTCAGCTCAGCAATTTTAAGTTGGAAACGCCGGGCATCCTTTTCATCCAACTGCTGTTCCTAAAACAAAGATCAACTGCAAATAACTGTTCATGAGTGTACGCGCACTATCGGTATTTTTTCAAAGCTCAAACTTTTTCTTATCCCAAATGCGAACATTTCAAAACATTATATGGCAGAGTGTAGCCTACGTAACCTAACTGACCACGGAAAGCTGCAGGATGAGACCAACAGAAAGTTAGGAGTGAAAAAGTAACAAAGTATGCAAATGCAGAAGTATGTATATGCAAATACAGAGTCACAAATGGTAAACTTGGAAATAGAAAAGAAAATATCGAAAATTAAGGCGATGTTTCCAATGTATGCCACTGTTGAACTGAGTGCTTCAGACACATCACCCACTCCAAGGACTTTGTTATAAGAAAATGATATTAAAAATACTGAAGTACAACTGGGGAAAATCCATGCAATTATGCCATAGCATAAGCTCCTCTTCCATAAAGCTGTGGCCCTTATTGGGTTCTAAAGGGTCACTCGTGAAGCCAAAGGGGTAGCACTCTATCTGAGTGAAAATGCTTAAATCAGATTATAAATGAATAGAAATATAGGTAGACACGTTCTCGTCCAGAATCAGAGAGAAGTTACATCTATTGACAAACGTGACAGACTTTTTCCCCTTCTCTAGGTCTCGTTCTGGTGTTTGGCAGAAGTTGAGTACAAATCAAAACAGGCAAATTAGCGTCCATAGTGCTGGTGGCACTTTGGGAGGTCTAGGGTTCCTCATTCAACAGGTGCAGGAGAGGCTTGGGACAAAGAATAAAATAGATCGGGTTGCTCATGTACAAGTGTTTACACTTCTACCGAGAAAATTAAGGCTGTTGCAAAAGAAATCTTGATGAGAATCAGCAATGAAGAAAATTTGCATACGTCAGGTATATGAGGTCAGTTAACTGAGGGTTTTGTGATATTAGCAAATTAAGGCCAAAGCAGAAACGTGCCATAGTTACATTAAAAAAGCCACTGTGGAGGGGTGACTGAAATTTAATGTTCTGGATATTGCATTGCAGAAAAGGAATAGGAGAGAAGAGGTTAACAGGTGTTTGATTCACTTTCTGGTCCACTGGAAGCGAGAGCACTTAGCAGCACAAAAACCCGAGCTAGCAGCGGGGTTCCGGGACTTCCCACACTTTCATGCACCGACTACATTCCCCGTTTCCCTTTGTAAACTGGCCTTGTACATCTGCTCACAAACCCCACTGTTAGCAGTCCGAAAGCTAGCACACATACATCACTTGGTTAGAAATGCATTTGCATCATTTGTTGGCAAAACTGTGTCAAAGTGTCACGTTAAGGCAGGTGGCAGAAGTATGGTACAGTGAGGAAAGGAAGAGAAAGAGAACAGAAAAATTTCACCCTGCTAACAAAACCAAACCAAACAAACCAAAAACAAAACAACGAAAAAGCAAAAGCTCTCCCATAACCAGGTTTGATTTTAAATCTGAAAGGCTTGGCTAACGAGCGAGAGCAAGAAATCAGTGCCTCGGGGCTTCCCCTTGGCGGCTATGGGAAAGCTGTTGCTTGAGGGTGCACTCATCAAGATTCTGTCACTTTGTGCCGTTTTGTCACTGTCTGCTCGTTTGTGTAGGTGAAACCACGTGAAAGTGCTTACGGGGCTTCCCGAATGATCTGAAGCGTCTCCTGCACCACTTGCATAAGGAAGTTCCCGCTTGGGGCTGCTCAGATGCCGATCAGACTCTTTGATCTGGGAAAGTTGTTCATCTAAAGCCTCCTTTTGGAGCTGCAGTCTCTGAGCATGCCCGGCTTGAACCCCTAACTCTCTCTCCAGCACGTAGACTGCTCTGTCTTTAAATTTAATCTCCTCCATCTACAAGGAGAACAGAACACAATCACACAGGCAGGCAGCGGCTTGACAACAACAGAGCATCTTATGACCCCAAACGCAGCCAGAGAACACTTGCACGGAGCCGACACCCCTCAACATGGAAAATGCAACAACGCTCTCCTGGAAATAGAACAGCAACGAATATTTGACAGCGAACATATCAACGGAATCGCTTAACCAACTCATGATTATTACTCTTCTTTTGCAGGCCCCCCAGAATAAAATCTCTCTTTTCAGCAGGAATTTTTGCGTTAAAATGATTGGGAAATAACCCATACTCTTAGGAGCATTTCAGAATATCTTAAAAAAAAATTACAACCTGATATTCATATCACAGTTTGGATTGGTTCACTCAACATGTCCATGATTTTGCAGCATTCTGCTTGGACATCACCTTGTGAAAATTTGGATTCATTATTTTAAAAGAAAAATATTTAAACCTCAATATCCTTTTAATTTTCAAAGTATACAAGGAATGTGAATTTTTAAAATTCTTTTTCCAGAAGTCTCCCATGTGAGCAGTTTGTTTAATTACCCCCTTCCCATGAAAGGTTTTGCTTGTGCATCATAAACATGCAAAATCATTAAGTGCTTCAATGACAAACATCCCGCTATCTCTAACTGTCCTCTTTCCTATTCGCCTGCACTGAGTTCAGGGAGCCAGGCTCATCGCCGCTCCGTCGGGCACGCTGAATCTGCAGGTGCTCCAGGAATATGTTCTGGATGTTTTTTTCCGAATGCTCATGTGGAATTAAAGCCTCCCCCTGTACGGAGCCGAGCCCCATTCCCCTGCGCGGAGCGAGCTGCGCTCGGCGGCGAGCCGGGGCCAGAGGGGTGGCTCTCGCCGCCGCGCCGCCGCTGACGGCCGGGGATCGGACCCTCGCAGCCTGTTCAGAGACCTACAGACACGGACGGCCCGTGCCCTGCCTGAAAACGAAAAATGACTGAGCACAGCCCGAAATCTTCTGTGTCCGCAAGGCTGTGCGACGCTGCGACAGAACCTCAGGCTCTTCCCAGCTGATCGCATACATATACATTATACATGAATATAAAGCATTAATTACGCTCACACGCCACAGGGCTGCCAAATGTGCTTACAGATTATGATTCTACGGAAAGAAAGAAAGCAGATAAATCCTCTAAAATGTCTGTTGATCTGGTTTCAGACACCGTAGATACATAAGATTTTTGGCATGAGTTTTTGAGACTTTACACATTTAATTTAAATGATCAGTTTTAAAAACGTGGTCTGCTTGAAATAAGCACATTTTGCCTTGTGAGAACCGCGTTTGATACTTTTATCCTTGCTAGCTTTGTCTGTAAACCTGGAAAGAAATGACATTGTAAATTAACAGATCAGTCAAAGCACTTTGTTTCCAATAACTACAAAAATGGCCAACCCAGGGAAAAAAGCAAGTGGGGGCAGTTTGCACACACCCAGCAATGGCATCGGGAAACTACTTCCATCAGGTGCTTTCGGGTGGAGGGGTTGATTGCAGCTTACAGCTGTGAAATCAATTACGCGGGAGAGGACGCAGGGGCTTGGGGCACGATGCCCCTCTGTTGCATGGCACGGAGGCTGCGTCCGGCCCCAGGCCAGGCGAGGTGCTCCATCTCCCATCGCCCTCACGCTCCGGGGAAGCTCCGCGGCCCCAGCTCCGGCCGTAGGCGGGAGCCAAGGCGCCCCCCGAGGGGCCGCGCTGCCAGGGCGGCACAGCCCTTTGGGGGCCGCGGGAAGGAAGGACCGAGGCTGCAAAGCGGAGAGATCCCGCACCGGCCCCGGGGGAAGAGCCAGCCTTTGCCAAAAGACAACATAGGACAACTCATAAATACCTGCGTGGAAACTGTGATTCAAGGGTATGCAAAATTTAGATTCTTTTAGTAAAATGGAGCAAATCAAATGTACTTCGGGTGCCATTTTATTAAAGGTGCTTTCAACAATTTCCATTCAAGCGATGGTCTACTAACTTTGAATGAAACAAAGAGATGCCCCCCCGAGGTCCTTCTGCTAGATACCTAATGGGGTGGAAATCTAAATGGATATATAGATGAAAAGGTAAGACATCATCAAATGGTTATTTGTTTAAAATAAGCAGAATATGGGGTAGCTGATCCAAATTTACATTAAAACAAACATATGTTACAACACAGGCAACACATTAAATTAGGAGGAACAAAGAAACTGGAGAAAATACAAAAAATTTCACAGTATTTCACTAATGGTTTGTTTTCCAGAAAAAAACCCTAAACATAATCATCATAAACAACAAAGGAGACATCAGCATTCACATTCCCCCTCATATGATTAAATTCACATTCATGAAATAGGCATAACAATTTGATGTTTGCAGCCCATTATTATATAGCAACATTGTAGATATTACAAATTGAAGGAAGCATTTCACTGAAAAATATTAGTTAGCACGTTTCTTCCTAGCCTTAGTAACAATAAGAAGACGTAAAGACAAGAAACAACTTGGGACTCACTGGAAGAGGCGCCGGTCCCCAGGCGTGCGCCCCACCAGGCTGTCGCCCACGCCGGCCTCATTCTGCGCTGGGTGCGGGGCCGGCGGGGCTCCTCCTCCCGCCGTGTGCCTGGTGGCTTCAGACACCGGCAGCGCTCACAGAAGGGCGTCAGCGCACGTCGGAGCGCAGCATCCAACCACCTGAGAGGATGCCCCGTGCCGCGCTGTGGATATTCCCGCTCTGGCTCCAGCAGGCTGCCTCGGCTCCGGATGAATATTTATGTGGAGGTGCTAATTAGCAACCAGCCCGTGAGCACAGCTGATGCCAATTATGCAAACATAATCCCATGCAAACTTAAAGTTGTTATTCCCTCCTTGTGCAACCCAGCGCAATGCCTGTCACGCTCTGATGTGCAGCAGGTTTTAAGCCGTGTGACTCTCTTTAAGCGTGTTATTTCCATCATGGTTGTAAAATCAACATGTAGGTTCCCTGGTTGGGAAATCTCTCGTCGCGATGTTGCCGGGGCCTTTGCCGCTCTGCAGATTCACAGATGCCACCAGGAGCATGGCCACGCGCCCCAGAAATCCGCCTTTGAAGCCACCAGCGCCTGGTGGATAAAAGCCGCGCGTTCGTCGGCAGCGGTTTTAAATGCAAACGAGAAGCCCCCTGCCAGGTGGAGCTGCTACATGACACACGCATTTCCCCACGGGCACGGTGGGGAAAGCCAGCAATTAGGACGTGCGAGGAGACCTGCCCCGGCCTCAGCCCTCTGCTCCTGCCAAGCCCCTGCCACCCCGGCTGGCAACAGGAGGCCCAGAGGGAAGGAGACGGGGTCACCCTCTGGCGTGGTCTCCCCCACGAGAGCCGGGGTTCACATGTACAGGCTGGCAGGGGGTGGATGCCCCCTGTGCAGCGGTGCTCACATTCACCTTCCCTCTCCATTTTCCTAATGTTTTCCTTAAGGCTTTCAAAGAAATAAATGCAACTGGCCCTTGCCCGGGGGATATATGGCACTCACCAGCAAGAGCCAGCTAGATTAAGTCAAACGTTTTTTGCCAAGTACTCAAACAAGTCAAGCTGGTGTTCTGATACCGCACGGTTTCATCCCCTATGATGATCTGTGTTTTACAGAAAGGCTGGGGGGGCTGGCGGTAGCGTACCTGCAGGGTGATCCTGCTGACTTGTTAATGTTCCTGGCTCCAGGCATTTCAACTCCGCTAACACGCTCCCTTGTCCACGCCAGGCTGTCACACACTGCTGCAGCACTAGACCCGCACTGGCTCCCAGCACCGCAGACGACGGGAACACAGCCGGTACGATACAGGGGCAAGCTGAGATTTCTTCTTTTTTTTGACCAAGGAAAATTCTCCCTATTTCAGTTCAGATGAAGAACAAAACGCAAAGTGCAATCACCTCTCACGCTGCTGTAACACCTTGTTACGATGTACTTTGCAATGTATATTGCAAAAATAAGCTGCATATTGCAAAGTACACGATGTATTTTTAGAAGAGTAAAGTGCTCCTTACAGCCACTTGTGCATTCCCACACCCACGCCGTGGCCCCCAGGAATACCCCAGGCTGTTTTACTGGTGCTCTTGGGGGAGCGGGGCCAGAACCGACGCACCTCCCTCACGGCTGACGGAGGAGATGAACCTGAGCGCGTTTCATGCCGACGTTGCTGCTTAGAGGCATTGCAGTGAGCGCAGCTCCGCAAGAGGATAATTTCTGATTGCAGTGAAGCTGTGACACAAGAGCAAACCCCCACCAGAAGAGGTGGTCCCACACCCTGCCTCTCCCTCCAAAATCCTACATCAGTGCTAGGCCATACGATCGGAGAAGTTGGCTCATCAGATCGATCCATGGGAACGTCGTTCTTTTCCACTTCCATGGTTCATTTTCTGCCGAGGCAGCTCCCCAGGCTGGCTCGCTCTGTGCATCCTTGGCCCAGTGCAGGAGAGGCGGCACTGCAGGGAGCGTGGCTTGGGGCTTTGGTAGCCGTGTGTGCTCAGCTCGGCTCAGCTGTAAGGTGAAAATACACTCTCCAGCCTGAATTTCCTGAATCTCACAGGTTGCATGGGTTTTTAAGAGTCATCATTAGATGACATTAGAAAAAAACCTGTGGCTATCCCACTGCTTCTCCTGAAGCAGGCAAGCATCCCCTACAGGCTGGCTGCCATCACCAGCGGCTGGAAGCCGTCGGGTGCAGCCCTAGCAGCCCTGTCCCGCAGGACAGCAGTAGCTGTGGTTCATCAGCCGTACAGTGCTGCCGGGGTCACCCAGGAAACCTCTCCTCTCACATCTCCTTCCAGAATTAACCCTCATAAAAAGGTGATCGCTGTCAGCAGTCCATGGCCATTGTTCCAGTAACCTTGCCAGATCATCAGATATGAGAGGAGACAATATGTCATCTGTTTTATCTGTTTTCAGTTAAGCAAGCTGTGCTGGTTTTGGCTGGGATAGAATTAATCTTCTTCACAGTAGCTGGTCAGGGCTGTGGTTTGGATTTGTGCTGGAAACAGTGCTGGTAACCCTGCGATGTTTCCATTCCTGCCGAGCAGGGCTTGCACAAAGCCAAGGCCTTTCCTGCCCCTCACCCCACCCCACCAGCAAGGGGCCGGGGGGCACAAGGGTTTGGGAGGGGACATGGCTGGGACAGCGACCCCAGCTGACCCCAGGGCTGTCCCACACCCCATGGCGTCATACTCAGCACATGGAGCTGGGGGAGGAGGGGGAAGGGGGCACGTTGGGAGTGGTGGCGTTTGCCTTCCCCAGGCACCGTTAGGTGAGATGGAGCCCTGCGGTCCCGAGGGTGGCTGAGCCCCGCCTGCCCGTGGGGAGGGGTGAAGGGATTCCTTGCTTTGCTTTGCTTGCGTGCGCAGCTTTTGCTTTCCCTGTTACTCTGTCTTTATCTCAGCCCATGAGCTTCCTCACTTTTACTCTTCTGATTCTCTCCCCCATCCCAGCAGTGGGGAGTGAGTGAGCGGCTGGTGGGGGCTGCATTGTCATCTGGGCTTAAACCATGATACGAGGACACATGTGATATGTATTACCAAAAACCTCATTCTGCCATGTGATTTTGTTACAACTTTGGCCAAAGAATGATTCTATTTCCGAATGATTAAATCCCAGTTATACTTAACCACACAGAAAATGTTTATAACGCCCAGTAAATGTAACATGCCCGTTCCCAGATGGTTAGCACACTACAGCGGCTGTTACACGCAGCCATGTGCTGCCTGGGACCTGGTGACGCAGCAAACCGCTCCTCTAGCGGAGCCGCCCATGGCACAGGGCCGACGGCGCGGCTCCCCTGGGATCGCACGGGCTCCCGACGCCTCCCCGGGAACAGGTTCTCGAACCCGAGCGCTGCGGCTGCCTCGCCGGCAGCTTCACCGGCTGAAACGACTGACACCGACGGGCAGGGTTTGGACCCTTATCGCCATCCTGCACATCACCGTAATTCCACTGAAATCACCAGACCAATGTTGAGAGAGATGCAGCGTTAAACTGTTAAGCATAGAGAGGTTAAGTGGTGCAGGCGAAATCCTAATTTGCTGCCCCATCAGGCTATAAATAACAAAAAAAAAAATCCTTTGCTAAGGGATTAAAGGCTTTTGTTTCTGAAAACTGTTTCCTTTTGGAGTGTGAGGTGAGAATTGCAGTACACAGCATTGGTAGTGTTATTTGTAAAGCTACTCACATCAAATTGTTACATTCTGGATTTATATTAAGATATATTGAAAAAATTTCTGACCAAAGTAGATTTTGGAATGAATAATAACTTGCACAGTTTGTAACAAGAATTCTAGCAGAATTAGATGTAAGACCAATTTGAAGAGTGAAGTACATTGGATGGGAGAAATAACCGTGCATAAAGAAAGATTCAAAGATTTTTCCCACACTAGCCCTGTTTTGCATTCCCCTTTTGCTCTACCCTCAAACATTCACCCTACTTCCCTCAGGACACATACGTACAGGACATACTTCACTCAGGACGTGCTCAGGACAGTGTAACTACCCTCTGCCCCTGCTAAATGCCATGAGATGAGGCGTGTGCTGTCTCAGACCGACACTGCTGAAAGCAGAAATCTCACACCCACGGCCCGCGGTTTCAAAGCGCTTCCGGACGTACGGGAGCCCCAGGCCCCGCGTTAGGTGTGCTGTAGCACAACAGAGCGCGGTTACAGCGCAGGGGAGAGTACGCTTCTTGTTTGGGACCGTAGAGAAAAATGTTTGTAAAAACTGGACTGTAAGACACAAAAGGAACAACTCAGAGGTAGGAGGTTTATTGACCCTCCAAAATATAGGAGTGACGTTGTATAGCTTTTAATAGACAACAAAGTCCTTCAGCAGTCCAGGTTTAGTTGAAAGAAATACTGTTGTAAATGAGGCTCAAACCACAAACGGTGGAAAAAATCCGCATTTGCAAGAAGGAATTATTCACCTTGAATAATTTGTCTACCTTTCAGTATAGGCTGACTGTTGAGATGCCTTTATGATGCCAAATATGGCAACTTTTCACCGTGTAAGAGAATAGAAAGGAGAAGATAAAGACTACATCAATGATCCATGAAATTAATATTTAAAAAGTCAACTTCCTACACTTTTCATCTGATATCGTCCTTTAAATTACACGTCTTCACTAATTTATCACTGCCTAACAGAGAAGCCTCAGGGAAGTGCCTGTAAACATAGAGGTTCAGAGAGATGCTGAAAAGATTGCTCTCCTCTTTGTCCGTGCTGTTGGATTACCATAAGGAAGCCGTGAAGGTCTCGATCTTCAGTGGTCTCACATGAGCTGTCAGAGCAGGTTATTAAACCTTTTGGTAGTCATCATCAACTACAGCTTCTTAAATTGAAAATAAACACTTTCCAGTCTTTAACAAATCTCATTTCTTCAGTTTTCCAGATTTCTGTTTTAGTCCCCTTATAAACGAGACAGGAGGAAGGGAGGCTGCAGTGGCCACTGCTGTTCAGCACTTCTCCTTTCTGACCAGTCCTCATTGAGGTAAGATTTAAATGCTCTTTACCACCTTGAATTTTAGTGCCCATTAAGCAAAATTCGAGGTCTGTCAATCTCAGGGAATTCTCCTGACCAAAGGGCTGGTTTCCCTGGACGTGCACACACTAACACAGGGTGTGCTGTTATTAGTGAGGGACCGTACAAATGTAACCAAATACATTTGTGTAGTATTTTAAGCTGTTTTAAAATGTACAAATTAAAATTTAAAAAAAAGTTTACTAAAATTAGAAATTCTTTAGAAAGAAGTTCATTGCCATATTTACATGTTACCATCTGCAAGGGTCTTTCATCTTTTACATTAACATTTCTTAAGCTTCTGAGCCAGGGATAGCTTAACTGGGTTAGTTGTACTTCTCTGGAGAGCATCACGCTCACACTTCACAGGCACAAACGGCACAAGCCATACGTGCAGACAGAAACCACGAGGCCAGAATAATTTGAACATACGCTTTTGCAAAACACGTTATTTCCTTTCCTATGCTGACGCTCAGCTCTGCTGTAGGGGATTAGCCCAAAGCCATCGGCATCAATGAGTAATAGTTACCTTGGCACCTGAAAAATAACTAGAATAAATAGCTAGAATTTTTATTTGGTAAATACCAAGTGGGAACTGCTTCTGAAGAGAGACTACACCTTGTCAGCTGCTACAATCTGCATCCTCTGCGTGCCTGTAGCACAAAACTATCACCTGCAAACATCGCCCCTCTTCTGCAACAGCCCGCTTGCTGCATCTGTAGGCTCTGCTGAAAACGCGTCCTGGCACGAGGGCGCAAGCTGGGGAGGAGCCAGCTTGCAGTCCCATTTGGAAGTCTCCTTTTGACCACAAGAGTGTTTTGGGTTTAGTTTTGCTGCTGGAGATGAGCACAGCACGCAGGCAGGCACAGCTGGTTTGACAGGCTGCAGTGCAGCTGTGCCTTCTCCAAGAGCTCTTCTGGAAGAGGGCTCAGAAAGCTGGTGAGGACAGAGTTCTTTCACTGGCTCTGGGTTTGTCTCAGTGCAACAATTCAATTGCTCTCCAAGTTGTAGTAAGTCAGCGAAACAGAAGGGTTTGTATTAGAGCTGGTTGTTTTGAAAGCCTGAGCGTATATACCCTGCATCTCCCTTGGCAAAGCAGGGCGATGCTGACGACCAAAAAAAATTCCAATATTCTTGAAGTACTTTGATGGCAGTACAGGTCCTTTTCGCATAATGCTGTATCTTCCTACCACATCTGTTACTCCAAAGGCCACCTAACATTTTTCCAAGTCTAAAGTGAGATATCAACAAATGTATTCCTCTCTCTCCAATGAAGAAAAAACCCTTGTTTCAATTCAAAAGGAGAATGATGTTGTAGTACTAACCCACCTTTTTAAAACAATCTTTGTCTGACTATGTATGGAAGTATTTTCTGTAAGCCAAGCCTGCACAGGTATATCTGACTTGGAAATGGAAAACTGTACATATCAGAGATAAATAACTTCAAAAAATTACTTTATGTTAAAGGACGTCACATCATTATGAAGCTAAACATGAACGAGTACAACCTCTTTCTCTATTCTGACTAAACAAAAAAAGCAGAATTTTTCTAGGCGGGAAACTATAATTTGCTCAAAGGTTACTTCCCCCCTTGGTTAAAATGGCTAAATAATGCATTGTACATGCATCATTGAGCTTTTGAAATCCTGATGTGAATCCATTAACAATTCAGGGCTGGCTGTCTGCCACAGCCGTTCCAAGAAGGTGCAACCCCACCGCCCTGCTGGAGGACGGACCCGCTCACGTCTGGCTATTCTGCGTTTCTCTCTCTGTCATCAGGCTCAGTGGGTGTACTTTATAGCTGGCCCCTGTCTTAAAGCGGGAAAAAAGCACTGGTTTTCAGTAACAGTTTAAGTGTTTTGAGAATTGCCTCATTTTCACAGAGAGGAGAGCTCTTATCATATGGCGTGGCACCAGCCTTTCCCCCTGAAACGGCAGGGCCCTCCCCTGCAAGGTGCCGGCAGCCAACAGCTCCCATTGAAATCAATTACAGTTGAGTCAATGGAGCTGAGAGTACTTAAAGTCATTCAGGAAGCACTCAGGGCTTGGTAAAACGATGGCATCAAGTAATTTAATTAGCACAGGTAGATAATCTGATTCTTTCAAGCAGGAATTTAAAAAAAAGGTTGATTTTCAAAGGCAATTTAGAAAACATAACCTCAAACCACTCTATTCCTTATAACTAAGAACGTATTTATTTTATAGCTTCTACATTAGAGGCCATTAGCGTGGACTTTTCATGTAACGCAGCAAGTTTATTTAGGATGTTCATTAGCCATCCTTTCATTCTGGTGTATTAAATCAATGCATCTGGTAATGGATGTTTAGAGAAGAAAGTACTTACGCTGCAGGATATTTGAACAGTGTCAATAGATCAGTCGTTTATAAATTATTTTAAAATCCTCTTCATAAAAATAAAATAATCTATGAGGGGAAAAACTTAACGGCCTAAAGTCTGAGAGAACGGGTGGGCTAATAAAGGGTACGTATGCTCCAGTGGCTCGCGGAGCAGCGCACGGTGACCAGCCGCTGTCAGCCACTTGCGTTCGTTAGGGCACAGCCAATGCTGCACCACCTCTGTGGTGGGTAGGGTCTGCAGGGCATTCACTGAGGCACGGCTACGCTGCCATGCTTCGACTTCGAGCCAGTCTGCCAGCTGGTTCTGCATTTTAAAACTTTTTTTTAGGATTTGGATAATAGTCAAGGGATAATGACTTAGAAGAGACACGGATGAGTTGATACTGAGACACTGAATTCTATAAAAAAGCATGGCAAACAAAAAAGACGGTAACTTCAAATAAATACTGAGGCAAGACCCAAAATACGCATCACGAGAGTTATGGGCGTTACATTTGTTCTCACGTCCTTGGGAACGGCAGCAACAGTGAAGGGATACGGTCCTGCCAATCAGCTGTGCACACACAAGACTGTGAATCGTCAGGCAAGTGTCTGAGATGGCAGCGGGGAAGAAATCATCCCAAAACACAGACAGCATCGGTGGCCGGCCAGGCTCTCACGCAACGGCTTCTCTCTTGGAGGGAGCTCCCTCCCATAGGGAGTCCTCCCCTTTTCCAAGCAACATGTTCCAATTTAATCTCTCCAATGAGTTTCCAAACACACTGGAGGAATACTTGGAAGCCGTAAGCATGTAGCCATTGCCTTTGAGAGTCACACTGTCGCACCCAAGACTCGGATGGTTCGATTAGGTGCTGAAGGCTGATCAGCATGCACGAAGACCCAGTGAGGACCAGGTGAGCAATGGCGGGAGGGGAACCCCAGTAACCTGCTGAGGTCGGGAGCCTGCTGAGTTGCTGCTCGCAGGGCCACCAAAGGAGGAGCATGGTGCCTGTCCTGGGGGGAAGCCACCAAGTTGGGTCACAGAGAAGAACCCCTTCCCGAACGCCTTGCAGAGAGAAGGGGGTCATTGCCTGCAGGCTGTAGGACTCACCATGGGATGGAGAGGAAAGAACATTTTGGGATTGCGTAGGGCTCATTATGCGTTGCTTACGGGAACTCGCAAAGGCAGGGAAAGGGAGGGACCAAGGTGGATCAGCAAGGAACAAATGGTGGGGAAATAGAGGCATGGGCCAAGAAACGTAACTGTTTTGTAGAGTTCCCCATACCAGCTAGTAACCCCTATCTAAAATGTCAACAACGTTAATAGGCACTGACAAGGATAAATAAGTTCCTTACAATGCTTCCGAATAATTTTTAAAAAATATTTTGACATCTCTACTAGTAAATGTAAAACAGATTTGAAGCAAGATTGAAGAAGTTTGAATGCCCGTCCTTATCCATGCATCTGAGTCCAGCACTGAACTTTCATTCACTTACTATCAATGACATTAAGTGTTAGTAAAAACATAGATGCAGATAGCAACACGTACCAGTCTACGAATTTCTCTCTCACACTCCCTCTTAATTCTGCTGATTTCCTCTTGGTGCAGGTGATACACGCTCCTTATCTCCGCTGCTTTAATTTTGTCAGCTTGGATGACCATCGTTAAAGCCTCTTCCACTTGTTTCTTAGCCCCCTTCAGCTCTGAAATTTCTTGCTGCATTTTTATTTTCTCAACTTCAAACCCCTTCTTGGCCTCCTCCTTCGCCTCCGTGAGCAGCACCGTTTTCACCTTGTCAGGAGCCCCATCGCGTACAGCATTGAGAAGGGTCTGTAGTCTCTGGATTTCATTATCTTTAATTTTTATTACCCTAAGTAGTTCAGCTTCATGCTGTCTCAAAAGTGCTTCTCGAACAGCTTGGAGCTCCTTCATTTTCTCTTCATGAAGTTTGACTTTGAGCTCTGTTACCACCACTGTACTTTTATGCTGTTCGTGCTCTTTGATCTGCTTAACTTCCTGATTTTTCTCTCTTTCCAACTTGCTGACCTACAAGGAAAATAAAAAAAAAAGTGTTTTTAATCAACAATCATTAATACAAATGATGATATTATCTAAAAATGGTATGGATCACTTTATAGTATTAGACCTTAAGGCTGTATGTCTATGCCTTAGAACGAAAGCCCAACCTGGTGAGTTAGTATTACCACGTGCAGGCCTACACATTTGGCATTTTTTTCATTCTTTACGATCTGATACTTTATTATATATCAAACACCCCTTTTTTAAGGAGGTTCCAGGTAAAACCAGGGTCACTGAGCTCTGCCTCACAGCCTTCACGCTGCAGACTTACGAAAGAGCAATTTCCTCTGTTGATGCATTTTGTGCTAAGAAAATACATATTACAAACCCCTGTAAAACATTTTCACAGGGAGAAGGTTTTTTACAATTTATGGCAAACATTTTCAATGCACGGTCACAGCTGTCATTGGAGTCGAGGTTCGCCAGGTACCTCTGGGGATCTTTAGTAACGCAGCCCGTCTTGCAACGCAGCCACGAGGACTCGGGGTCGTAAATGGGATTCTAAATCTACCACAGACACTCTGGGCACAACTCTGCCTTAGCCTGACAGACCCATCCTCTCTCCAGAGCCCCCGTGAGAGTTCACTTGTCATTGATGCAGCCACGGCAGCTCCACATAACCCAAACCAGCAGTGACAGTGATGAAAGCCCTTAAGGTACAGCCTGTCCTCCGGGTGGCTGTGGCTAAGAGCCACTGCACTTGGGTGCCGCCGCCGGTTCTGTCCATTGCACTAGTGACTACACGCCCCTGCCCGGGAGGCCGCACTTGTGCAGGCACACCAGAAGAGCCGACAGCTGGGTCGTCCGTGATTTTCTGGGGTACAAACGAGAATCATGTGTCTTAGGGGAAAATATGACCCACCTCAGCTTTGCATTGAAGTGGTTGCTGTGTAACGGCAGGTATTGCACTAGAAGATATTCCCAGCATGTATCTGCAGCAGCATTTGCAGCGTTTGCACAGCTGACCCTCTCCTTTGGGCAGGTTTAGGTGTGCAGTCCCTGCCTCAGAAAGTTTGCTCTGTCTTTTCTGTCCTGTAATGTTTATCAGAACAGCCTGTGCACATATTGAAATGCTAAAAATAAGAAGTGGGTATTGACTACATCATAATTAATTACCGAGGTGTTTTTTTGGAAAAATGTTCGGGTCAATTCTCTCCAGTAAAGATGCATTTTTCTTCCCTGGTTGACACAATAAGGTTTCCTTGCGAAGAATATGCCTAAGCCTGCCTCACGGGTAAGAACACTGCAGAACCAAACCGTGCAGTTGTAAAGAAAAAGTTGTGACATTACAAAGAACTCTGAGAAGACTTCTAAGGACAAAGTCGTTTGTGAAAATAAGAAAAAGAACACTGACAAATTTGTAGAAAAGACTTTTCTTTCACTGGAGATCAGCATAAGTGGAAATATCTGCATATTTAAAAAAAGAGAAACAAAAGTGTGTCATCGTAATTTTGCAAATTATTGAGACTGAGGATAAGTCTCCGCACCAATGCTGATTTTAGCATCATATTCTATTTTTACAATTAAATAATAATGCTGTCCAATCTTATTGATTCTTTATTATGCCCAATCCAGTGCCCTAAAAAGCATGAGTTAACACACTATAAATATCACAGAGTTATGCAAGAAGCACAAACCGCAGCTGAACTAGCCGTCAATATCCAAGCACTGCAGCACTACTGAAGCGTATGCTCGGGGACTAGCCTAACGTGTGTGTGACAGCTGGTGCTAACAAACTAATGTTTAAGATAACACGCATTTAGGAATTAGCCAACAGCTTGTGGAGTAAGTCCGAGTCCATACTTCATTTTCAGCTGGATATCCGCAGAAGCTGCCACACTACGTCCCCGAAAGAAAACGTGAGAAACCAGATGCGAAGCCAATATTTTGGCACGCTGATCCAAACCGCGCCGGGCGCACCTGCGTATGCAAGACACAAAAAGCTCTGCGCAAGCTACTGTGGAGCCCCAAACAATTGCACTTTATCAGATGCTTTTTCAGCAATGAATTATGCATTACAGATAACTAACTGTATCTGACCACTGGAGGGTCAAATGATATTTCAGTTTAAAACCATATCATGAACTCAAGGAGCCATGATGAGAAGCGTTGTATCAAAAGGGCTGGGGAGGGCGGGGGAAGGAAAACAGGGTCTGCAGTCTTAAAACTCCAAATGATGCTTCACAACAAAAGGATTAATAGGTGTTCCATTTAAATATATATATATCTCCCCTTAGAAGCTTCCTTAAAACTGAGATTCATAGTCTACAATGCCTGATAATGATGCAAATGAATGGAAAAATGCAGGCTATTATTCTGTCCCTGGCATGATAATGCATGTCTCTATTAGCATTCTGGAACCAAAAAACCCCAAAGTTTATCAGTGGAAACTAATTTGGGGGATTATGGAAAAGCAAATGAATGTTTCATGCCCTCACTGAGAAGTGGTCTGAAGGCTACGGCTAAAAGCTCTTAAAGCTGAGGCTCAAGCTGCATCGGCTGCCGCTCCCTCCACGGCTCCGGGTGAAACTGTGGCTCCTTGAACTTTGGCAATCAGAAAGGAGGGCAGAGCAGAGGCCTACTACCGCACATCTGAAAGTTGTATGTAGCCAGTTTGAAGGATTTTGAGCACAAAATCCAAATTAAATGAGTGTAAATGTGAGAGTAATAAGCAAAGACAATTTCTGAATAACACAAAATTGCATTCAAAACCCTTAATGCAGACATCCTTGTAAATAGGTAAATATTTACTAGAAAAAGTTCCAGCAAGAGAAACAAAGGACGAGGAGAGCTTTCAGCCCACCACTACGAGTATGCCATCTGTTTTGAGCAGATGTTTGGTTTTCCAGATCTTTTGCTGGCATTTTGCTACGCGGTTTTTCAACTTCATTTCTTCCTGGCTGGTGGGAGCAAGCGTGCTGCCCGCGGCCGAGCCCTGCCTGCGCAGGGACTGGCCGTCCTCACTGCTCAGCTTTCCCACCGAGAGCTATACTGCCGACGCATCCTCGCTTTCAGAGATCTTTTGTCCCATGTGCACATTGTAAATACAAGGAGAACAATTAAAAAATCTGCAGTGAAGTGGTTCCCTCTTATTTCCCATGGAAGGCTAATTCCTGGTGCACACACGCTGATGATTTACTGTCAAAGTCATGGACAAGCGGGGCAAAGAGTGGTCAGCAGTCAGAAACAACAGACTATTTTAATTAACGGCAGAAGGAAAGGAAAAGCTGCACACCTTACTCTTTTCTTGCTGGAGCTCTATCTGGATGTCGGTGAGCTTGGCCCTGAGCTCTTCATTGGCAGCCTGCAAGGCGGCCAAGGCGTCCGGCTTCTCCCCCCTAGCTCGGCTGCTGGCACCCTTCTTGGACATGGTGAGGCTGCGCGGCAGGGAGGGGCGTCCTGCCTGGAGGCCCTCGTCCCAGCGCTCGCTCGGGGCTTCTCGTCCTTGCCTCTGTCCCACTACATTTTCTTACTTTCCTGGAAGGAGGGAAATCATACAGCCACTGTCAGAGCACCAGAGGTGGGTAGGGGATGCGACACCCTCCAAACGCACCGTGAGACACAGACATTTCTAGAAAGCACGAGGTACACATCAGCCAGTGAAAGGGCTCTTCCCTGGATTAAGTAAGAGCTAGACACATTGTCAGGTGTAATAGTGTTTTGTATTACACCTGTATAGAGCAAAACATTTAAATCACAAACTATAAACGTTCTCTGTCACTTCATTTGCGCTGGAATACACATAGCGCACAGGATGCGGGTGTTCAGGAGGGACATCCAAGCGCCATCCCCTGGCACCATCACGGCTTGGAGACGGGAAAACCATTTGCAGTATAGGCAGGATACTTTTATGTTCTTTAAAAAAAAACTATTAAGAAAATAATGTTTGGTTTCCTACAAATACTTTTCAGATATTCGTAATGTAAATAATAAAAGCAAAAAAAAGAAAAGTGAGAGGCTGCAGACGCAAGCAGAGATTACCCAAAGGCAACCGAAGCTTTCTGTACAGGAGCATGCGGCCTATCAGCAGCGCAGCAATTAAGATCTATGTAGGTTTATCTAAGTCTGGTAACAGGGTAGCAGTTTTATCTGCACTAAGAGGTTTTGAGTCAAATCTAAGCAAACAAAACCGAGACAAGCAAATTCATTCTATTAAACAGTGGAGAACTGGGCAAAAGTGGACCCGACTTCACAGAATTACTGTATTAATAGAGTCTGCACTCAGTGTCTACCCATTAATCCCAACACATTCATAAACTATACGACATACACAATTTATAGTGGTAACTTCAGATTTGTCAACAGCACATATAGTATCAAGTACAGTGCTAAAAGCTACATGCATTTCTGCATTTTTATTTCAAGGTTCTCCAACAGAGAACAAAGACTAAACAGCAGCATTTGGGAATGGGTAAGCGTTATTAAAGTCTGTGGAGACCGTGCCAAATTTAGAACATCACATTATCAATGAAACTCAAAGCTCCTTCATAATCAACCGATTAAGGAAAGAGTATAAGAGTTATTGAAAGCTCATATCCTTGCAAAAAACATATTCTAGCTTAGTGTAACTGTCAGGCACAGGGAGCCTAAGAGCAAGACACAAACTCACTTGATGAGTTTGCAATCTGAGACAAAGACAGATTAAAGTAGGGAGAAAGATGCTATTTTTTTATCTGTTAATGCCATTTTTATGCTGCATCCGTCCCACGGTTCAGAAAACTCTATCAGCGTTCTATGTAAAAATAAATAATTAATCTACTCGTCAAATCAAATTAAATGCCTGTGAGCTGTGCGTTGTCTGCACAGAGGTGAACTTGACTGAAGGTATCACGGTTTGTCCTGACTTCATTGGATTCATTCCTTGGAGCTGTTGCTGCAGACAGGCTGTCCATTAGTATTACGCACTTGATCACTCTGTGCTGACAAGTCAGTAGGAGGGCGCTCGGGTTGCCGCCAATCCTTCCGCTGACCAGTATTTAGCTCTGTGCTCATCAGTAGCATGAACAGGTTTCATTTAACAGAAACCTGAGGATAGCAAGAAATTCTGGGCAAAACTCTGTGTCCTGGGGGCTTTGTTTAGCTCCAGAGCCATGGAACATAGGTACTGTCTGCTCTATCCTGACACACGATGTTTCCCCAAGGTTTCTGCCACACTTTGTATACTTTCTGAAGGATCTTCTCTTACAACGACATTACTTTGTCGTAGCCCCATGGAAGGAAAACCTCCACGCTACCACACGAGCTCCTTGGTAATTATCCCGTGCAATTTTTCAATCTGTGGATAAAGACTGAGGCTGTGAAAACCCCGTTCATTCCTATTTAAAGGATAAACAGCAACACAGGCAAAGAAGCCGTTGCCTCTGCTTCTCTAGACAAAGCTGACTCACTGTCAAAGCCTATTTTAATGTTGTCTATGAAAAAAACTAACAGGAGTGAAATAATGAATGAAACTGCTCGAGGAGCAGCTAGCAAGCTCACACAACAGATACACACTCAGGGTAATGCAAGATGGGGACACACCGTCAGCAAAGAGAAGGATCAAAATGACATTCAGAGAACTAGATGATCCCAAAGACTGCAGTGGGAGATGAGGTGTGAAGTCCAGTGGTGTAAAGGTGCTTTCAACAAAGACCTCAGACAAGATTTGGGCCAGCTTCTCGCCCAGGCGTGAGGACATCGCGGTTTCGGTGTTTCAGAGCAAACAGCAGACCGGTTCGGGAATTTTACAACAACATGTAAATTTACAGAAGAATGTAAAATCTAATGAAAAATGTTTCACTGGAAAACTTTGACTTGCTTAGATAAAACTATATCCTGAACGGATTACATGTATTTCACAGTTCAAAAGCTTACTGGAATTAATTTTTAACTGTCACTATATTTCGAGTTTGAAGGGATCCTTGTTTTAAAGATTTAAGTTATACTGAAAAAATACACAAGAAAGCTCAAATTTTGGAAAATATTTCCAACCTTGTTAATACTAACCTTATTAATGAGGATTACAATCTTTCCGGACGATGACCTTCAATGCATTGGTTTATTCATCCTGACTCTCAGTCAAAACCACAACAGAGCGGCACCAGTCCCTGTCCAAGCAGGGCAACTGTCCAACAGGCTTAACAGTTCCGGGC
Organism: Phalacrocorax aristotelis; assembly: GCF_949628215.1. Classification (NCBI taxonomy): domain Eukaryota; kingdom Metazoa; phylum Chordata; class Aves; order Suliformes; family Phalacrocoracidae; genus Phalacrocorax; species Phalacrocorax aristotelis. Next base: position 22,924,016 of record NC_134287.1, on the reverse strand, counting down.
AGCTGTAATAATAAAATAACAATAAATAATAACAGCAAAATATCAATATAATAATAATAGTAAATAGTAATAGATGATGATGGTGATAATAATATTATTAATAATAATTATTATTATTATAATAGAACAGCCTGATTTGAATTCTAAAAGCAAAACCCTGTACCCATTAGGGAGAAAAGAACAGAGGGAAGCAGCTGCCCTGAGGGATAAATAAATGGGATATGAAGCTGGGAGAGGGCTGACAGCATCCGGGAGAAGTGGCTGCAGTTTGGGAGTAACTGGGCAAAGCTGCTGAGAGCCAAAGAAATCAAGCAGGAGAAGCAGTCGCTACAAATCTACACTGGGTCAGGGCAAGAGTGGGGAGGCTGAGACTTAGAGAAAAAAGTGGGGAAAAAAAATAAAATTTCTGGTATGAGTTGACCAAACCAAGGCAGTACAAAAGTCCCAATTCCGTTGTTTCTCAGTCGGGCTTGACTTCATAGCCTTGATGTTTCTATCAAAAAAATGTGTTTGGTTGGTCAAGGAAATAAAAATAAATAAAATTTTACAGGTATTGCCTGAAAAACATATAAGCAGGAGTAGATGGTCTTAGCACTTAAGACTCTTGCTTCTTTGTGTAAGAAGATGTAATACAGTGTTCTAGACTGGAGGTCTTAAAAAACCCCTCTTTCTTTATAGACAAAAAAATGGGGCAGTCTATAACCACAGGCACTGAATTCTACCTGCTCTGATGAATGAAGCATTTGTGCATATTACAGTTATTTTCTTAAATGATACATTATAATGACAGATGCAGTAGGTGGAGTCAGGTTATTTCACAACCTGAGGAAATGAGAGTCATAGAATCCTTTAGGTCGGCCATGACCTTTAAGATCAAGTCCACCCGTAAACCCAGCACTGCCAAGCCCACCACTAAACCATGTCCCTCAGCACCACATCTGCAAATGTCTTAAACAGTGCCAGGGATGGCAACTCCACCAGTGCCCTGGGCAGCCTGTTCCAATGCCCGACCACTCTTTTGGAGAAGAAATTCTTCCTCATATCCAATCTAAGCCTCCCCTGACGCAGCTTGAGGTTGTTTTCTCTCGTCCTGTCACTGGTGACTTGGGAGCAGAGACCGACCCCCCCCTCACTCCAGCCCCTCTCGGGCAGCTGCAGAGAGCGAGAAGGGCTCCCCTCAGCCCCCTCTTCTCCAGGCTAAACCCCCCCAGCCCCCTCAGCCGCCCCCCAGCACACTTGTGCTCCAGACCCTGCCCCAGCCCCGCTGCCCTTCTCTGGACACGCTCCAGCCCCTCAAGGCCCTTTTTGTCCCGAGGGGCCCAAACCTGAGCCCGGCATTCGAGGTGGGGCCTCCCCAGGGCCGAGCACAGGGGTGTGCTGGTTTTGGCTGGGATAGAGTTAATCTTCTTCACAGTAGCTGGTCAGGGCTGTGGTTTGGATTTGTGCTGGAAACAGTGCTGGTAACCCCGCGATGTTTCCATTCCTGCCGAGCAGGGCTTGCACAAAGCCAAGGCCTTTCCTGCCCCTCAGCCCACCCCACCAGCAAGGGGCCGGGGGGCACAAGGGTTTGGGAGGGGACATGGCCGGGACAGCGACCCCAGCTGACCCCAGGGCTGTCCCACACCCCATGGCGTCATACTCAGCACATGGAGCTGGGGGAGGAGGGGGAAGGGGGCACGTTGGGAGTGGTGGCGTTTGCCTTCCCCAGGCACCGTTAGGTGAGATGGAGCCCTGCGGTCCCGAGGGTGGCTGAGCCCCGCCTGCCCGTGGGGAGGGGTGAAGGGATTCCTTGCTTTGCTTTGCTTGCGTGCGCAGCTTTTGCTTTCCCTGTTACTCTGTCTTTATCTCAGCCCATGAGCTTCCTCACTTTTACTCTTCTGATTCTCTCCCCCTATCCAACCGGTGGGGAGTGAACAGCTGCTGGGGGGCTGGGCTTAAACAATGACAAAGGGGACAATCTCTTCCCTAGTCCTGTATAATACAAACTTTTAACTGCTTACATTTGAATGTCAGACAAATAATAACTTGAACAATAAAGGGATTTGTGAAAATAATTTAAATCAGAAGGATTATTTTTGATGGATGAGAGCTATATGAAATTTTTTTGTTTGCTTACAGAAAATAAATCTAAGGAACTGATACAAGTAAACTGAAAGGCAAAAACGTTATTAGAGGCATGCCAGGAGGAGCCCGAGCCCAGCAGCTGGTTTGCTGGGAGACAGCGCCTGGTAACAGCGTGCGAGTCGGACAGTCAGCAGTCGGACACCCTGCACACCCACGCCCCAGGCGCCCCAGTGCATCCACCTAGCAGAAGAACAACCATTTCGCTGGGACGTGCTGGCGGGGTCTCAGAGAGCCCCTCAGGAGCACCACGCCGAGGAGCACACCGCCCTGGCGTCTCACCGCAGAGCTGGGGCCTAGGGGTTTCTAAGCACCATCAGGTTTTGTGGTGGGAATTCTGTCTGAGGTCGATTTGTAGCACTATGTGTCCTCATGCTTTCAGTGCTTAAGCTTTTAAATTTTGTTTAAAGCGTTGTCAAGGTTTGATTGTATGAGTTGACACACATCATGCCAAGCAACTGCCTAAACCTGACTTTTCTCCACTGAAAAATAGAATGTTAAATTGGTTAGCTTATTTCAAGAAAGAAAGGCTTGGATCGCAACGTGTGCTCAGGACAGCTCTGCAAAACCTTTAAAGATAATCTGAAATATTATCAGCAAGGTGTTCCCTGCTGCCCCATAAAAGCAGCCCAAGCACAGTAAACTGAACACCTGCCAGGGACTGCAGTTGCCCACCCTCAGCCAAGCTTTGCTAAGGCTTCACCAGCCAAAGGCACTGCCTGTATCTGGCGTCCCTCCCCCAACCATCAGTGCCAGGAGACTCAGCTGTGGCTCATGTCTATGGCCCATGGTAAGCCTGAGGTGGCAAAGGAAAGGGGACAGAGCTGACTTACAGATCCTACAGGCTCCCACCAGCGCAGTGCGGGCGAAGGGGCCAACATTGGAAATACCTTCTAGACTGGAAGGCTGAACCCTGAAAGAGATTTTCCCAGCGAAAAATCAGTTCCCTTGCCAGTACTTAAAGTAATAAGACTGCTTCAAAAAGAACTACACAGAAATTAGCTGAGGACTATTTCAATTAAATCTTTAAGGATGAAAAGGGACATAATGATAAAACTTGAATGTAGCCAAGAATAACATCCAAGGATTAAGAGATCCAGACTGTAGGAGTTTGATCAGCTTTCGTAGTGGTCTGTCTGCACAAATGTACCAACAGCGAAGAGATCTGCAGAACAACGGAAAACTGCTCTGCACGCCGTGTTTCCAGAAACCCGTGGGGGAGTCAGGGAAGGCTTCTTTCTTGCAGGCCTTCCTCTGAGGAGTACATTTCCCCTTTCTCAGGGCAAAGCCGGGCTATGTTAGTTGTAGGTTTGCTCATGCGGAGTGGGAAGGAGCCTGCGGAGGTGGTGGCTGTGGTAGCCTTTCCACATGCACGTAGAAACCAGTGGGGATGGAAGTGCTGGTCAAGAAGCGGCAGCGCCCATCCGCGATGCTACAGATGGGTTTGTTCCTGGATGTGTCAAAGCTCAGGCCCTGCTGGCAGCGGCCCCAGCTGGCAGAATGCTCTGCACATCCCTCTGCAAGCGGAAAAGGCACACGCTTGAGAATGACAGAGAAGGAGGTGCCCTTGCCCTCGCTGGGGTCCCAGCTGAGGCCCGGGAGGCTCCCCCTTCCCCTCCCAGCAAGGCAGGGACCAAACGCCTCTGTGCTTACAGACCCGGCTCTGTCCGCCCTGTGGGATGAGGGGGAAGCAAAGTCAGCTTAGGACTGGAGCTTCAGTGTTACCTAATGCTCGCTTCAACGGTTTACCTGTAATTCTACTTCATTCTATGCAAATTAATGAATGATTAGTAACAATACAAAGATCCTTGGATAATTTACATTCACGAAACTCCATTGGTTTCAAAGACATTATGAAAATCTAAACTAATGAAACCTACAGGCTCTTGAACTTCTAAGTATGGAAAGACTAAAACGCAGTGTAAGCAGTACATATTGGTATTGACCAGGTTGATTTATGTCTTGGTAAACCAAGAAATATAATCAGATTTGCTGTTCACCCGCAAGGACAGTTAGTTTGAAGGCAAAACCAGCAAAAAGCAACTGTTATTGGTATTGTTGTCAGAGACTTGTTGTCAGAGCATGAAAGCTTCAATAAACGCGTTACACGCACTGTTCACTCATCGCTGTTTTCTCCACACTGAAGAAATCCGCAGAAAGGATAAAGAGAAGAAAAGCAGGTAGCAGACAGGTACTCACCCACTCGCCGGCTGACACGCGACCTGCAGTTACTCCCTGGGAGCAGACTCCTTCTGGTGAGATCACTCCCCTGCTGCTCTGCCTTCCCTCGGGAGCTCTCGGCCCTCTGCACCGAGCGCTCCCCCTCCCCTCCTGCCCAGCTCCCCCCAGGCAGCGCCTGTCTGGTTTGGGGCCAAGACAGCGGTGCAGGAAGCAGCGGGATGGGTGCAAGGGGACACGGGAGCACAGGAGCCCTTTCTCCCCCAGCACTCCTGCACAGCCCCAAGGCTGCGGCTTCCTCACCCTTAAATGGCACACCTCGCAGAGCTGGGCATCACAGAGGATGAAAACACTGCCAAGAATGGGCACAAAGCAGAGAGAAGGGAATCCCAGCTCCCTTCTCCCAGTCACAGACGCACCTCTGGCTGCAGGTAGCCGTCACACCGCCACGGGCTGCAGCAGACGCACGGGGAGGCAACTGCGGAATCGTTTTGGGCCAGGACTCCTGACCAGGTGGCCAGGCCACTGTACAGATTGAAGGGGAAAACCCAAAAGCAATGGTTTTCTTCTCAAGAACTGGTGATGCGCACAGAGGCCCCCTCCCGTATTCATTGTCCTGCAGACCATAAAGGGAGTTGCAGTTTGGAGCCGCCGGTCTACTTGACGTACGCTGGGTTGTTATTCCCAGGGATAGTAATGGGAAATCAGACTGGGCAGAGTAAGACAGCTTCCTAGTGACAACCACGAGCTTCTGTGTACGCCATGGGACAAGCATCATTGTTGGGAACTATGAAAGTAGTTATTTGTTATTAATAAAAGTGCCGGTCTTGTAATACAGAGGCAGCAGTGTCTGCTGGTGCATGCCTGTGCACAGAAAAGCCATCTGGGGACTGGTGACAAATGCCAGTCTTAAAAGAACATTTCTCCCAAATACTGGGAGAAAAAAAAAAAAAACTTTCCACAGAAAATGTTCCCAAGCCAACATCATTGTGCTGATACAGAACGCGGCAGAGACAACCTGCAACGGCGCGGGAGTGCAAAGCCGCCGCTCCCCGGTTGCTCGGCGCCCTGCTCGGGCAGCACGCTAACGGGCGCTGAGCCCCGGAGGCCAACGCTCCGGAGCCAAAACCGACCGGAGGTCCCTGCAGTGCCCAGGCCCCCACGGCTAAGGACCAGCTCAGTGGGACGCCGGCGTCGGAGGGCTGGCCAGTCGTGGGCAGAGAAGCCATTGCCTATAAAGCCAGTTGCGGTGCCTTTGGATTTTTCCTTTTTTTTCCTTTTTTTTTTTCCCAATGACTTTTGTAGAAGCGGACACCTCTAAGACACATCACCTCACTAGAACAGAAAGCTCTTCATATTTTTGATTCTGGGAGAATGCATTATGCATATGATTCCTGGCAAAATTTCAATTGATATTGAAAATAGCATTAATAATGCACCATAAGCTGCCTTTAGCAGAAGCTCACTCTTCTTGCCTCCTGACTTGCAATTCAGACATCAAGGCTAATTGGAAAATGTGTTTTCTAGAGAGTAGTTTCTGAAATCAATGTTTCACTGCACTTAAAAATCAATGAATAAATCCCTACCCAGAGTACCAATATTTTAAGCAAAGCATAACTTAAGCAAAACCCTATTCTTACAAATGCTGAAAATCTCAAATGTCTGATGAGCCTTGTGAACACTGTTGTTTTCTACTTTTGACAAATTGTTATAATTACTTAGTTTAGACAGACCTTTTTGAGTCTCTGGTGCATCTCAAAATATTATAATAGAAAGAAAATGTAATATTCTCTTTCTGCTATAATAGAATTTTCTGAGTTCCCACTTCCTCCTGTGAGGAAGCCCTTCTTAAGTAATCTTAATTTTTCATGTAGGATTTCAGCAGTCTATAGATCTGAAGGCAAGAAAATGAGTTTTGCTCTGGAAAGGTATTTCATGCTAAGCCAAAGTGCTCTGCCAATGTAATCGCATCATGTGCTGGTTCTATGGTTTGGGGTTTTTTTTTTTCTGTACAAGCATTTGTCACAAACAGTATGTTATTCACTCAGCTGCAACATAAGGAAAAGAAAATCTGTTGGAAATTACATGGAAAAATAGAGTAAGCAGTTGTCAAGTCTTGAAAGCCCTGAGATCAAGAAATAATTGCCAAGACAGGCACTGTCGTGTACATATGGTTGTGTTGCATGTTTCCTGTATACATCCCATGAGGATTTTTCTTCTCTGTGCTGTTTAGGTAATGAGTAAATTGAGACTAGTTTGATAAAGCAATTTTTTTTTTAAATACAACCAAATGTGGGTATCTCAACCCAAACTTCCAAAGGAGCATACCTGTCTTGACCAGGCTTTTGGTGAGAGAGTTTCTGCTCTCAAAGAGAGAAGTTTCTCATCAAAACTAGCAGAAGACACCAGCATAGGCAAAGCCCGAGCGCACAGGACACTCATTCAGAATGAGAGAGACTTGCGGTCAGGGCCCTGCTTTTAATCCAGCGCCACGCTCACTGGGAAATAGGGTCTTGTCTTGAAGATTTCCCCTCCCAACAGAACTACCGCGCACTACCATGTGCTAGCAAATCCCTCGCAGGCTACCCACGTCGCCAAGGGAATGCACGCCTCCACCAAGAGTTGCCTGGTTTAGAGCAAATCTCAGTTTCCATAAGGGAAAAAAACCAACCAGTCAACCAATGTTTCCTAGTGTGAACTAAGTTCTGGAACTTTGATGAAATCATAGCTGATTTAAATTAAAAATAATGAACACCCCCTCTCCCCAACCCCCCCATACAGCAATGAGTCTCTACAGATGGAAGTCTAGCCAAAGTTTTGCTTAGGATTAGATCAATTCCAACAACAGCTTTAACAGACACATGTCAAATCCTGACTGACCTGAATTTTTCCACAAAGATTAATCCTTCAATCACAGTTAGCTTTAACTCCTTGATGGGTGGACCATGTTTACAAAACCCAGGCAAAATCCTGCGCCTCGTAAGCCATACCCATGTAGTTCATACAGATTCTTATGTGCAGGCTTCCCACGCGTCTGTACAGGTACCTGTTTGCATCACACACACCCCTATCTAAATCATATCCACTGATTTTTCATTTTAAGTTTTACACAGTTTGTTGTATTTTTTTAAAACACAAAACATAGCTGGGTGTCAGTTATGTGATTAGTCAATGGCTTATAGTAAAACAGAAGAGATTTATAGAATTTAAGTACCGGAAGACATAATTGCTATTAAATCTCAACATGTATTTTGTAACACCACAAGTTTACATCACTTAAGCACACCACCGGCTTAACTTTTACATCTTTTATGGCTACATTGCAGAAAGTGAAATAATTAATTAGAAACAGTGGCTATTATGTAGGAAACTAACTTTTCTTTTTTCTCGGATACCCCACAACACTTGAGGTACAAAAATACGCTGGAGTTACTGCAATAATATTACAACAGCACACCCATCCAAATTCTCCGTTAAACTGGAGCAACTCAGAATAATTCCACTGATTTGTGGAGGATTATTAGTGAGGAATGCATTTCAGACTTAACTCCGTCAGTTTAATATTGTGTCATTCCATTATCTCGATCACAAACAAACTGTACGAGTAATGCCATCCATTTTCCCAAGGAATTAATGCCTGTATAATTAACTACAATCAACTGTGACACAGATGGCATCGTATGATCCAAAAGCACTTTATGGAAACATTTTAAGCATGCTATTAACATCCCTAAATAACTATTTAACGCTACCTCTCCAGCCCTCTTCTGCATGAACACACAACACAGCTGGATTTGAGAGTGGAAAAGGCAGTATTTAACCGCAACACTGTTATAAAAGATTTGCAGTTCTTGGATTTATTCAATTTATAAATGAGCTTGAAAATATCAGACTCTACTGTGGCAACAAAAACATTGCATTTCAGATTTCAGAATTAAGACTAATTTCCAGAATTACTCATCCTCATCAAACTCAGCTTTGAGGAACTGGGCGGCGTGGAAGGACGCTGACGGGAGGAGGAACTTTTCTTTAGGCTGACCATGGTTAGCCAAAAAAGATATTCCTATCTGACAGTGAGTTCTATTTCTCAGTAGATGCGTGTCCAGTTCCAAACTAAGATAAAAATTTATATTAAACAGCAACAGACAAGAATATGAATGGAAGGTCGATTAAGCTCCCCAGTGAAAACGGCTGCAAGCTGCTAGAAGACCATCAAGTACTTATGAAAATCTGCTCTTTCAGCCTGAAAAAATCTGAGGATCAGATTATTTAAAATCTGTTTTTTGACTACTAAATATCTTAGTTTAAATAACCTTTCCTTACAGTTGCTGAGACTCCCCTCCCTAATTTCAGCCCAGCTCTGCCCATTTATTTAACAGGGAGCAGGTCCCTTGGCCCATAAGCTGATTTAGAAAGAAAGCAAACACATGATCAAACTAACAGACTTGTTGGAGATTCATTGTGGCGACGCTTTAGGAGGGTGCGCTGCAGTACCCACCGAAGGCGACAGCGCTGGGGATTAACACCATTCCTCTCCCACCAACATCTGCTTGACGAGGGCAGTCCTGGTGGGGGCTGGAGGTCCAAAATCTCATGGAATCAAGTGTGAGCCCTGCAGCATGATCTCAGATGGGAAGGTGGTCCCTGGGAAAGACCAAGAGAGCTTTAGGTAAGTTCTGGTGAAGGGGAGATCCTTTGCACTATAGTGACCGAAGAGACAACGTGCTGCTTTTCACACGGGGCACGCTTCTGGCAAGAGCATTGCTAGAGAAGATAAAGCCAAGAGAGATATCCAGTTTAGATATGACAAACGAGTTCAGAAAAGAGAAACTGTTCAAATAGCACATTAACCATCCCTTAAGATTTGCTGCCGAGTATCACACAACGGGGCTTCTTAACATTTGAAGTGGGCAGCACTAAATGAATACTCGGTGTGAGAACTGGAAACAGGGTGGGAAAACTGTGATGAACATAACAGTCATTTATATGGATTGTCACACAATTAGCTGGATTATTTTAGGTGCATGGATTTCTATCACGTGATAACGTCATAGCATGCGGAAGGGAAATAAAAAACAGTTCTGGAAATTATTACGTACCCTGGGGGTTAACAACTCAGACTTATATTCCTTCCTGAAGGAAGCTGACAATTCAATGCATCAAAGCTCTGCAGGATTCAGCAAGAGCAGTGCTTTTTAATTATTGGTGTTCATCCATGTACTTGTACAAACTCTTACAACAAATTGGGAGACAAGACAACAATGTAAGATTTTGTCTTCTTAAAGGAAAGAGCTGCAGAGACACACATGTAAGAGGTCTAAGTTATATACAAAGGTACAAAAGACAAGAGTGTTACTACTGTCAGTTTTAGTCAAAAAGCCAAGGTTTTCACAAGTCAGCGGAGCAGTTCTAAGCTGGAGTAGCACTAACTTCAGCAACAGCAAGTCATCATTGTTCTCCTGTAGAACCGCGACTTCCCACTGCCCTGGGGCAGCTACAGCAGGATTTACTGACTGTAAAGTGATATGCATAGCTTGGGTCCCACGGAAGGTTATCTGCGGCATGTGAGGGGCCAGGGGTCACCCCTGAAGTCAGGCAGAGGGCTGATGACAGCTAGAAGCACCTCCGGAGCATCCCAGCCAGAGGCCAGCAGCCCAGCCAGACCCGGCTTCCCTCCACAGCACCTCTGCGTCTCGCCCGTGTGCTCTGGGCAAATCCTCTGTTAAAAATTACTATCAGAGACACTAAGAAAAAGAAACAAAGCAAATGTTCCTTTATTTGTAAATCTTGCTAAGATTGGAACTGCCGTGTTTAGCTTATACACTTGGCTACAAAATAACAGATTATTTAAAAAAAAAAAAACCAACTTCAGAAAAGCTATTGAATTTACCACTAGTACCCTTAGGGACACCAGATCACTGGTTGATATGAACTGCTGTATATCTAATGATTTTGTAGGTTTTCACCTATTTCATGATTCACCCAATAATGAGCATGTGAGCAGTGTCTTTTCACAGCTAATAAACATTATGAAGAAACAAGAAGTCAAAATACCCAGCTCATTGATACTGCGCATTTCATGTTATGCACGGAATAAGATCCACGTAAAGAGGAAATGTAGTGATATTGAGCAAGCAAAGAAGGATTTGAAAAAAAAAGGAAAAAATACCGTTAGCCAACTTCAGAGAAGAGCCCCCGTACGTCTTTAGAAAGAATGCATCTCTGCGAGGAATAAGGATGCCAGGGAAGAGCGATGCTCTCGGGAGCAGCTGTATCCCCTCGCAGCCTCACCCACGGCCCCTTGAAACCAGGCTCTTCCCATCTGCTCCACTGAGTTACAAATGAGGCTCTTGAGCCAAGTTCCACTCAAGTCAGCAGGAAACTTTCCATCCACTGTAATGATCCAGTCATTAATATACTCAGAAGTCAAAAATAAGTGCCTAAAAGCCACTTCTCCAGAGCTTCAATTTAAAAGCAAAAGATTCTCTCTTCAGAGATGGACCAAACGCTCAGTGGCGTAAAGCGTTGGGGAGGAGGAGGTGCCGGTGAGGCACAGGAGCCCGGGAGGCGATGGCCGCCGTGCGGAGCCCAGCGCAGGAGCGGGACCGTCCCCGGCAGCAATCCTCCGGGCAGGGTAGGGCGGCAGCAGGGCCCTGGCCAGGCAAGGGGAGAAGCGGTCTTGGCAGGAGGCTGGACAGTGACAGTACACGGCCAGCTCCCGGGGGGAACACTTGCTGGTCCTCCTCCGTACCTGTGCTCTCCTTGTGCCACGGAGAGGGAAAGGAACAAGAGACTGCTGTGTCAGGATAAACCCTAGAAAAGAGACAAGTTATTTCTCCTCAGAGCTGGAAAGGATGATTCACTGGAGCCAGACATCCCGGGTCGCTGCTTTTTTCCTAAGGATGTCTTCCAGTTTGTAGGGGCAGAGGGATGACACCCTTGAGCCGCACCCGGGCACAAGTCAGTCACCTTTGCCCATGCACCGCCAGGGCAAGTGAGGCTGAAATGTTAGGAAAAACCAGAAAAGAAATCAAGGAGAATGAGGAAAGCAGAGCTGGCTGAGTGCTCTGAAGAAAAGCACGATACAAAGTTTTAAGCAGAATACTCAATCCTTGTAACACCGAATGAGGTTTTTTTTTTAGGTGGCCATGAAAAATGTTGCCACCTTGGAAGAATTTTACACGTGAAAGCAAATTCATATTTAGCCATGGCTGTGCCAAATATGAGTAAGTTAACTTCCCACTGACAATGTTTTTTGTATTTGCTGTTTGTATGTATGGGGCCCGTTCTGATTAACCATTTTTTGGCAAATAAACTGTCAGCTTGGAGGGTGGAACTCAGACACACTCGTGTAAATGACGGTCTGAGCCAGGCGCTGAGGTGCGCAGAGGAGGACCCTATTGACACTTGTGCTATGAAGCAAGCTCTAAGGGAAGAACCCACAGGTCCTACAACCCATGACAAGTATCTAAATACTCAGTATTTACATAGAAAGGGAGAAGTACTCCAATTTTATCTGGTTAAGAACATATTTCCAACTATAAAGAAAAGAACCACTTTTAAAAAGATTTTAAAGGCAAAACAAACAAAAAAGCCCAACCCAGCCCATGGAAGATTACTGAATAAAATGCTAAGGGCAAAATGCCCTCCCAGATCATGAAACAAATACTGGAGAACCTCGCAGTAACAAAGCTCATCTTTCTCACAGAGAGGCAAAGCAACAAGTAGGAAGGAAAATGCTGAAGGTACGCAGGAAAAAACAAACTGAAGAGCAAGAAATGCTGGGTGTGACATGAAGCAAACCCTCTTGTCCGTGAGGCTGGTAACAGGGTCACTGCCACGCTGGGATGCGCAGATGCGGTGGTGTTCCACCACCACCGACCTTGTCAAGGTGATTTCTGTGAGTAGGTGCCTCTGCATTGACCAGATGTACGTGGCTGAGAATTTTTGAGCTATAATCTGATTTTTTAAAGCTGATTTGATCTGAGATGCATCAACCTTTCCAGTCAATTTGCTTGGCACGCAGGTATCCATTTCTCCGTAGTGTCATGGAACAGATCAGTAAGAGGTTTAAGACTTCCTTTCAGCATGGCAAAACCAGAGGCATTCTCAAATATTTCAGCATTTCAACGGGGATAAAAGGTTAAGGGTTGTTTCAACCTAACTTTAACTTTTGAAGTCAAATGATCCATTCCTCTGGGAAAATCTTATTTTCAACACAAGAGCTCTATATTTTTTTTAACCAAGACTAACAACTAGAACACAGGCTGAGTTTCACAGAAAACCACAGTTTGTATACCTTATCACACCCAAGATATAATTTCAGTTAGTAACAAGCACAACATAAATTGATCCCTCTAATGCTACACTAAATGTAGTAAGAATTACCTTGAATATAAATATAATTGGATTTTTTTAAATGTAAAAATAACTGGAATGATCAACCCACAGAAGGCAGATGGTCCAAACCAAGCATGTGTGCATGTGATGAGAAAGTTAACAGAAATTACACCATGTTATAGAGCCTCCTGCTACCAAGACCAAGGATGAAACATGGACCCAGAGGATTACACCTCCACCAGCACCACGCGGCCTCCACCTACCCACAAACGACATCCAGCGACCAATATACAAATTATTTTTAAAAAACCACAAAAAACCCTACCACAACAGCAGCTGCATAACTGCTGTTGTAAGAGTTTCCTGTGACAGACTAAAACTGAACAGCAACTCTGAAAGCTCTCCTGACCTTTGCTGCTCACCAGCTGTGAGATTACGAAGGACAAGGCACGCCGGGGCAGCACGCTGGCACCAACATCAGCTGGCACCTGCAGAGCTGAAGTTCAGGTCAGCTTCCTGGTTCTGCTAAGGAACAACACTGGGGAAATCTCAGGATACGTAAATATACGGAAAAGTCTCTTATTTCTATATTGGGGGGAAGGAAAAGAAAAAAAAAAAAGGGAAAAAGGGAACCTCAGGAGCTGCTTCTGCTCGTGCTCTCTATTGTGTCACTAAGACCTACTTGCTGGAGTTCACTTCTGTGGCCAAGTCACTCATTCCAGAGTGGCACCTTCTGACAGCAGTGCTTGTGGGTGTCTTAACCTCGGGAGACCTTCCTCCTGTGCAGGTATCTCCCCCTCAGACTTGTTCAGATGATTTGGAAAAGTGCTAGCCTTGCTTCTCATTGTGAAAAGTGCTATATAAAAGAACCGGGAAAACATCCCCACAAACACCTCCATTTACAGTCAGGAAACAGCTACAGAGGTGCTCTTCCCTAGCTGTTTGTTTAGTGTGGCATCTGGGTAACCTGGGGTTTGAATTCAGGATTCTCCAATCTTTCAGCCTTCTGCACTTACTGTTTCAGAGAAAGTTGCTTCTTGCATGGGTTGGTCTGCACTGATCTTTAGCTGAGAAGATGTGTCCATCTGGCTTCTGACTTTCTAGCTGACCATTGCTCTTAACAGCGGGGAGCAGGTTGCACTGGGAGCAGATTCTGCCTGCAGGGAGCCATTCTGGATGCCCAAGGGCACAAGAAGTGCTGCCCGCTGGGGTCTGTGTCCCCGCCAGCGGCTGCCATCACAGCCAGGCAAGTCCTCCAGCAGCAGCAGAGGGTGGAACTACACATCTGCAAAGCTCTGGGAGAAAAGATGCGCAACATCACATACAGCAATTGCTGTGGCCGCTCTGCTCCAGGGTAACCTGAGTTTGTTGAAGTTTTGACAAAAAGTATGTAAGAACTGTGCAAATACACATAGATTATTAAAGCCATAAGAGAATTCTGTGCGCAAGCAGACGCGCTGAAGCTCCTGGGACCACCTGCACAGATAGCTACTCGCCAGCAGGCAAAAGGGTTTCGCCACCTGAGGTGTGAGCTGCGTTTGGGCTAGCAGACACGACCTCTACGAAACCTTGCACGTGAACGTGAAAAGGATGCGAGAATGTAAACCTGAGTCTCAGCTTCACAGTGTACACTTAAGGGTTGGACGCTTATGTAATTAACTGCTTAAGAAGATTTAGTACCGTGATGTGTAAGAAACTCTAGTCACGGATGGGGGACAGAGACAGAGGAATTACTGCTAACGTGGGGAGATTTACAGCTGCGAGCTCCAAGGACCAGAGATAGGGCTGGCAGCGTTTGCTATTCTGCTAGCGACCTGTAAAAAAGAGTAAAGGGTAGGATATCAAAGTCTGCTGATAACAGAGAATTATTTAGGTCAATCAAGATGAGAGGGGAATATAAAGCAAGAAAAAAGGAAGAAAAAATAAAGCAATAACCTCAAACTAGAATATTAGGTAACTAGGCAACATGAAATTCAATATGGGAAAGTACAAGATAATCTCTATTTAAAAACACAATTTGACATATCCTGCACACAGAGAATAAGAAGGAAAGATCAAGTCATCACTGAGGACATCTGCTGTGTACGCAGCTAGGTAAATGAGATATTAGATTGTAATAGTAGGAGATGGGAAATAAGATGAAAAGCATTATAATGTTGCAGAAAGGTAAGTGGTAGGTACTCATTATTACACTCGCATTCATCTTAAAGGAATGTAATAGGTACAACCAGGTAATAAAAGAATCAGGATCTGTGAATATTTTGAAGAGACATTGAAAAGGCAGTTATAAAATGACTGATGTTATGTAGGGGGAAAGGATGTTTCATTTACTTTTTCACCCTAAAGCAAGAACAAGCCACGCTATGGGACATTGGCCGGAGGTAGTTACATGACTTCCCCAGTGGAAAGATGAATCTTCCATTTTGTATCGTACACCACAGATGCCGGCAGCAGCTCTATGTCATTCTGCAGCTCCTGGGGTCAGACCACCACAAGCCAAATACAACAGGGGAGAGAAACACTGCCGTGCTGGGTCACAAGGTGTTGGCGACAGCAGCAGAGCTGGCAGCATCCAGCCCCGACGCAACCTGTGACAGCGCTCAGAAAAGGTACGTTGGCAACTCTGCTGGGATGATTTTCCTTGGGCTCAGTTTCAGTAACTAATGAGCAGCACAACAGGTTTTGCTGCAAACGCCTCCCAAGTGTTGTCGAGAGCAGAACCACATTGCTCTGAAACCCTTGCTTTGAATATACAGCGCATAAATCCTTTACCAACAAGGAACCAGAGCGTTCCCCAGGCTGGCACACGGTTCACACACTGAGCACAAAACATCCTGCAACCCAAACTCGCCGAGGCGACCTGCTGGAAACAGTAAAGCAGAATATGGAAGAGACGAGCGTTTCAATTTGCAGGTAGAGCACCTACATCAGCCCTAGAAGGCAACCTGTTAAGAGATCCTTGCTTCCCCAGTCTGTTCCGGATTTTACATACTCCGACTCTGGAAGGATGCTAAAAGAGATAAAAGAATTATCATTAAAATTATACAGCCTGTCTTCATAGCGCACAGGGTTTGGCGGTGGTGGGTTTTTTAAGATGCCTGTAGTAAACTGAAACTGCAGTCATTTTTATTTTCAGCCGCATATGATTAGTAAAATCCAGCTTCATTTCTCATAGCTAGCTATCATTTTTACAGAGTTCTGGACATATAATTAAACTTCCACCCTGCTTCACTTCCTTAAAGCATTCTTCCTATGAAATCAAGAATTCTCCAGAAACTCTGAACACAAAGCTCGTCAAGGTGCTTCACCTGCAGCCCGCCCCATTGTTTCAATCAGGATTATCATCTGGCTCTTAATTCTACTTCTCATCCACCAGGGATGAAGCACAACCACCCCCCTGCAGCTCCTATGTGCATGGATGGACGACTGCCCCTCTGACCCAAGCTGACTGTCACGCTGTGGAGCCTGTGCAGGGTAATATTCTGCTTTGCTACAGCCTATAAATAGGCCTGTGGAGCCTCACAGTCCAGCCATGGTGCGACAAGGAGTACAGCGAGATTGTCCTCATTTCTGTAATGCTTCACCTTAATCCCAGCTCGCATCAAGTGTGCATTACAGAGCTAACATGTCTCTACATCTGTTTTTAAACTTGTATTTAGTTAAATCACGCAACAGAAAAAACTGCTACGTTACATCTTCTTTGTGTTGCCCAGCAGCACAGGAGCATCCCACTGCAGTCAGGTTGGATGGGCTGCTTTTCTGGCCTCCAACTAGCACCACGTCACTCAGAGTCCCCGTCCAGATTCAAACAAGTATCGACATTCAGTGCAGCATTTTAAAATGTTTGTACTAAAATCTCAAAGGTTGGACCCAAGCACAGAGTGGATGCTCATCTCACTTTTGGGCTGTGGAGCTCCATGACTAAGGGGAGAATGTCAATATGAACACATTTCCATGTATTTTAAGCTCATTTTTTTTGACAGGCAGACAGAGAGGAGCACTGTGTACACAGAATCAGGGTCCGAAGTTGACCTCAACACTGCCCTGCATCAGGATATAATTAGCAAAGAATTAAAAGACTTACATGGCCATAAAGATACATACACTATGTCCAAGACAATATTTTTTTTCCTCGACAATTGTTTGCTACAACAGTATAATTAAAATTATGATTCTGTTCCTACTGAAGTCAGCGACAAAATCCCCCCTGTCAGTGGGCACAATAAATAACGTCATACTGCGAACGCTACAGCCCCACGGAATGGGAAGGGGAGCGCGCCCCTGCAACACAGACGCTGTCAGGCCGTGCAGACCCGTCCACCCCCAGCTCCCGCGCCCTTTCCAAGGCACCATTCTCCACTGCTGGCAGTGGGCAGCCTCAGGTCAGTCCTGATGCACCGCTCTGCATTCGCTTTTGCTAAAATTGATCAGCTGTTTAAAAAAAATAGTAATTAAGGCTAGGAAAATCCTTCAGAGGCAGCGGTGGCTCCCGGTATAAAGTGGTGTGTGGCCTCCGCCCCGCGCAGCAGCACCGTACTCTGTTCAGTTTCGGACTGTCCTTGCACAAACTGCTTCAGGCAGGGCGAGGCTGGGCATTAGGACTGAAACGAGGCATCTTGGCCCTTCCATTTAGTGAGAATAGTTTACTTTTTTTTATTATTATTATTTCTGTACTGAAATCACACAGTTTCTTCTTTCAGCTTGCCCTGTGTAAAAGCCAGGGGGACAGGACAGACGTCCTGGTAAGACAGCCTGGGAGTGGACCACCTGGGCCAGGAGGAGCAGAAAAGGCGCCCACGGCTCGGAGGGGAGGGAAAGGGGCGCCAGCAGTGGGGCAGCACCAGCTCGGCACAGGCCAGGAGGAGTAGCCGGGCGAGATGCGCTGCATCCCATCCAGGCTGATTTCGAAGGCCAGGCAGAGACCTGGCTGGGGAATACAAACGAAGCTGGCAAGACAAAACTGCAGATTACACAGAAGACAGTAGAGGTGCAGGTTTCTATGGTGCAGCAACTGTAGCAAAGTTTGCTCGCTTTTCCACTCACTGACTGTGGGCCCGGACGGGTTACAGCCCCGCCGCCTCACAGCTCTTCTGCCTGCAAAATGCAGGAGCCCAACACGCCTCGGCCACCCCCTGCGCTGATGCACACGCAGGATGGCACGTTCTGCTCCTGCCCTCGGGGGACGTCAGCTCACCCCACAGCGTCCAGCGCCGCGGATAGGAAGTTTGAGCTGGGCCGCTTACCTGTGCAGCAGCAAAATCACAGCCTCTAAAGACATCGCTGAGCTTTTTGTTCACTTTTTAAAAACCTGTTAAAAGGCATATGGAAAACATATATTCACTTGTAGCATCTTAAGTTCAACATTTGCTTTTGAAATTTTCTTATTCTTAAAATACAAATCTGGAATTCACAAGAAAAGTGACCCTAAATTAAATGTCCACATATATATTTGAAATAATAGCCAAAGGTTATTTTTCTGTCTAGATAACGCATACCTTAGCATCATTTCAATGAAACCAGAGTTACTTTCAAGTGTCAAATGCTACATTTTAAAGGTGATTGATGAATGCTCCTGTGTCCCTGTACTACCTGCAGCCGTAAGGAAACCTAGCTGGCTTTCCTCCAACAACCATAACTCCCTCCTCCCCACATAGACTTGTCCTCTGGATTTGACACCCGGTTCTGTAGGCTTAAGAAGATGAAAAGGCTTCAGAAAGCAAACAATCTTTGATTGTGCATCTGCACCACTGAAACACGATATAGAAGCAAGTATAAATAAAGCTGTTACAACTCCAGCGATTAAACAACAGTGCAAAGCCTGGAAAAGTACCAGGCCTTAGCGACGGAGATATTTGTAACCACGAGGAAAGCAGAATAGACTCGGGACACTAAGAGGGGCTGCTCGAACAGAAGATCATTAGCTGCTTTACTGCGTGTGCATATACAAGCAGTGGAGGAAGCAACGCATCTGGCTACCCACCACCTCACCGTTTAATCTGCAAGAGGAAAACAAACCCAATTTCCCTTTCCATCAAGAAGAAAGCTTTCCTGTCATGCTGGCCACCTCCTTCCCAGCAGATCTGCTCCGCCTGCCACTGCCCCTCCAGTTCCCTGCCCTGGCAGGTACGGGCTTCCCTGGCCTGCGGTGCTATCGCCCGTGCCAGGGGATCCGGGAAGATGCAGCGCTGCATCCCGAGCAAGCCCCTGCGATGGCAGCGACAGCCACAGCCTGTTTCCGATGCAGGGCTTCAGAGAGGGAAGGGGCTACCACCGTGAGCTGCCCAGCGTTTGCCTTAGACCAGCCATGCAACCCCGAGCCCTGCAAGACAGGAACGTAACTGTACACTACAGACTGAATTAAGCTTATAATACACTTTAATGAGGTTTAAAAATAATTTCAGACAAGAAATGCACTCGAGAAGGATTCTGGACAGCCTTTCCTCACCTTTGCTTCAACTCCAGCAGCGCAGCATCTCCCGGCTTGTCACAGCTCCAGCTCTGAGGGGGCTGTGACTCAGCAAAGGGAGCAGCTTTTTATTTTTCAGATGGAACTTACCAAACCGTGCCAATATTACGGGGAGGATCTGCTTCCTGGATCCACTTCTCCGCCGGTCTCTCCTGAGATATTTCCACTGAACCCTCCCCATCTGGTTATGTTATGACAACAGGAAACGATTTCTTTGGGGAAAAATCAAATGCAGGCCTGCATGGAAACTAGGCTGAGCAAGAAAGAAAAAATTCCCAACCTCTATCTACACTGTATTTAAAAGAAAAGGTGGCGTCTTATTATTAGCCTAGGAGTTGTGCTGCTCCTAGTCAGACATCCTTAGATCTGCAACCATCTGCGATGCACCTGCAGCTCGGCAGAAGAACAGCCTCCTGCTCGAGAAGCCCCAGGCAGGCTGGCAGAGGCGGGGAGTGCCCCGGGAGCGAGGCAGCTGTCTCCATTCCTGCCCTGTCACCTCATCTCTGCCCTCTGAAAGCATCCCTCTGGCCCCTCCACAGATAGATCAGCTGGAGGGTCAGTGGTCACCTCATACCCCACAGGCAGGCTGGGCACAAGCCCTGGCACACGCTGGGGCAATGGGGTGTGTGGGAAAAGAGCTCTTTACCCCAACCTCAGCCCCTGCTCGTGGGCCAGACCCCGCTGCCTCCCTCTGCTCTGCACTGCCGAAACCACGGAGAAACTGCGCGCGGAAATCTCTGCGTAGGATTTCAGGTGAGTTGTGCAGCCTGCGATCGCTCTCTGTTAGGCTGAGCCCACATAAGGCAGCAGTACCTCGGCGGCGCTGCAGGTACAGGTGTACTTCCCGGCTGTGCAACCTGCGGCTCTTGCCGTTAAGAAACTGTGAACTCCAACAACTCAGGGACAAAAAGCTAATCAATGTTTTAAAATCCCAAGCCTATTCCAGTGTAAAATCCCATCTCTTGCACTAACCTAAGCAGCCTAGCTTGTCATGAGGCAACACATGGCAACGTGCATTCAGGCACGATGAACTGTCTCCAGAAATGCTGACCGTCCACAGCTCCAGGCCAGCTCCAGCGCCAGCTGTTTGTCAGGCCTGAGACACAAACCCAATAACCACCCATCTCATATTGGCTTTCCTCTCCCCCTATGGTCCCGCCAAGAGGATGCTGCTGCATGGGATGCATAGGGCTGCCCTGAGCCCCAGCAACCCCCATGGCAGGATTTGGGGTTTTCCCCATGCCACTGTATTGATCCTACAAGATTATTTCCCTTATCTAAGATGTCCCAAGTTCCCCGTTACACCAGATCACAGAATCCCAGGTTGGAAGGGACCTCAGGGATCATCTAGTCCACCCTTTCTGGGAAGAGGAGAGTCTAAACAAGATGACCCAGCACCCTGTCCAGATGACTCTTAAAGGTGCCCAACATGGCTGAGTCAACCCCTTCCCTGGGGAGATTATTCCAACGGTGACTGTCCTCACTGTGAAAAATTTTCCTCTTGTGTCCAATTGGAGTCTCCCCAAGAGCAATTTGTGTCCATCCCCCTTGTCCTCTCCATGGGACTCCGTGTAAAAAGGGAGTCTCCATCTTCTTTGTAGCTGCCCCTGAAGTACTGGTACCTTGTGACGAGATCCCCTCTGAGCCTCCTTTTCTCAAGGCTGAACAAACTCAGCTCTCCCAGCCTGTCCTCGTGTGGCAGCTTCCCAGTCCTTGGATCATCTTGGTGGCCCTTCTCTGGGCCCCTTCCAGCCTGGCCACATCCTTTTTGTACAGCGGGGACCAGAACTGTGCACAGTGCTCCAGGTGTGGCCTGACAAGCGCTGACTAGAGCGGGATGATGACTTCTTTATCTCTGCTGGCGATGCCCTTTTTGATGCAACCCAGCATCCTGTTGGCCTTCTTGGCCGCAGCAGCCACTGCTCGCTCATGTTGAGCTTCCCCCCACCAGGACCCCCAGGTCCCTTTCCACAGAGCTGCTCTCCAGCCAGATAAGAGAGAACTGACTTTTTTCCTTCCCCAGGGTTATTTTACAATTTTTGTTTTACTATCTCATTTTAAAACAAAGATAAGAAAGATGTTGTCACTGCCGCTATGAACTCTAGTTGCTAATAACTCACAAAAGCAAGCGCAAGAGAGAAAGCAAAGACCTCAGGTCCAGCCCTGTTCAGCTCTGGGTGCTGCAGGCAGGGAATCACGGCCAGGTTTCACGGGCAATTGGGATGGGCCCATGGGGCAGGGGTGCCTGCAGCCCGAGCCCTGCTTCCACCGCTACCAGGGGAAGCCCTGTCCCTGTCCGCTCCCTGAGACCTGACCTCAGAATTTAAATACCTAAAGAATCTTAAACCATGAGTAAGTGTAATTGTTCAGATGAATGATTAGCCCGTTACTGTGGAGAACGAAAGCTGAAAGTTTACTTCCAGAAGCATCTAACCAAGAAGTGCTTGAGAGTTCAGCCTGTGACAAATTAGCAAACATGTACTTTAATTACATAAAGTCTTTCCCTTCAATTTTTCAATTAGAAGCAAGAATGTGGATGTCATTTATATACAAGGGTTTTGTTGTTTTTCTTCCACTGCTAGTACAACTGAATCTCAGTCACACCGGGCATGGATTT
The DNA here is from genome assembly GCF_949628215.1 of Phalacrocorax aristotelis. Classification (NCBI taxonomy): domain Eukaryota; kingdom Metazoa; phylum Chordata; class Aves; order Suliformes; family Phalacrocoracidae; genus Phalacrocorax; species Phalacrocorax aristotelis. The sequence continues at coordinate 22,902,294 of NC_134287.1, read as the reverse complement.
AATAAAGTCCTCGGGGTTACAAAACTTCTGACCATCAGGCTTTTGAGATACAGGGTACTCCAGCAGCAGTCAAAAATTGGTGTAGAAAAGTATACAATTTTTACACCTATCCACAGCCATAAATCTGTTTAAACCATTAAAATATTAAAGATCATCAGCTATAGTTTGACAGGTCTTTACCAGTGAGAACTTCAAATATTTCTTCTAATAAAGGGCCTTGACTCTGTACGTACCACGGGAGAGCCCATGGTTGAGGGATGTGGGCTAAAAGGCGGCAACAAGGAAAACTTCGCAGCACCCCCCGCCCAGCCCCATGGATGTCCAAAAGCCTTCTGCTGCCCTGGGGCTGGGCCCTGCCCACCACCGGGAGGGGGTATTTCCGAGGTTGGCACCTTGTCCCGGGACCCGCACCCAATGCTGTGTCAGAGAGGACACGCCAGCACCACGGGGCACGCAGATAGACCAGGCGGGTAGCAGGGAGCCTCTGAGGAGCACCTGTCCCACCAGCACGCTGTCGTGGAGATCACCAAAAACCACATGCAGCCATACAGGTCTCGTACTTAGGAGTGTCATTTTGCAACGAGAAAAGCAAGAGGTGCCTGTTGGTGATGACAGGACCTTACTGGGAGGGGAAGTGGTGGCTGGGAGCGCTGTGCGGCAGAGCCTGTGCCATGCACCCGGTGCTGCTCGGGTGGGCAGCGTCACCCGCTGCCTTCAGCGCGTGGCACACCTACCTAAAGCCACAATAAATCTTCTACTGGTTCTGTCACCAGCACCTGTACATCTAAACAACTGTGCAGGTAGAAACACTGGCCCGGAGCTGATGCAGTCACCAGTGTAAAATGAGAAATAAAAGGTATAGCTGAGAGCTTTAGAATGGATTAAATGGGTGAATGAGTAAGAAAACAGAAGAATAAAATTTTCAGGGCATTCAGGAGACCATAAGGTGAATACTTGCATAAAAAATTTTAAAAATAAATACATAAATCAATATCAGCCTGAGGCACTACAGAATCACAATTTAAAATAGCAAGACTTGAAACCACCAAGGACGCCGCTCAAGCTCTCTGGGCAGCCTGCTCTGCCCTCCCCAGCCATCCTCCCACTGCAAAAGTTTCTGCTCGCAGCTGGTCAGTCACCAGCCTTCCTGCACAGCGGTGGCAGGCACCAGCCCGAATCCTCCCCCGAGGAGGGAATCCCACCAGGCTCACCCTAATTACACACGAACTACAGTAACGTCTCTGAAAGGGGGCAGAAAGATGGGGGGAAACGCTCTATTTCTATGCATCTCTTTTTCTTCCCCATTGCCTTGGTATGCAGTCTGGCTCCTGATTTCTGCTGCTTTGTTTTTGTTATAATGACTGTAAAATTGAAATAAAATGTCTTGTCTTGAGCTAAGGAGACATTTTCTGTGACCAAAGTTTGCCTTTTCTCATCCTTCCCTTCCTGCTTGTCTTTATAGCACAGGTTAAGGCAAAAAAAGAAAAAAAAAAACCCACACCTTCGTTTGACCCACGCTTTGGCAACTTCTAGCATACAGCCACATGAAGGGAAAAAGAAAACAAGTTTTATCACAGGCCTGTGAAGACACAAGTACTTGTGCCTAACAGCCGGTTGGGAATTTCACTTCCTTCTTTCCCCACCTCATACTTCAGATCCCAAGATGCAAATGGGCCCCATCCTTCCGTGCCAGACGAGAAGCTGCTGTGCGCGCCGTGTTCCTTCCCGGCGAGATTATTTGGAAGACGCAGCTCAGCTGGTGTGATCTGCGAGGGCTGAGCAGGACTTGCTCAATCCATTTGCAGCAATATCATCGCTCTTGCTAACTGGATTTAAAGAAAGGATTAGTTTCTTTGCTGGCAAATGGGCTTGTAGCCAACAAGATTTGGAAAACAAATACACACTCAGGAACAACTTACCCACGCAGCAGCTTTAAAAAACCTCAAGCCCAGCAGAACACTTCAATCCCTCCTGATGGGAGCAGCTGCAGTTGCTATGGAGCCGGGCTGTCGGCACAGCCGTGCCCTTGATGTGCTTCGCTTTATTCCAGACCATCTTCTGCCTGCCGTGTGGCAGACTGACTGCATCCCTGCCCTCTGCTTCCTCTCTTCATATTCTCTCTTTTTCAAAACACAAAACTAAACAACAACAAAGCAAAAAAAAACCTAAACCAACCAACCAAACAGGAAAAAAAAACCCAGAAGGGCAATGACTCTGCTGCAGATCAGTAAGTTGTATTTACAATAAGATCTCGAAGGGCTGTAGGCAAAAGGCAATACCTGCAGCCCACTGCTACTGTGATGAACTTTGCTGGCTGAAGAGTTTTTCTGATGGATTTATTTCTCAATCATTTTAGTAAAAATATTAAGATTTTAAAAATATGATGATGTCAAAAATGAAACTAAAATGTTTTAGAATGACATTTGAATTTTTAGAATTCCTCACACGTAATCAAAAACAAGAGTTTAAAAGCCCTATTTTAAAACACTGTCTTCCAAGAAGAATGTGTTTGTGTCAGGTGATAAGGTTTTATTCTCTCTGGGAGAGGAATAGGGGGAAAGAAGGGGAAAGGAAGTTTCCCAATAAGGAAAAACATATCTGAGATGTTTCAGCTGGGCTAGTGCACAAACTAAGGCAACACTTTTCACTGTCATGTGCTAGTACGGGCTATCCCTCTGAGGAAAACCAGAATCTCAGAGAAATCTAGACAACAATCCAACCAGAGCCCAGCAAGTCTGCAAGACCAGTTGGATTTTCAAGCTTCATCTTCAAAGTAGATGTGACACAATGCTTAAAAAAAAAAAGCCAAACCCACCCCAAAACCTACATCCCAGAAAGAATATTACAAATATTTCAGAATCCAAATTAAACTTTCTGAAGAGGTACTGTAAGCCTGCCAAATGTGGTATTTTACCTACAGCTTTGGCTCTATAAGCTCCTTTCTAGTCCTCTTCTCATGAATGAAACCGCCCTTAAGACAGTCACACATTTCTGAAAAGCAGCCTAACATAAAGTGCTTATGATTTACTGCACAAAGGCGCCTTTGGAAAACAATGACTTAAAGCTGTTTTGAGCCGTAGAGGAAATGAAACAATATACTAATATGCAGGGGTAAGTTGGGGCCATTCAGGTTTCCCCTTCCTTCACATTTCTGATGTTTAACACAGACTTTATAGGCAGGCGGCAGGCAGGACACAGCCCAAACCCCGAAACTGGTTTGAACTTCCATATGAAAACACAACAGTAATGAGGTAACTGTATCTTTGTGAGAAATAACTGCTTCTAATCCCACCTGCGTGACCGACGGCCTAAATTTAGATGTAATAAAAATTATTTTGGCTGTAAATAACATGAAATCATGTCTCAAAATTTTAACTCAAAGTGAGTCAAGCTAGTGCTTGGAATCCAAAACTCCAAGGAAACCTGAGGGACCTAAGCTTGCACTTACATTGCTTTAAAGTCACATTAATATGAAGTACGCACGCATGAAATGATGTTCATAATCACAGCCTTGAGCTTCCAAACCAAAGCTAAGTGTTATGAGAAGTCACTGATAAAAAAAGTTGCCTTTTTTTAAAGTAGCATCCAAGGTTCTGCACACCATCACCTATCGCTCCAGAAGCGCTCACCTGGGGAAAGGGGTCTGTTGCTGATTTCCCATGTAAGGAAATGCCTGGGTTTACACCAGCGAATGTAACCAATGTGTATGTCTAGGTCCTTTGGGGAAAATGGTAATTATTGCTCTTAACAAGATAAAACATTTCTGGTCCTTGGTGTTAATCATAGCTGGGGGGGGGGGGGGGGGGGGGAGGGGAGGTCTTTGTGAGAAAAAATTAGTTTCTCTTTTGTACAATTTGACTTCCCTTTTCCTAAAAGGCTTATGCTCTTTATAGAGCCCTAATATAGATATAAAGTCATATGTATCTAGATGTGTGTGTATGCATATATATACACAAATATATTAACATGAATCAATCACAGCAATCTGAAACATACAGGTCATACCCAGTTCTAAACACCGTAGCATATTATCCAAGCACTAAATGTTATTTTTACAAGAAACTTAAAGGGCAAAATCTTCCAAGGTACCTCAGGGAATTATGCCTTGAGGCTACATTTATTTATGCACCTAGAAGTGGGTTCTGATCCACAATTTTAAATATTCAGCTGCTTTGTCCAAAACTAACTCTTTAATCGATCGGTTACATGCTCAGCGCACGCAGCGCAAAGACCAGCTTTGGGCGGCCGCAGCACCAAGGCAAGCCTGAGACAGTCAGGCCCACACCGCCCAACGACCAGCCGGTGGCTCGTCCTGCGGGTAACTGTTAAACACGCAGCGCAGGCGCACACTCAGAGGCACGGCAGCGGGCCTCGCGCTGCGGGGCACTAACAGTAAGGGGCGATCAACAAGAGCCAAGAGGCCATCAGCACCTTCAGCGCAAAGTCAGCCAGCACGTTCGTGCCGCCACTGAAACAGGCAAAGCCCGGCACTGGGGGCGGCTGGAGTTACCCGTCTGGGTACGCAGAGCCGGCCGTGTCGGCACGTGCCTGCACATCCTGAGCTACCCAGGAAAGCGCTACTGAAAACACCTGCCTCACCTCTAGACCGTTACATCCATACGTGACACGCTGTGCCTCGAGCTGGGAGTAGACATGGGGATGGCAACACGGGAGTTAAAACGATGACAAACAGAGAGAAGATACTTCCAATGCTCCTAAATCACACCCAGAGTTACTATGTACATTCCTAGAAACAGTAGTATTTGAAGAAGTGATAGAGAGATAATGGACGCTAAGGCAAACGACAGGGTGAGGCGTTAAGCCCGAGGGCTGGCTGAAGGCAGGAGCAATGTATTTTGCAGTTTCCAGGACAGTTTTTATTAGTAACTAAACTACCTGGTTTCACTTAGCACTGGTACACAGTAATATCTTCAAACTCTGTTCCAAAGGTGCGTCTGTTGCTTTAACAAATCCTCTCATCTTTTGCTCCCTACCTTTCACTCGGGATTTGGAGATACACGTGTACAGCCATTTCCATGTAGACATTCCTTCCCAGGAGGTATGTCTACTCTTGCGCTGACTAACACTACTTGATACCACTGTTTGTTGATTGACATAGACATATAACAGAAGAAAAATATTCATGCCTGTATAATATTATTCAGTGTCAAATGTAGTTCTTGAGTGACTTATTTTTAAATGACAGTAATGATATTTTTACCAGAAGCACCTATTTTTCTTTAGTTTCACATGTTTATTCATAACACCGAGTTAATCAGCAACTTTTCCTCCTTCACATAACTGTTACTGCCCTTACAATAAAACACATCCAAACATTTCTGACACCATCAGGGGGGTGCAAAGCAATGACTATGTTGAAATGGACCACTAAAACAGACCTGTAACTGATGCCCAGCCCCTTGCCAATACCAGTAAAAAGGCCAATGCCAATGAATAAGCATCTTGTCTGTTGGGAGCCATTCCAGATTTTTCAAAAGCATGCAGAGCTGATGTAAGTCTGCTCCTGGTGAGTACCCCGGCCATCCAGCCTCTAGCTTTATCTGATGGAAGAATTTTCTTACATCTGTTTCTTCCACATGAACTCTGTACACACAGAAAATGCCCAACTTCTTATCTAGGAAAGGGAATGCATCGTGGGCCATGAAGATCACTTGCTCTCCACTCATGATGTTCTTCATGAGAGCTGGAGACAGTGGAGAGCAAATACAAGCCATGCTGTCAGGCCAGCCCTGTCCCCAAGGCCTACTTCATTCCCCTGACACACATGCCTCTCTCTAGTGCCAGAGAGAGATGGTGATAATGGAGTGAAAACCAGAAAAACAGTACAACACCTACAGTTTCCTTCTCACAAGCAAAATCCAGACTCTCCGCTGAGATTATGGAGTCCCAGCTCTCCCAGGCTGTCAATGACATAGGCTCTACCCAAAGAGGACACCAGCCCAGCAATAGCTGTTCACCGCCCCATGGACTGGGGCACCAGGTACAGCATCAACCCATTCTGCCACTCCCAAGGCATTCCTTTGGGAGCATTCGCAGCACAGGCCATAATAGAAAGGCAGCTCAGCTTAACTCATGGCAGAAAAAACAGTGTCTCACATTGTATTTCTCAGAATGGTATGTATTTTACAGGTGAAGGAAGGAAAGAAGTTTTATGCTAAGAGCTTTTTCCCCAATTTTTTTACAAGTCCTTTACCAAGCAGCATATTACAGAGCAGCAGAGCTCACTCCAGCTGCCTGCAGGTGTTCTGAGGGTTTTGTTCATCTTCCCACTCTCCTGTGGCTTTGGACCTGCCATCTCTGTCAATACGAAATTGAATCTGGCCACCTACTGCCATCCTGATTACCTGGCACTGCTGAAGAAAGTCATTTCACACACTTCCCTATTTCAGATTTTCCCTTTCAACAAACAAAATAATTATTAAAAAAACCCATAACAAACTTTGAGGGAAAAAGAGCATAGTTACATTTTTCTGCTCCTACTCTTGACAGTGAGCCTGACACACAAAGCTACTCTCCCTGTCCTCCGCGCCGCCTGCTTTGCCTGTCCCAGCCAGACCAGACATCCTCACCCACCGCTTACTTCACACGGGACAGCTGCAGGAGCGTATCAAGCATTCCTCTCTTTTCCACTCCTCTTCACATCTGTCGTACTCCCACTTTCCAGGTTGCTTGCTTCTCCACTATGTTTTTGCTTAATTTGGGACTATAAAATCTTATTAGGCCAAAACTGTAAGCCAGTCTTAAAAGACACACAGATAATTTAGTAAGAGGGAAAGCGAGGTGGAAAACCCAAACCAAAGAAAACAACCAAATTGCTTCTGTTTAGGAAGAACTACCTGGCAAAACTCCCCCAGACACCCCTGCCAGGCTCTGCCTAAAACCAGGTCAGCTCTTCACAGCCTGCTGGGCTAATTGACAGTGTAATGAGGGACACCTGTGAGCAAACAACTAGTTTTTTAACTCCTGCTAAGCTTGACTGTATCCTGGGGGCAGTTAAGCATAATGAGATTTCCTTTCTGCTACAAACTTGCAAACCAGCAAAGTCCAAAGCTTTGGCAGTGATGGTTTTGTCCCTATAAATGGCATAAACAGGTATGAGCAATATGTGGCACTGGAATTTCTGCATGTGCAAGTCCAGGAACCAGCCACATGTTCAGGAAAGCTTGGGAAAAGGAGAGACAACTAAACCAAAATACGTCCCTTTGTTTCAAAACGTTGTTTTGACTTTTCTCTAACTGTGCCACTAAATGTTGCTGTCTGTGATCTCTGGAGATAAAAATCAGCCTTTACTATGATTTTCAAGTGAACTAGTCTTTCTCAATGCCTAACCTGTGGTTATTTGAGCTGTTCAACAATGAATGCCAAATGAATTTACAGTCTCTATTATGGAGCAGGAAAAAAATAAGCCAGGAGGTGAAAAGGACAGAAGCAGAACAGCCCAATGTCTGACGGGGTAGTAAGTGCAGCAAGCCTCTCCCTGCCCCCTTCGCAACCTCTGTGGGCAAACCCCAACAGCACCTGATAAAGCCCGGCATAAAATACTGAGAAAAAGGAAGACACAAGTAAAAGGTGGAAGTGTCAAAATGTATAATGAATCCTTCTGCAAGCAACATAAATAATAAATCATTCACCCTGGCGTGACAAGACTGCCTCAGCCCTCCAGGTCCAGAACCTGCAGGCACCCACGGAGCAAAGGGAAGTCTCCCGCGGCTTCCAGCAGCGCTCTGAGTTACGGCCATCGCGAGCCGAGGGCTTGGTGGAAATATCAGATGTTTGTTTACACAAACAAAACCCATAATGCTTCTTTCAAGGACAACTGGTAAAATAGATAGCTTATGCAGTGAAAAGTTGTAATCCACCAGTAAAGTTCGTTCTTAAGGAGCATTTGAAAACACTAGAAATCCCAAAACTGCTTTGTTTGGAGGGAAAAGGTTTTTAACAACTGCAAGCATCGTCTGAGATAAAATGGATTAATATTGATTGTTAAGTCAGCGTGTTTTCCTTTTACTTATTATTACTACATATCAAGCTAATACATTTTCCTTTAAGACCCTTTTCATTTTTTCTTTGCTAGCTCCACGCAAATATTTCCTTTGCCTGTAGCTTCCTCTGACTTTGCTTTGCATGCAAACTAGAGATCTTGACACTTCCAGCGATCATCACACAAGTCGCAGCAGCAAGACCTGACTCACTCTCGGATAACTGCCAGCAAGCTTCAGCATGCTCAGTGCACCACCCCCATTTTCCAGACGGGGAAAGGCTTTGTGGAAAGTGGGTGGAAGAGCTGAGCAACGAGCGAGGTCGCCTGCGCTCCCGGCACCTGCGCGTTCACAGCCGCGTACCGCGCGCTCCGCCTCGTTCTCCCTCAGACATTAAGGGGTACTCCGACTGTTTTCTGTTGAGCCGAAGCATACGTATAATCTGCCCATCCACCACAAAAAGCGTTTCCCAGGAAATACTGTCGGGATAATCTGCCCTTTCCTAGCGTGCAAGAAGTAATTAGACAATAATGAAAAAATAATTTGTGATTAATCATTTTATTTTGCTAACAACACAAGCAACCTGCAAAGATAAAAATGCCGACAAGCATCTCACAAATCACCGTGGGTATTGACTGCTGTGGAGCCAATACTTGCTATTTGCTAGCCCCGGTCTTTGACCCAGGGCAAAATTCCAGTATCACAGCGTGGTACACAAATCTCTGGAATTCTCCAGAGTGACAAAGGCTGTGGCTATAAATTACTGTCTACTTCAACATACAAACATGACCACATCAACTATATTTAGGGAACTTTTTTTCCTAATTATGCAAAAATCTGAACCTTAGTCTCTGAGGTAAAGAAAAATCCATGCTTTGGATGGTTATATTAGATTTCTACTATGCCTTTGAGTTTCTCATTAACTTTCTTTGCCAATACTTCTTTTCAGATAGAGCAAGAAAATATGACGTATAAGAATAAACCCTGTATCTATAAAAAGCCAACATTATGGAACATTTTGATGGAACTTCAAAATCTAGTGTTATCTTGTAGTGTGAGCACCAGTCACTGGCTGGAAACCACCTTCTGATTTACTTTTACCCAAAAGGAACGCAGGTTGTGGATGCTGAGACCATACCATCACGTAAACCAAGGTGCAAAGGGGTTTTGGCAAGAGATTTGCTTTAAAAGCACTGTCCTCATCCAAATAGGCACATTCTTATTATAAACCATGGCTAGAATTCATTTCTTATGGAGGCAGCTAGAAAAGTAATCCAATATCAGATTAATCAAATAATTATTTTAGTATAGAATTAGCTAAAATGCAAAATGCAGCAAAAACGTTTTAGGAGGACCATTAGTGTAAGAGTCCTCCTAGAAGTTAGGGCAAATCAGTAAATCTTCAGCCACCCTGGATATTTAGCAGAGTTCTCCCTCTGGGTGTATCCTGAGTCCCTGAAGTCAGTAAGATTTCTGACATTGACTCAGTGGCATCAAAATCAGGCCTTTTGTGTACAATTTCTTTTTTTTCATTAAACCCCACTAATACGGAGCTTGTTTCAGATTTACATCCCAGCAAAACGTAGTATGTGCCATCTGGAGTTCACTAATGCTGTCCTTTACCTACAGTACATGCCAGGGGACATATCTATTATGCAACTAAGGGTCATGCAAGACAAAACAGAGCAGTCAGCAAAAAGATGAGAAGTCTTTTTGTTATTAAAAGCCCAGCTTGAATCAATTCCATCTAGATGGATTTCCAAAGGGTTGCAATAGAGGTACCAGGATCACCAGAGCCTGGTGGCCAGCCTGAACAGCGCCTCACACCGCAGCAGCCTTGCCCGGCCAACGCTTTGCTCTGCAATCAACACCAGTCTGCTGCCGGCAGAATAAATTCTGGCTATGAACTATGACAAAGTCAGCCTCGTGCCATATCCAACATCATTTGGGCAGCAGCTTTCCAGACCACATGCAGGTTTCAGTCAGCCCTGGGACACCGTATCCCGGTTAGTTTGGGAAAGCTCAGGGGACATCGCCCTCCTCCGAAACCCAGACCCGCAGCCAGCCCCACCAACAGCCAGGCCTCCCAGTTGTGCTATGAAACGGCACCTGAGCCTCGAACCAACAACAGGAGAAAAGGAGAACCGAGAAACATTAGTTAAAACAATGGAAAATACACGTTCTGCATCTTCAACCAACTCTTCTTTTCACCTGAGCTCCATGAAATATAAGGTCCTTGTTTGCACATGACCTTGTCAAGGACAAATGACAGTTGCGCTGGTGGAGTATCTTGAAAAAGCAGCATGACAGGGTATCTATTGGCCTTAAAGAAAGACAACATTCCACACCCTCCCACTTGTGTGTTTGAGGAAACAAGTTTTGTTCTCCAGACATTTTCTCAAGCCTTCCTGAACTACTCCTCAGACACTGCCTCTGCTTTTATGGAGTATAAAAGGGCGGGTCAATGCCGGAGGATTTAGGAAGCTGCACAGATGGAATTTATTGAACCTACACCTTGATTCTGCATCATCAGTGAATAATAAATCCCTAATCACGTGTTCCTGGAAATAATGATTTGTGGATTTTCATAGAACTGAAGAGTTTTTTAAAAATCTACAAGGATGTCATTCTCCATTGGACTAATTTCTACAGAATAATATTAAATTCCTAAGATCTTTTGGCATCTCAGGTCTATTTGACTGCAGAGCACTCAGTTGTCAGTGCCTAATGAAAATCAGGGATTTACCTTTCTAGGTTAGACGACTGGTAGAAATTGCTTAGTATTTTGCCACCAATAATAGCCAGCACTCGATGCTCTAGGGACAAGTTAGCTCCCCTTTTCCTTTGCATGCAGATAAATGCTACTAGCCAGTTGTGGTCAAATAAAGATAGGATTCAGGAATGTTTTCTTTTGGAAGTCTGAAGTGTTGGCTAATATTTAGCTGCTTTTACTCTAACGTATATTAGTAAAAATGCTGTTATCTGTCTTAAAATTACTCGGTCCTGTTGGAGTCTCAGAACCAGAGTAGTTGCGTGGAATAGGTCTGTGTTCAAATCCTACATCCCGGTCAATTGGTTTGTGTAAAAATTTTAGAACCTTCTTTTTTTTTAATTTTTCCATTTAAGCTGAACCTCTGCTGTTCATTATACATGAAGAGCTGCACCGGAGAAGGTAATAAACTTAGAAGACAGATGTTTAAAGGAAAGTTTTAATAACAAAGATCATTATTCAAAGGCCTTCGCCTGTTCACATTCATTCTCTGACACTAGTTTGCATTTGAGCTATCTACAATGAAAGGTAATATTTCAGAGATGCATTCTGAAAAAAAAAAAAGTGAAGCAAAGTTTTATTCTTCCTATAAATTGACAGTGCACTTGGAAACTTTCTGAAACTTCACCAAGTAGGAGGTGTTGACAACTGTCACTTTCAGAGCATATAATAAGGGGAACATTTATAGTCACACAGTTCCACAAATATGTTCAAGACTAGAATTTTTCAAGACAACCAATGGGCCGTAAGCCCATTCTTAAAAGTCGTCTTAAAACGGGGTGCTATTTTTTCCATCAGGGTCCTAGTGACAAATGCAGCTTCCTCCAGCCAAGGCGTTCTTGTATCCTCATACCAGCATCTTTCACCTTTTAATTCACCCCTACAGAAGCTAAACTTTCTACCCGTCTGGTATTTCCAGGTGAAGAACGGGCATTTATTACTCAGAAAGCTGACAAGAGCCAATACCAAATAGACAGAAAGTCCGCTGCAAAAGTGAAGTATTAAGACAGACCCTACACCCAACTTTCCATTTCTGAGCATACTTCAAGCACCTGCCATGCATTTAGACACACAGCGCAGAGCAGAAGCATAGCATAGGTGGCAGGTTAAGGTATGTCAGCTGCGAGCTGCGAGCCTAGACTGACAGCAGTGAGCGCCTCCTGCCAGTAAGTTATGCTTTCATACTACATACATTTCTCTGGAAGTATCATGATGTGAGAAATAACAAACAAAAGTCAGTCTGACTCCAATGCCTTTGTTTTCTAATTTCTATCTGCATATTAAACACTGTCAATAGAGGCGCAGCCACATTAATGGACAAGAAAAGAAATCTTGATAACTGACATTTACAACCACCAAGGGAGCAAGCAGCTGGAAGGAAAATGAACTTTCTTTTTTTAATCTAACGGGTTAAACAGCACAGAATAGGAAGCAGTTGTCAAGAAACGCAGTATATGCATTGGAGTTCAGAAAATAGGAAATGTCCAAATCAGTTACTCAGCGAGCACAGAAACCAGATTACTTTGTTACAGTAATCCATAACTTGTATTACCCTGAAACACCAGTGTTCACAGCTGCAGAGGACATTTATCAACAATTACAGGCCCTGACATTTCAAGTCAATCATACATGGCAGAGACTCTGTGAAGACCCTGACGAATAAATGGAGCAGGAAGGTGCAGCCCACTTAACCAATGAAAGGCAGAGACATTATTTTCGATGGGTTTGCCGGCATCCTAAAGCAAAGCCGCTGCAAATCAGAGCTATGTTTATTAACCACACCAAAAACAAACTAGGTATTAAGGGGGGGGTGTGTGGAATCCCAAGCATAGAATTTGAAAATGGATTATGCAAAGCCTTGAGGAAGTAGATGATTCACGTGTAACATCGATATATATAAAACACACAGTATGTACATTTTTATATATGCATAAACACATATAGGAACTAACCTCACAGGCATGCTCCATCATGATGCACACTGCTTGTCTGCTTTACCTGAGGATAGTACCATTCCTTGTATGCAGTGCACTTCATTTTAAAACCTGTAGGCTGTTCCTAGCAGACAGATTTAAAAGGATTTTTATGATTCATGCTGCAAAAGGCTAAAAAAAAATAATCCACCCCACTGCATAAGATTATATTTTCCATCTCTGTCCTCTGAATAGTGGAATCGAATGAGAAATGATTCATCAACCAGTCCGGGGAAGCATTTAGAGGACAGAGAAGAAAAAGGGGAAAAAAAGAAAAAAATCAACCATACAGTAAAATCTGCTCACCATGTACACACCCCCAAAGTGAAGAATCAGACCAGCCTAACTGAGGAGAAGCTAAAGACGAATTTCACAAGGAGGCTGCAGTTGCTGGGTGATGCACTGTAAATCCTGCTCCCTCCGGGGAGAATGAGCTCATTGCGAAGATCCAGCAGCCGCCCCTCAGCCATTGCAGTGTCACTGCAGCTTGCAGCTGAGCGCAGGCACGTCATCACACCAGCTCCCTCAACACCGAAAGCCCTCCCTTTCAGAAATCTAAGTCAAGCATGCTGGTATAAAACCAGCTCACCTCCACGCAGCCCGAGGTCCCCTTGTACTTGGATGCTGCTAGAAGGGCTTGCATTTCCAGCTTAATTGTTAAGCCAAAGATTTGCATCCAGCACAGACTGAATCTGAACTGAACTCCTCCTGAAGCGGGGGCTAAATTACTGAAAAGGGCAGAGAAGATTTGAAGGATATTCAGATTTAAAAATAGCTAGCAGCCTTTGCACTTGCTCCTAGCAAAAGAAATGGACCCAAGTTATATGGAAATCCTGACATGTGTAAGTGTGGGGCCAGGCATTGGAGCCTATCTCTAATAGGAATGTCATTACTGAAGGACCCCCTACTCCGAAGTTATTTGGAAATGGCAATATGGTGGAAAAAAGGCAGGTGTCTTTACAAACTCCTGTAAGGTATGATTTGAGAATTAAAGCACTGCAGATATGAAAAGAGTGTCTTTAACCCCTAGCTTGCTGTCTCTCACTACTCTTCATTAATGAAAAAATATTAATTTTCAATATTCAAACTCACCACATGGAAAACTCCCCTTCACATTAGAACTGAATAACAAATACAGATAAAATGAATCTCTTTGGTTGCAAGATACTTTCAACAGCCCCAAACTGCAAAATTATCTAGAAGAGGATATGGGGCCTATTTATTTGTTTTTCCTGTCTTCCTGACAGTGAAGGCTGGGAAGAATTCCCAGTGAATGTCTGTGAACTGCTGACAGGCATGACAGAGTGATCTAGGCACAGGACTGGAAGGCAGAAACCTACCCTGAAATATATTCTCAGCTGTTAGAAAAGAGGGTGTGGGGTATTTTTCTCCTTAAACAATACCTAAAATATCTGGAACTTTCAATTTAAAAACCTGGTTTTCCCTGAGTCCAAAGCCCCTGATGCTGTGCAGCACCTGAATGCAAAGCCAAGAAACGTGTGCGACTTCTAACCAGATTCCTAGAAATTGTTCCCATTCTTGTGCCTAACCACTGCTGTATTTCTGATGCCCTCTCCCCCTTCTCTGCAGTTTAATTATCCTTTGACAAAGGTACATGTAGTGGCACTTTGAGAAAGCCATTAGAGCAAAATTTCTCTTTACATCATAGAAACACCTAGGAAGACAAAGATATGACAAAGTTTCTAGTGGTAGGAAGCTGCAAGAACAGGATCTCTTTGGTTTTTTGGTATCAAAGTCATAGACTCAAAATTTTCCTTTTTTTCTCTCCATCCATACTGGGCTGCACAGTGTGAAACAGCAGTGTTACTCACAGACATGGACACCTCATTTACAGGGGTGGTTTTTCCTAAGCCCCAGTCTGGGCTGCTTATCCGAAACATTCTGCCTCTTTGGCATCCCGCTGAAGCCAGTAAGTCTGTGGGAGTGCAACGCCAGGCTGCAAGAGGCACCGCGGGATCAGTGCCTCGACAAACACAGAGCTACTCAATTCAGCGTCAAACCCAGGCAAAGGCGCACTACCAACTGCAGAAATCTCTGTCTTCAGCTTTGACAAATTCTCAGCATTTCTCCTTGCTCCTTTATCACACAAATACTTTTTAAAATGAAATCACCTCACTACAGCTTAGCCCGCTCCACGGTGAGCTGACCACCAAGTCATGCGTGTTCTGGCCGGTTCCCTAGTTTCACCCAGGAACCGTCTCCCTCGAGACGCAAGGGCTGACTGTGGCTGTGATGAGAGCTGTGCGAACAATAGCTTTTGAACCGTCGGATAAATAAAACTATTTTCTATTTTTAGAGTTGAATTGCAACATTTTGTGGGAGTTTGTAAGTAAAACAAATAACATAGAACCCAGTGTTGTAAGTGATAAAAAGCAAGAGGCCATCGTTAGTTTACATCACTCAAAGAATCGGGTTTTGTTTTTCAGCTGGCAAGTGCTAGGGAAACGGCATTCTTCTGGCAATTTCCATTTACTGAGCTGATCCACTGCAGGCTTGTCCAAAGCACTCCACTGCTCAGTCCTTTATCACGCCCAACAGAAATGCTAATGATCTTTAAAAACCCAAAGTTAGCAAGTAAATGAGAGCTGAAAAAATTTTTATGCTCCACTTTTCTGATTCACACTAGAAGCTGTCAGAATGTCCTCCATTTTAAAGACTGGAAAGCAAACCAATAGAAGGCTGGTTTTTGTTTTAAACATTCTGATTTCTGCCTTCTTCAGCTGTCCCAGCACACTGTTCACAACTTACCTGTAACACAGATCAGCAGGTCAGCCAGGTGATTTTACACGTAGCACTCTGCGCAGCTACCTACAGAAACCAGGCACAAGTCCTCTCCTCAGCCTCTCACTCAGTCATTGCTGGAGATAAACGTGGAAGTCCCTGCACAAAGCGCACAGCAGAGCCCTGGGATTGCACTAGTTATGCCAGAGGCAGCTCTGGTTTTTGTTTGTTTTTTTTTCTTTTCTCTCCAAATGGAACAAAAGGGAACCTTCTCAGCCAAGAAAATACCACGATGAGATCTTGAGGTGAAGGGCATGAAGCAGTGCTTTGATAAGCAGGGGCACTGCTCTGCTACAAAATACGCAGAGGGCAGGAGCAACAGATGGCCAGGTTCACTCCAGATCCTGTTCTGCAGGAGATTGCTTTGCACCTCATCCTCTGGAGCAGGATAACAACACCTCAGGGCTACAGCCAGATAAAGGATGTCCGGAGAGAGCCCTTCTTTGCTTGTCTTTCAGGTAAGCTTCGATCCACGTTTCTAATGTCAAACCTGGTTCTATGAGCAACTTTTAGACCTAAGAAAATTATATTTCTGAGTCCTAACAGTAGAGTATCTATTTGAATATCTAAAATCAATGAAGTCCTACTTACAGTCAATGGGTCCTGTTCCCTGCACCTGTCCAGGCCGCAAAGCCAACTGACGATTCTGTAAGGAATGAATGATACTAATGATCAGCTTTTTGTCATTGGGCCATCAGAAATTGCTGTAAGAAAGAAATAACGCACAGAAAGAGAGACAAGCATATGCAAGAAACAGTGATGCGCACTCATAAATTAAACTTGAAGAAATCAAATCTCACAAAAAAGTAACAAGATTGGCCCAAATAGAAGACTCAGGCTCTTTTGCACCCAAGTCTTGGTTTTCTTTTACCTGTAAGAGGATCCCGCTTCCTCTCTCCTCTACCCCTGTAGTGCAAATGCCCTTTAAAACCTAACATTAAAAATTACACAAAAGGAAACTTCTGTGCTTGTGTAGTTTCTCCTGAATCCTGATGGACTGGGGAGACATTATTTCACTCCTCTGTGCTTCCTTCATTACTTATAAGATGCATACATCTTATAAGGCTGTTCACAGCCTCCCTGCCTGATCCCATGAGCTCAGCCGACTCCAGGGCTGCCAGAAGTAATGCACAAAATCACAAAATCCTCGCCAGCAGCTGTCAGGACTGGTGACATCTGTCGCTGCCATTTTGTTGGGGGCTTCAGGGGTGGCAGGGAGCAGGGCTGAGGTGCAGAGGCAGGCTCTGGCTCAGGTCATGCCACCCCAGAGGCAGCTCAGGGACTTTGAGCCTGTGGTGCCCGCAGGCTCGGGCTCGCCGGCAGCACCCAACGGCTTGTGCCCAACAGTTTGATCATCAGTCTTATCCACTTCTAAGCTAGTATAAGCCAATTTAAGAGCGTCTATATTAAGACTCTTCCCATTTAAATAATTTTAGAAATACGTTTGCTTAAACTGATATGATTACCATGTGTAGACCTAAACCTTAATTCCTTTCCTTCTTTAGACTGTATATTAAATCAGATCATTGAATCCACTGTGTCAAGATTGTTTTGATTCTTAAAACTCAGATATAAAGAAGTCAAATTGATAGACTACGTGTGTCTGTTAGATCTCCTTCTGTTAACGGCCTGGGTAAGCGTGAACGGCTCAGAAACAAGTATCTGAGAACAGTCTGGTAGTTAATGATGAACACCGTTCCAAGAAATGCACACCATAAAAATATATGTACTGGTTTGATTTCCAGAGGCAGCCAGGAAGGTTAATAACTAAGCCATTGCTGGCACTGAAAAAAACAGACAAAACCAGCTAGCTCTCAGATTTCAGCAGCTTTTAAGGACCTGTGTTTTGCACAGGTGAGCAAGATGGGGGTACCATGCTGCTGGAGAGGACGCCAGCAGCGAGCTTCATCTCTTGTGCTGTGCGGAGTGGTGTCACCATCCGAAGTGATGTAGGCACACTCTCCCAGATCAGACCTGAGGCTGCCTTTGGCTGCCCCGCACCCTACACCGTATCCATTACAGAGCTGGTGCAGATGACTTTGGTTGATACCAATAAGAAACCAAGGCAACGTCAATCAATATTATCCATTTTAAAATTAATTTACGTTTATAATCAGTTTGGGATTACCAACAGTTTTTGCATAATGCCTAAAATAATCGTTCCTCACAACTGTTGCAAGCTGCCACGTCACTACAGAAACACATGCTCAAAACTAAACACAAAGTTGGGAGTTGTCTGACAGCAAGCGTGACTTCATAACTAAACCACCGTCTTCTTCAGTCAATGGAGGAGGTGGGTCACTGCCTCTGATTTAAAAGGAACTAATCGATACACGATTGTTCTGTTGACATGCAAGTAAACAAAATTAAAGCAGGTTCCAGCCTGAAAGAGGATCGCAGCTTAACAAATTGATACGCTTTTAAAGTTTTCATCTGATACAATCTACAATTTTCCATAATCACAGCAGAGTGCTTTCCTGGCAATAACCAAAAACCTTTTACCATAAAGATTTATATGAAAATAAATGCAGTCATCCAATTGTTAATGAAAGATCCCAGAGGTAAGCTGTCACAGCCGATTTGTGTTGTCTGCTGGTATAGAAGAAGATTAACTTGACCCTGTTTTACACCTGCCTTAAAGCAGAAAAGGCTTTTGGAAAATCGATTTCCTGATGGGAAGATCAGTCAACAGAAAACAAGATAAAGAGAAAGTGAGTGTCAGAGATGCGCTGTGCAGTGGGGACGTGCCAGTGCTGGGTGGCAGGAGAAGCACAAAACTGTGTGCAGAGGCGACCTGGCTGAGCCCTGGCAAGCGGCACTGGCACCTGGAATCTGCACAACACGCTGCACCCTTGGCTGCCTGCCTTTGAAGGACTTTCAAAGAGTTCTAATCTTTCTTTTTGAGGACTAGGACTGAAGGAGGGTGCTGTTACTTCTTTTTGTCAAGCTCTGAAGCTTTTCTGAGCTTGTTCACATCCTCCTTGACTGGATGACCCGTCCCTCTCACCTCTTCCCTTGCCCGCGCCAGGCGAGCAGGGCAGGCTGGTGACGAGAAGCAGCACACCCCGTCCAGCGATCATCAGGCACAGGCAAGCCCACAGACCAGGTCAGAAAATCCAGATAATCCAGGAGCAGGGCTGGGAGCCGGCACAGCGCCTGCAGCACCACTCCGGGCAGCAGCAAAGGCCCAGGGCTGGCCTTCGCTGGGCCACAGGGCCACAGGCAGAGGGTGGGTGGGTGGGGGTCCGGGGACTGCTGGGGGAGCCACCAGTGCACTCTGGGCCCTGGCAGGATCTCTGAAGAGTTTATTCCAGCTGTTGAGCACAGACATCATATTTTAGGTGCTTAAATATATTTATTATAACTACCCGTGTAATTATACCTGCTATACCTGTAATTACACCTACAGCAGTAAATTTTTTCCATTAATTTACTATGACCAAGGTCAGAGCAAACTCTGACCCATGGTTTGCAACTTTAATTATTTTTCAAAGTCGGAGAAGTTTGACAGAAAGAATTCTGAACACTTAATTTTAACACTTCAGTATTTACTACCCAAATGATACCTTTCCCTGCCATTTATGACTTTTTTCTTCTTAATGTAATGAATTTTTTTTAATTCAAACCCCTTGTCTGTGATGTTTAGGGTAACCAATACTGTAAAATCACAAATGCGCATTTAGGGGATAAACATAGCGAACTTTCCCTGGTGTTTCCCTTTTGGGAAATAATTTTGCAACATTTTAACAGTGACGTTCCTTTTGTTTCAAAACAAAATCAATTTCCTCTCCTAGAAGGTGGAGAAAGTGATTTCATTTTGAGACAGGCGAGTTTGACTGACGCACTCAGCGGGGTGCCCTTGGAAGCAACCCAGCTGTGCCCCCCCAGTCTGCCCACGCCCTGGCACGTGCCCCGGTGCTCTGGCCAGGACTCCTTCCAGCGGTGCAGAGTGCCAGGGAGTACTGTCAAGTATTGGTAGAAATATTAAATACAGTTTTACTATGAATGAACAAAGTCCCTACTTTAGAAGAGTTGCCCTGCAAGCCGCACGTTCTCCTTCCAGAAGATTGCTGGAAATCCCTTACCAAAATCTCTCTGGTAGTTAATGGTAGCAGGTAGAGCATTGCTCCGAGTTCCCTTTTATACCTCGCCCTTCTGCCTCACTCAGCACGCTGGGCCAGCTGAAGAATCTAATGGCCTGTAGGCAGTTTGAATGCACTGGACACCAGCTAGACAATTCCCTGGTGCCAGAAGAACAGTGAGCTTGCAACTACGATGCCTTGTCTTTCTTACCTTCCCAGACAGTTGGCTGATTGCAAAGCGCGTCCTGCAGAGGGGAAAAGGTGGGGTCAGCTCCTCTCTTCTTCCAGGAGAGCAACAGGGGAGCGAATTCATCAGGAAACCCTTACAGAGCTCTATGTTTTCTCAAATTCCTTCCAGAGAAAAGCCTGTTGCTGCTGAAAACTGGTAACAGTGGAAGCCAGTTCGGAGACAATGTGATATTTGTGCTGCAGAAACAGGCAACAGCCCATGGCAAATACACCACAGAGGGTATGCACAGCACCATAAGACAAAATACTTGTCAGGGCTTTCTGTGCTCCTCGGAGACATTGTCAGAGAACTTTTCTGCCTGTGATGAGTATCGTGGAGTTACTGCTGGTTCCCAGGTCGGAGGAAAGCGCTGTTGGGCCTGTTGATTGGGGGATATCCCGTGGCTGTAAATATCTCCCATGCAATTTTGTCTGGTTTTTTTTTTTTGTGGTGGGAGAAGACTGAAAAGGTGGTTGTGCCAGCGGGATCGCAGCTGCTTTGGTGACCTCCTCCTGCCTTCTGAGCCAGTCAGCGCGTATTCGTGCCAATACAGCACTGAGCTTTCTGTTCCTTCAGCGCTGCCGCAGCCCCTGAGGCATGCAAGTGCAGTATTCACGCGGTGAAAACTAACACATTCCTGGAGTGATGAACTTGCTCTTGTTTTCTGTGTTCAGGGCTGCCTGATTTCCTCCTCAGAGCGAGGTGCAGCGGGAGGATCGCTGGACAGCAGAGAGCAGCAGAGAGCTACGAGATGAGCACGAAAGCCAGGGCAGCCTCCAGCGTCCAGAGCCTCCTCTGCCAGTCTATCCGACCTAGCACGGCAGGACATAATAAATAAACGCATAAACATAAGGAACTTGCTTCTTGAACAGTTATTCAATTAAAAATTGTATTTTGTTCAGCCAAGGACAAATTTGCCCTAAGTTCCTTGGCAGAACAGAATTGATTTTTAATCACACAAATTAAATGCAACTTTCTCAGCAGATTTCCTGTGGTCGAGATAATTTAGGCATAACAAGGTAATTTAGGCATCGGCATGCTTGGAAGGGCTGATCTCTGAAGGGGCTGTATGCATGCCATGTCCCACCTCTCGCTGCTGCCTGCCTGGGAGGAGCGTAGCAGGACAGCTGTGCTCCAGCTGTGCCCAGATGCGCAACTGCCAGGGCAGCCTCTGCACCTCCGCCTGCGTGCGCAGCACAGGGCGCGTGGGCTGCTCCGGGGAGCTGCTGTGGGTTAGGCTACGGCAGAAGTACAGACAAGGTCCTGCTTAAAGCTCTGTGTTAGTCCTGGGAGGCCTAGGACTGAGGCATGGAAAAACGGTGTGCTAAGGATGGACTGAAAGCTGGAGAACTGACCCAGAAAATGTCTTTGCTGGCCAAACTGTTACTCTGCTTTGTCCATTTATCCATTGGCTGTACTGAGTATAATGCATGTATTAATAAAATCCTGACCCTGTCTTTCTGGGGAGGTTTTAGGTTAGTACCCTTGGCTATTAGTGGACTCACTGAAAAATCACCAGATTTATTTTACTTGGGCTTCGTGGTTGCCTGCTGCAGAAAGGCACAAATGAAAAGTTTCACCCTAGAGAAAATGCCTGCGTCCTCCAATTAAGTAAGTAACACTTTACCCATCCTCTGGCTAAGCAGAGTAAATTTTTATGTATTTGTCTTTATAAATTCCCAGCAGTAACTCAGTATCCGCTTTCAAATGGCACCACTAGCCTTTTCTAAGTGGTCTCTATTTGGAGAGCCCTCGCTGCCTGCTCAGGTGGCAGCAGGGCCTGAGTCGACGAAGCCAACGGATCGGCGGGAACAGGGAAGGGGTTCGCCATTACCTACGCGGCCCTGTGCGTCAGTTTAGAGCTGCCCGAGGCTGGTTTGGAGGCCAGCCCTCCCGCCTCTGCAGTCAGATGCGGCTTCCCTCAAAACCCGAGGACAGGCCTGTTCGCTGACTCTGTGTGAGAAGCAGTGTCTGGCGCCCGCGGGCGGGCGGGCGGGCGGGCGGGAGGCACGCTGCGGGGCGCGGGGGGTGCGGAGCGGGCGGGGAGCGGGAAGGTGAGGAGTTCCCTGAGGGAGCCGCCCTCTTCTTCAGCTGGGGCTGTCCGGGCTGCGGCCGGAGGCCGGCAGGGGACCCCCTCCCCCGCGGCCCCCAGAGCCCTGCGGGGCCCCCGCCCGCCCGCAGCCCCCGGAGCCCTGCGGGGCCCCCGCCCGCAGCCCCGCCCACCATGGCGGCCTGAGGGGCCCCGCCGCCTGGCCTCAGGCAGCGCGCGACCCGCCCGGTTCCACCCCCGCCCCGCTGCAGCGGCCAATGCGAGCGGTGCGCCCGCTGACGTCACGGCGGCTCGTCCCGCCGAGCGGCGGGCAGTGCGCGTCCTACTGCGTCTGGGTGCGCAGCACCGGGGCCTGCGTGTCCCTCCGCCGCGGCGGCAGGGCCGGACCGGGCAGAGCAGCGCAGCGGAGCCGCGCCATGTCGCGGCTCAGCCCGCAGGAGGAGAACCTGCAGGGTGAGGGTGTCCGTGTCCGTGTCCGTGTCCGTGTCCGTGTCCGTGTCCGTGTCCGTGTCCGTGTCCGTGTCCGTGTCCGTGTCCGTGTCCGTGTCCGTGTCCGTGTCCGTGTCCGCTCTCCCTCCCTCGCTGGGTGCCCGGGCCCTGCGAGGCGCTGAGGCGGGCGGCCGGGCCGCCGCCTCCCCGGGCCTGAGGCGAGGCCGGGCTCCGGCCGGCGCCGGGGCCGGGCCGGGCCGCTCCGCTCCGCTCCGGGTTTCCCCGCCGCCGCCCCTTGGCCGCGCATCGCCCCGGCCGCGGCCGCTCGCCGAAGCGCCCGCAGGGCTCCGGCCGGCGCGGGGGCGCGCAGCCCCGGTGGCACGGCCGGGCCGGGCCGTAAGGCCGCGCTGTCCCGGCTGCGCGGGCCCCGAGGCTTCGTGCCGCGGTAAGCGCGGCCCCTTCGCGGCCGCGGCGCCCGAGGGGAGCCGGGCCGTCGCACGTCCCGGCGTTCCGCGGAGCTCGGAAGCAAACGAGCCTCAGCAGCGAGGTCTGTGTGCCGTTTGCACGGTGGCTTTAGCAGTTTCAGGAGACGTTCTCATCTTTCTGCGGAATTTCGCTTTCTTGTTTCCAGGTTTGAAAGCCGTATATTAAGAAATTAAGATGTCCAGAGCTGATCCAGTACCTCTTTTTAATGCTAACCCTGGGTTGGAACATGATATAAGATCATTGCCTTCAAAAATCCTTCCCCACAGCTCGGTCTGTTTGGTTTGCATTGCCCTGTTACACGTGCTCTTACCTGTTTATGTTTCCAACTTCATAAAAATACAGGTTCTTTTATCTTTAAATGATAATATAACAAGCTGTTCTTAGCGCAGTAGCACAGCCTTAATCTCAGGAGTGTCTAAAAGGGAAAAAAAAACCCAAGAAAAGGAAACGTGCAGAACACGGGTCCTGTGGTCCTTCTGTTATAGCCTTAATCTTCTCCGTGTTTCACCGTGCGCTGGCCGCGCTGTGCCCAGGTAGGGTCGTTTGCTGTAGGAAGCAGTTAGGTTTGCCTGTGGTGCTGCTGGCGGTTGCAACGCGCGCGAGCCCGAAGCAGTACACATCGTCAGGGCGAGAATCGCTTATGGCCACGTCTGTGAGTGGCTCTAGCGCAGCCCACGCAGTGTGAAGTTGTTCTGCTTTTTTAAATAGAGGAGCGGGAGGCGAGGTGGGATGTGCGGAGGGGCAAGGGCACGTACGCTCGGAGCTGGCCGGTACTGTCAAGGTAGCTGGAGCCAGAGCTCCTTTTGGACACCATCTTAAACGTCAGTGGTTGTGATCATTATTGGGTAACAACTTGAGCTTTCATAAATCTGGGGGGAAAGAGTAGGGAAGGGTTTGTCTGGGTGTAAACACATACCCA
This sequence comes from Phalacrocorax aristotelis, assembly GCF_949628215.1. Taxonomy (NCBI): domain Eukaryota; kingdom Metazoa; phylum Chordata; class Aves; order Suliformes; family Phalacrocoracidae; genus Phalacrocorax; species Phalacrocorax aristotelis. The sequence continues at coordinate 22,878,554 of NC_134287.1, read as the reverse complement.
GACACATACCACACAGGGTCATGTGGAGGGGAGGGAACGCAAACCAACCAAAACAACGGAACAGTTGTAAAGTAGAAGAGGCTATCCAGAAAAACGTTGCTTCAAAACTTGGTAACCTGGTGTGCTTCTGTTCAAAAGATCTGGTGGTCGTCTGGCTTTTCAGAAGAGAGAGATTAATGTTAATAATGCAGGCCAAGCAGTTTGGCTTTTCATTCCATTTATGAACTTTCAATCTTTTCACAGCTGGCATATCTTTCTTCACTTGACATTTGTATTTCGCACTAGATCTCCGCCTTGCTGTCTCCCCTTCTGCATACCTCTAAAACAGCTCCTTTGTCCCTCCTGCTGTTCCCTTGAACGTGGTTTGCTCCCGGGCTCTGCCCGAGCCTCTGCTGCCCCAGAGCAGGAACGCTTCAAACACTCTGTGTCACTGCCGTTCCTTGCTTATGGCTTAGACGTCCTTTCCACTGCACTCTCCAAAACTCGGGGGCTTTCACCTGCCCTCCTGCTGCTGCACTTGCTGTTCTGTGTCTTGTAAACTGTTTGGGGATGGGCACGATACATCTGTCTGCTCTGCTGTTGTTTACACACGTGACCATGTTCCATAGGTAAATTCCACTGGCATTCATGTAATTCAAATATTTTCTGTCCCTTGAGCTGATTTATAAATGAGACAACAGATACAGGTCCTTTTGTGCATTGGTTACTGCTAGCCAGAAGAGAGTTGTTATTCAGTGCACTCTTAAAAAAACAAAGCAACATGTGACTGTCCGTGTTAAATATACTGCGAGCAGCAAACACATGATCTAGTCATTGCCACATATCCTCTGTTGCTTAACAGCAACGCCTAAAAATGCTCCCTGAAAAAAGACTAAACAAAACACAGTTCTTGGAGTCTTGAGCCTAAAATATTTTCAATAAATGAATAAATAGACTTCTGGCAGAGAAAGTCCTTGAGATTGTTTTGTTTGGCTACCACCTATGTTGAACAATAAAAATTAAACATATCCTGAAATAAAAGGACTTCAGCTGCAGAAAGAGACACGCTGTACTGACCAGCTTCCCAGTTCTGAGAGAGTTCCCAGCTCGCTCACAAAGCGCCCCCGCGTTTTGGCATTTCAGCGTGTTTATTAGCCGAGGTGTCAGTGCTGGTACTTCTGCGTGTCGTACTGTAATGCCACGCTGGGGAGGATCAACAGTCTCATGTTTTACATGGCTTTTACGCAAAACCACTTGGTTTACTCTGGTTCTGTTTTCAATTATGCCAAGCAGGTTCCTGGGTAGAGCTCCACTTCAGCAGTAACGGAAATGGCAGCGGAACTGCTGCTACTCCAGCGAGCCAAGAACAAGTGCCCGCCTCTATTTCCATTCACAACGGTGACATGGAGAAGATACTCCTCGATGCTCAACATGAATCTGGAAGAAGCAGTTCAAGAGAAAGTTCACATTGTGACAGGTAAACAGGGTGCTGTATCGTGAGCAAAGGAAAGGTCGCTGTCACACAAAGCCACTTTTCTGCCCAAGGGGCAGAGACAAGTGCAGAAATGCTTACGTACGTGTGTGTATATCCTTATGCACGTGCATATACACGCATGTGGAGAGGAAGAGATAGGAAAATTTCATATTTAAAAGATTGGTATTTAAATACTAGAGTACTGCTTGGGTAGAAGCCTGTCCTGAAACCAGAAGGAAGTTACTACAGAGGAGGGGACTCTCGAAGAGTTCTCACACCTCATGAAGATGCCATCTTGGGGTGTTGGTGTAGCCTGATACAGAAGTCCAGCAGCAGCAGCCGAACTTCCCACGGGCGTGCTGCTTGTGTACCGGCAGCAGCCTCGTTCTGGCAAATCAAACATGCCGGAGCCGCGTGGGGCTGTCGCTCTGAAGGATCGGCCCTTGGGCAAGCGGTGTCGGTGCCGCTCCGAAGGGCGTGTAGCGCTAAGGCCGCTGCCTGGAACAGGAGCGTCAGAGAACGGTGATAAAAAGCAACCTGTGGTTTGTGACGAGGTATGGCAGTGAGTAGTTCTAAGGTAATTTCTAAGGAATTGTCCGACGTCTGGTTTACAAAACATAACAGATTTCTAGAATTATAACACAACAAAACAACTTATGTCTCATGCAAATTGTCAGTCAGTGTTGTTAATTCATTTATTTGATTTTTGATGGGCTGTGAAGTCTGCAGCCTAAGGTTTATTTAAAAAAAACCAAGGAGCTACAGGGTTCAAAATAGACAGTTGGCTACAGAACTTCCCAGCCTTCTCTGGCTAGTTTGAATTCAAACCAAACCCTGCTTTTATTCATCATTTGCTGCCCATTGTTACTTACTAACTAACGTGGGCCAAATCGTACAGCCTCACAGGCATATCTCCGCGCTGCTGAAAAACAGCTCTGTGCAGCAAGCTTCCTGGCAGATTGTTAGAAAATCAAAGATGAATTGAATGCGATGGCTGCATTATATCACCCATTGGGAAATTAATGTCTTAAGTTAGGGCCAGGGCACTGCAGCTCTTCAGGAGAAGCGTGCATAAGCTCATTCACTAGCTTCTTGTTCATACCATAAACAATGTCATGAAAAAATTTAATGAGTTCTTTCTTACTTGCGTTTCTCTTTTTATCAAGTCCTCCTCGTTCCCAGACACCTCAGGACAGTCACCGAGCTTTGGAAATAGAGAGTCACAGCAGTGGAGAAAAGAACAGCTTTCAGGTAAAAATCTCATCTTGCTTTGGGAGGAAGAATTTCTTCCTCTTGTTGTTCGAAAACCAGCATTAGGAGGTAAGAGGGGACGCTGCTAATGCAGAGGCTTAAATAATTTAGTAACTTAGAATAATCTTTGCAGAATCAGGCTTTGTGTATTTGAATCTGACTTGCATGGATTATTTTTTTTTTTTAATCTCTAATGTGAGATTTTTTCAGAAGGATTTAAGTGCCCTAATCTATTGTCTTTTAAAATGGCTGGGTTCTCAGATGTCCCTTCCTAGCCACAAGCTGAAAAGGCCAACCTGCAGATCCTACAAGTAGCTTTTAGGAAAAAAGATAATCCAGAAGATAATCACTGCTCTAGGCTTCGAGAGAGCCAGAGTCAGCACCTCGCTAGGCCTCCAGCTTCTGGTGATCCGGCGATGTGTCCTCTGTCGTGGTTTCTCTGTCCTGTGCAGCAGGCATTGTTGTCAGTCGAACAGATTATGAGACGAGGTGTACAGGAAGCGCATCGATAGGGCGGGCACGTAGGTGGCAGTACAGGCGAAGCTCAGCGTTCTGTGGACACCTTATGGTGCTGAAGTTTCCTCTTCCACCTTTGACTGTGAGCTTGGTACGTCTCATGCGTCCCCCACGATGAAATTCTATTTAAATGCGCTACCACCGGTGCGTTGGGAATTGAGAAAGTGAATTTGGCAGCAGCAGGAATTTTTAGTCACTTAAACGTGACAGCCAATGACATACGCTTTCAAAGCGCTGCCATAGCTTTATGATTCCGTTCTTTTCTAACAACCAGTACCTAGCATTTCTACAGGCTGCTTTGAAAAGCTCGCTGTTATTTCTCATTTGATTTTGTACGTTTGTTTACGTACTTGCAAAGAAAATTAGTAAATACATTTGAGAAAAGAGTCGGGGAAAAGGATACTGTATATTAAGCATGTTGTATCAATTTATAGCTTACTGCATGATGACAGGCTAAAATATTAAGTCTTCACTGTAATTAGGTACTGGCTTTAATATGGAAAAAAAATTACTTATAAAACATCTTGAGGAGTGAAGTATCAACAGTGTTCCTCTGCTCTTCCAAAGACTTGCTCTATTATCTTGGGTAAATCACTCTCCCTGCGCTGTTTTACATACAAAGTGATACTGTTTTCTCATTAAATTGAAGTATATTCCGTGCCTGTGACTAATTCGTACAGGGTTAGCAGATAGGGATTAGAAATCAGGATTATATTTCACTTGGGGCCTCTGCATGAAAAGAAACAGTGATGTATGACAAACTGGCGAAAGCTGCCAGCCCTGATGGTTCCTCCTGCTCCAGCGGGGAGTGGTGTTCCGTTAATTCTAGCAAGAACTTGGGATCCTTGCATTTTACTTCAAAAACCCTGATTTCTTCCAGCTCTTCCCTTTTTCAGTTACTGTTGTTTATCACCTGCAGCTGGGTGCGCGCTGGGTATTACCATCTTGGGGGCTCCCTGATTTCCTTGGCTGCCTCTGTTAGCTCATGGATTATCGTTTTCTGCCCAGTGTTGCAAACTTTTTAAAACAAAGGCTGTGTGTTCGCTGTTTGTACGGTATTTAACCTTGCGGGGTTGCAACTTCATACAGTTGCTAAGTTATACAGCTGTATCAATAACATAGATGAAATCAGTTCTCAAAATTACATGAAATGTGCTTGGTCCCATTGCCTCATCCTTTATCTGAAACTCCCCTTCATCTCTACAGCTCCTACAGGAGCCTAGCTGAACAGATTCCCACCTTTAGCTTAGCTAAATGCGTTGCTGGAAATTAATTATTTTTATTTTATCTTTCCAGAAAACGCTTCATGCTTTTAAAGATCATTATTTAGACTTTGAGAATAAATAGTCAAAAATTAGAAAACCATCAGAATTCAAGTTGCTGGGACAATTTTATTTCCGTTCTTCAGCATGTATGTGCGCACATGTAGCTATTTTAATCCTGTGATCAGGCAATACTATTTTTATCGCAAGACCTTGGCTTCATTTAATGCACACGTATTAAGCGATAAACTCTATCCTTATTCAGCATTAATGCTGTGATTCACTTGAGGACAGGACATGGATATGGGATACAGTCTTTTCCGCTGAAATCCTCCTCTGGAGACAGATCTGCCTCTTCCCTCCGTGTTTACCTGGGATCTAAATACTTCGATACAAGTGATGTGGAGAGGCCTCAGCGGGAAGAGCGGGGAGAAGGGGGCTTCAGGGGTAGCCTAGCCTGAGGTCTTAGGGGCGGAGCAGGAGCTTTGTTTTGCAGTAAGTACTAACTTCCTACCTGTCCTAGTCCTGAGTACTGGTTGGTGATGGCTCTTTGTTTTAGTCTGAAGAAGATTTCCTTGAAAGGAGGAAAGAAGTGGAGAGGCTGCTGAAGAAGAATGCGGATTGGATATGGGACTGGTCCAGCAGGCCGGAGAACATCCCGCCAAAGTGAGTGCTGCCAGTGTTTCTGGATGAACTCGGGTGCAGCTTTTACTTCCACACGTCAAAATAGGTGTCTGTTAACGCTGTGACTGCCTTTTCTTCCTCAAAACTAGGGAATTCCTCTTCAAGCATCCCAGGCGCACAGCTACGCTCAGCATGAGAAACACCAGTGTAATGAAGAAAGGGGGGATATTCTCAGCGGAATTTTTGAAGGTGTTTCTTCCTTCTCTGCTTCTGTCTCATTTGCTTGCCATTGGACTAGGGTAAGTTTAAAGTAAAGAAAAAAAAAAAAAGGTAGATTTTTTTAACCTGCTTTCTCTGAGGCCTAATCCTGACTCCCGATTCCCTCTAAAAGATGAGTAACGCGCCTTTCTCCATAGACAGGGGGCAGGTAGCTAGTCAGGAAGCGCTCTCCACTTGTCTGCTCGTGGTATTGCTGAATGTACCAAACTTTCCTTTTCTGCTTTTCCCGCTAGTTGAGAACCTTTCAAAATAATTAAGGGGCAGTGAAATTAGGAGTTATGTACATGAACTATAGTCACACCTACGCAATGCTTGGTTCCATTGGAGATCATACTTTTAATCTCACAGCTAATTGCAAAGGGAAAAGATACTATTTAATATATTTTAAAATTACACTCACGCCTGGGAGGGACGGAGGAATTGGTTTTCTTTAGATGATTTAGGGATTAGATGATCCTCCTCTGAAAACAGTTACAGGGCCCAGACTAAAGGGAAGAGATCAAGTGCCTTTTGGTCAGGATCAGAGTTTGCCTGTGCCCGAGCGCGGCAGATCCCTTGGTATCAGCAAGGAGCGGTGGGGATCCGGGCACGTCCGGCTGCCCTCGCACCGGAGCGCGCTGCGCCGCGCGGGGGGCCTGGGGGAGCGGGCAGGGATGTTCCGGGGTGGCGACGCCTGCTTGCCAGGGAACCTGCCATCGTTAGCTCTGGTCCTGCCCTTCCTCTGCTCGCTGCCTCGCATGAATCCTGAACCTTACCAAGGCCACGGAAGTTGAAAGTGAGGGGGAGCGAGAGATTGAGGGCGAGAGCCGGGCTCTGCGCACCTGCAGAGGCTGGAAGGAGGGACAGCCCGAATCCGCTGTGGCCCCTGCCGTACGCGTCGCTTGGGGTGGATGAAGGCACAGCTTGTCCTCCTGTGCAAAATCAAGATCTCAGCCACATCATGCTGTAAAAGTGACGTGAAACTAATCTAACTCCTTCCAAAGTTAAAATGAGCAACGGCACAAGATAGAATAAAAGCATAATGGCATTTTCCGTTCAAAATGAACACAAGTTTGGGGATGACCAGGTCACTTCCACCACTGCTGCAAATTTGCATCTTTCCAGTTCCAGAATGAGTGAGTAACAAAGTCCCATCTTCAGGAAGCGTTTAATGTGGTGTCAGTAAAATAGTCACGCTTCAAAATATGGGTTTCTTTAAGCTACAAGAAGTACGTGGACAGACGACACAAGGTAGGGCAGCTGTGGAAGTGTGACCAGCTGGGAAATAACGGCCAAGGAAATGGTGAGAAGTACACAAAGGTGACAGTAAAATGAAAGGTTTACAAATTTCGGAGGTACTGAGCAAATAGAAAACCTTCAGATAACAAAAGGAAAAAGGTAATAAAACATCTGACTGGGAAACCTCCCGAAGCAGGGTGTTCTGGCGAGCCCCGTGCTTGCCTCCCACTCCTGAAGCTGAACAGCTTCCACAGAATTGTCCGGGTCTGGGAACTCGGAGCGTAATTAGACAAGGGTGCGCACAAAGCCACCAGCAACCAAAAACTTGAGTTTCACAGTAGTGGCTTGATTTGCCGCTCAATTATAGCTGTCGCTGCTGCTCCTGCTGACGTAACCGGTAACCTGGGGGGGAAATAGTGTTCCTTTGTGCGGTACGTTGCTCGTGTAACGCTCGCTGACCGCGTGTTCTTGGTCCTCAGGATCTACATCGGAAGACGCCTTACGACCACGGCTTCAAGCAGTACATTTTAAAGGCACCTGGAATCTAGCTTCGAAGCAAAGAAGATACTCATCTGGGAGGGGAGGAGGTGAACAGCAGAAACGTCCGAGCAGGCGACGAGCGCCTGGTCGGTGTGTGCGTGTTGTCAGCGTTGTGCTCCTGCTTTAGTGAGAATGGGAAAAGGGACGCCGAAGCCGACGTGCCACACGTCGTCTTCTGGGTCCGTGCGTAGCGCTTGTCTCAGGTGCATTAACGTCCGTTACATTGCCTTGTGGTGAAGTACCTTCGAAAATTAAAACAACTTGATGTTTAAAAACAATCATAGCTTCAGTATAGCGATTGTGATTGAGCTGGTGTTCCTCTAAACTGCTGTTTCTTTATACTTCATAGATGTGAATATCCGTCACTGCTGCTGTAATCACGACACTAAGGGATTAGCCCACAGCGATGTGTGGCCTTACGTATCACGTACGGGAGTTCCCGATTCATACCTCGCTCGGGGCCGTTTCTTCCTTCCACAGATTTTGCCTAGTTCTCCTTTGCGTTTGTGTGAGATGCGAAAGGTTGAGAGCCCCTGGGAGGAGCTAGCGTGCGAGTGGAGCTGCCGTCGGGTTTTACTAGGTCAGAGTGCGACGCACAGCAGCCTGAATGAAAATGTGGACTTTAGTGCCTGATAAATAGCTGCTTTCGCAAAGATGTTTGTTCAACTCCCAAATTGATAGAAGCTCCTTCTCTTGTATCTACTTGCAGACTGTCGCTTCTCAGTCTTTTTATCTGTAAAATAATAAATTTGCATCTCACATTTGCCTCATCCTTGTATAGAGTTAAGAAAGGGTTGCTTGCTTATTTGTTTTTACTAATGGAATGCCTTTTCAGTCAGTGATTTTACCTTATTTAATGAGAAGAAAATGAATGTTTGCCAAAATACCATGTTTTATATATTTAAATAAAAAGGTTCCTCGTGGATTCAGAGTTTCCTCATTCCTTTGAAAGCAGCTGACAAGGTTCTTTGCCTTTCAACAAGAGTTTCACGCAGGTTACTGACTTCCATAACTGACAAATACGCGAGACATTTCTAGAGAAAACAACTTCATTGTCGGATACGGCTCAGCTGGGGGTAGGAGTCACTCAGGTAACAGAAACTCACCCCGAAACGCGTGTTCTGCTTCGTACCGTCGTCATCGTTTAAAAGTAAAGGTGCTCCTGCTTTATTTTTGCCCCTGTTTATGAGGGTTTAGAGGCAGTTACACGTGTCACTCTTAGTCATTCTTAATTTGTATTCATTTGAATTACCATTACATGCATAGTTATCTCTGAGGGTCTGGTCCGACGCCCTTGATCTTGCAGTGGACGAGTATCGTTTCACCAGAGCTTTTCGGTGCGCATGCGCAAGCCTGGCCTACTTCTCCTGAAGGTACCAAGCAGAAATATTTTGCCCATTTCTTTGACTTATTCCAGAAAATCAAAGGTAATAAATACAGATACTTGTTTGGGGGGGCAGCCTGGGCTGTGACTCTATTTCACCAAGAACGCAGCAGCGAGGTGTGCTGGGGGATGCTAACGCTGTACTCGCTACGGGAGCGCTGACTTACACAAGTATCAGACACCCGTTAACGCTCCATTTACCCACGTTTTTAGGATCAACAGGCAGAAAACCTCATCGTCAGCCCCCGCCCCCTGTATGTCCATCACATGCCCAAGGATTACCCGTGTCAGAAAAAACAATGTGTGACCCACCCTAAACATTCATCAGCAACTTGACTCAGAGCTTTATGTTTATTGGAGCCGCTCTCGGGCTGCGCTGAGCCAAGCTGAGCCGGTGCGTACATAACAATTACTTTTAACGCGATTGAAAGAAGCAAAGTTAAAAAAAAAAAACCCAAACCTCTTCATCCTGCTGCCATTAAACTGGCAAAATATTTGACGTCAGTACCGCGTTGTTGCTCAAGGCACTCTCACAGAGCAACATCAGGTTTCCGTGGTCAAATGTTGGCCTTTTGCCTCTGCGTTTTCCACATTGATTTCTGTAACAGATGCCTCACACAGATTTCACAGTTATCAATTTTTTAAAACAGCTTTAAACTGCACAGGCCTCTCTAAAGCCATGGAACCAGTGGAAAAGTAGTCAAAGAGAAATACAAATACTAGAAGATACAGCCTAGAGCTGCCGTAACACACTGGCTAGTGACAAAATTTGCACTGAAGCCTCTAAGCCCTTTGATCCTCACAATTCATACCAATGGAAATGGAAAAGTCAGGTCAATTTTGCAACTAAACTTCTTTTCTTAAAGTAACAAAAACCAAACCAACCCACCAAAAATTTATGCTGACCCCACAGTCAGCATAAATAAGCAACATTTTAAGTACAGCACACTTCCAGTCCAAGGCGAGACGAGCAAGTATAACTCATTAGAACTGACTTAATGACCCTCGTTCCTGCGCCAGGGGCTCAGCGTGGGGCTGGAGTGAGTCCCTTCTGCCGGGGTCACCCCTCCGCGGGCAGCCGCAGCCCGAAGGACGGACAGGAGGACGCCAGCCCCGTGCACAGCATCGCCCCTCGGGCACCACCACGGCAGGTCGTGATGCTCGGCCGCAACAGGAGCTGCCTGTTGGGAACCGGCCTGGGTGGGATGGGGAAAACAACCCCTCGTGGGGAGGAGGTGTCGGAGCGCCTGGCTTTTGGAGCCTCGACTCACCGGAGCTTTAAGAGGCTGAGAAGCTTCACCCTCCAACACCGTGGGCAGTCACAGAGCCGCTTCTCCAGCTCCCCCCGGCCGTGGCTTGGCTGCAGCTCCGATGCCGGCGCTGGCGGGACCGCGGCTGCCCGGGCTCACGCCACCCCGGCAGCCACGGGGCTGGGAAGGGGGCAGAGTGGGGACGGCGCTGTGGGAAGACGGTTCACATGAGACAGAGGCCTGGAAGGTGAACTAAGTCCTAAGCACATGGATGCTGCTGGGGTGGTGCAGAGCTTCAGCTGGAGCACAGGCTTCGGGAGGCAGCCAGCCCTATTCAAAGCCGAGCTTGTCAGGGTCTGGTTTAGCACTTTCAGGCTCGGCAGGCTCATGCCAGCAGCGGCCGGCACAGGGCAGATGGAGAGCTTGTGTACTTTTGTGCAAGAAATACGTTCAGTGAAGTTGTGGCATTAGAAACTTACCAAATATTAAAAGGAAGTCAGGAAAGAATTGCTATGGATCCAGGCATTCTCTGACCTCCCGTGCAAGCTGTCACCAAAGGCTCCCAAGGGACGCTCCAGAAGCCTGCCCTTGCTCTAGAGCAGCCATCAGTTTGTTGCAGTCCCTACCTGGGTTTAAAGCTTTGCATTTCTGTGTGCTTTGCTTTACTACTGGAACATAATCCTTAGCAGCAACGAGCAGTCTCAGAGGCCCAGCTGATGGCTCTGGGGCACACGGGACGCATTGCACATGCTATTTGTAACCGCAGAGGACGCCGTGAGGATGGCCAGTGTCCGGGCAGGCTCAGCGTACAAGGAGCCAGAAAGGTCAAGAGAGAAGCTCAGCTCTAACACTGCAGCCTTCAAGGATGCTACAACAGAGGGGACTAGCTGCAAAACCAGTTTCTGTTCTCTGCAGGCTCCACTCAGCCTGCACTGTGCGAGGAGGACGAGGAGGTGATTTACTTCCAGGAGCCGCTTTCCAACACCGCCCGGAGTGGCACAGACTCCCAGGCCAGGGATTGCTCCGCAGCACAGGGAGCTGCCTCCCCACCGCAGCCAGAGCACGGGGGCCCTTCAGCTGTTTCAAGGCTTAATGAAGGTTCTTAGCGCCGGTTCTGGACGCACCACAGGAGCTGGGATCAACCTCGGTGTTTATGTCACGGGTGAGTTGAGAGGGCCAGCGCTGGCTGTGGCCAGGCAGCCCGCAGGGGTGGGAAGGGCCGGCACTCGCCTGCTCGGCCTGCGGGGCCGTGCTCCGCACCCGGGCACGACACCCACATGTCCACGTACAGCCCAGCACCGGGTGTCGAGGAGGAGCCGCACCCGCCTTTGCTCTGAGTTACGCCTCGCTCTTCAGAGCGGCTCAGACGCCAGGTAACCATCACTCGGAGCAGGGAAGAGTCAGGCTGCGTCCTCTTACCCCACCGGATCAGCACGGGGCTCTAGTCTGCCTGTTAAGACCCCCGGATGCAAAGAGCAGGACACCAAATACCCAAGTGCTTTCCCTGCGTCGCGCGGCGGAGCCCGACGCCTGGCCCTCCCTTCCCCCCACCCGCGCCGGCGGGTCCGGCAGCAGCCGTCTCGCTGCGTTCTGATCCCCTTAAACGTTCACCCAGTACGCTTGCTCGTCTTCCCAGGTCCCACCCGTGGGGCCGGGGGATTGACCCCCAGCCCAGACCCTGGCCCCCAGAGAGCGGCTGCCCCAAAAGCCAGGAGGCGGAAACCCTGCGGGAGAGAAAAAACCCGACCCACCCTCACTAGGTTTTATTTGGTGATGCAGGGGCGAGCATGGGCATTGGCAAACACCGCTCCCCGGCCCCTGTAATTCCAGGACAGGGCAGTTCCACGGGAAAGTCCTGCCAGGGAGCCTGGAAGGTTACTTCATTTCTAGGGACAGCCTTGGGGCAGGGTACAACACAGGGCCTTTCGTTAAACGCTTGCTGGAAACAATTTCTCTGATTTTTGAGCCTAAAAACAGCGTTCTAGCACATAATGGGTGAAGCACCAGGTTAGTGTGAAGGACAGCCGTTGCACGGGAGAAGTCACAGACCCCACGGAGCAGGGCCCAGGGCGAGGGCTGGAGCCCACCCGCTCCCCGCTGCAACCCCGCTCCTCAGCCCCAGCCCATTTCATTTCCCCGGGAAATTAGAAGTACCAATTAAGTGCCTGAACTCTTTGGAAGCACGTTTTATTTCTTCAGGCTGTAAGATGTGTTCCAGCTGCCCTCACCCTCCCCTCGCTGGGCGCGGGCCGTGCGCCCCCCGCCCCGCAGGCCAGTGTCCCAAGGAGCACGGCCGCGGCCACGGGAGCTGATCATCCCCCGACACCAATTCCAGGTCCTGCTATTCAGAAACCGCTGGGCATCGAAGCCGCAGCCCCCAGCCCAGGGCTGTGTTTATACACCCCCGCCGCTTCTCACTTTGCCTCACCGGAGCTTCTCCCGGAGCCGCCGGCCCTTCCGCCAGGAAGCCCGATTCTCTGTGCGCGAGTGGTTGTGGCCAATGTAAAATGACAACGGAATTCAGTTTAATCTTAAATCCCATTCCTGCCCTTTCCAAAGCCACCGCCGAGGGGAAGCACATGACCTCAGAGGGTGGCTCGTCCGCTCCCAGTACTCTGCCGTCACGTAACCGGCGATTACGGGTCTCACAGACTCTGACTTTCTGCTCAGCGACACTTCCAAACACGTGCACGAGTCCCACAAAGCGAGGACTAGTGCAAAACCCTCTCAGGCTCACAGACACCGTCGCTGATGCGCAACGCTCACTTAAGCCCGGATTGACTGGGCATTAAGGATTCATCACACCAAAATAAGTGACTGTTCAAAGCAAGCTTCAGCAGGCCCCCCGCCCGCCTCCAGCCGCCAGCCACCCCCGCAGGCAGCGAGGCCCGGGGTCGCCCCGCGGAGGGGGACGGGCGCGGGGGTCTGGCCCTCCGCCCCGCCAACGCATCCCTACCGCCACGTCCCTGCGAGACCCTCCACCTCCCCGATGTTAAGCCCTGGGGGCACCGCGAGCAGCGCGACGCTCCCGCACTGGTCCCGCAACTCAAGGGTGCTTTGGGGAAAATATCTGAAAAACACAGTGATTTTATCAAATCGACAATAAAATCTGTTTTTAGATACAACGAAATGATAAAAAATTTCATCAATCATCAAAAACTATTTAATTGAAAGTGGTACAAGCAAATCATATTTTATATAATAGAAGATTTCATCATCTCCTTTTTCTTTTTACTCATATTCCACTTACATTTGCTGAAAAAATAGATCAGAAATAGACAGCACTAATATATTCACTGAATATGAACAGACAGCTTTCCGAGTTAGAGGTATGACCATTCAAAAACTAACCATTCAGAACGGAAATACAAACAATCTCCCGGTCGCCTCGCTTGGCCAGTCATCTCACCAACGGAAGAAGTTGCCAAAATACACAGCGCGAGTCCAGGTAAACATTTAAAATTTATTAAACTTTTTGGTCAAAATAACTGAACAATATGTACAATCCCATTGTATTAGCTCTAGTACGTAGTTTAGGAACAAGGTCAAACCTAATGCTTCAGTGACCCGCAAGTTCCACATTTCAAGATTTTCAAATAGTGTCACAACCAATATACAGTATAAGTTTTTTGTGTTTTTTTTTTTTTTAATTTAAACTTTATTTGTAGAACCTCAAAGTTAGTTGTACTCACTAGCTTACTGTGAACAAGAGTGGCACTCTATGGACATCAATCGGGAGGGTAAGAACGGAGACATTTTGCTCTTGCATACGCAGATCTGGTTCGGTAATCAAAACACACCTTCATTTTAAGAAAAACGGAGTGTAAACCACACCTCTGTATTTCCTCTGGGAAGCTCAAGGGACCTCGTTTTTCAGAAAGGTTCTCGTTTGCAGGCACATTTCGCGGCGCGCGATGCCGAGCTACTCGGTGCTACTAAAACGTGCTGCAACAGCTTCAGGAACCGCTTCGCACCCCGGCTAGTCGAGGGCGAAGAGAAGGTCGATGCATTTTAGGCCTCTTTGGAAAAAACAAACGAACAAACAAAACAGGTACCTAAGGCTTAAAAAGCAAAAGTTAGCCAGAGCAGCGCTGGAGCCGAGGCGGCAACGCCAGCTCGCGGCCGCGGTGTCTCCCGACGCCCCCGTGTCGGAGCCGGAACGCGCTGGAACGTGCCGCGCTGCTGCTGGGCGTCAGAGAGAGGTTCGGTTGGTTCCTTTTTTGCTGGCCTGAACTGCAGTGTGAAATACAATATATTATGCCAAATATTTAAAATAAACTTTATCTTCATGACAAATACTAAAAAGGTTAAAAAAACATAATGCACATAAGGCATGTCTAACATTGAGAGGCATCAGATAAACTGAATTTTTATCTTCAAAGAAGAAAATTTGTTAAATGTTGTTTTCCCTCCTGCGCAAGGTGGTCGCTTTCTGTTAAGGCTGTGGATATCTATAGTCTAACCTTTTCGATCTCCTACTTGGTACACAGATAGCATTTAAAAAAAAAAACCCAACAAAAACAGTGCAAGTGAAAGTAAATGACAATTCCATGGAAACTCTAGATTTAGAATTTGAAATACTACACAAAAAAGTTCATATTAGTCTGCCAAAAATATCCATGTTTTGGGGCAAACGTTGTGAAACCTGCCCATCAGAATTATTTTGCACAATCTCAGTACATGCAATAAAAAAGAAAATAAAAAGACTGAATACATACCCTCAGATTTAAAACCGCTTTTTATAGTTTGTTATTTTATTAAGTGGTTTACACCAGAAGGTGTGGTTATAGATACAGTTGGTGAGTAAATATTCATGGAAACCTGTCTACGAACCCAACTCAAGACCTACCTAAGTGCTCAAAGGTAAAAACACCTAAGCCTAGATACAGGCCAGAGGAGGAATGTTTACAGGCATCAAGCACAATATATGTTTTGAAAGGCCCAAATATTACAGCAGAGAGAGCGCGCGAGAGATAGAAATTACGTTTCTATGACAATTTTTCTTCTTGGGTGTTAAATTTTTGGTCTATAAACTGGAAAGGAAGGCTCAGACTTAAATAAATACATGTTTTGAGTATTGGCCTTATCGAGCACTGTCCATCAGTTCTGCCTCTAGAGGGTCTCTCCCAGAAAACTGCAGCTGACGCTCCCCACCCCCGCTGAAGGCAGAACCACACCGTGAACTCAAAACCCAGGCCAGATCCTCTCCTTTACCTAAAGGGAAGTAAGTGCATCAATGTTCTTCACTGGTAGGACAACAAGGCCTTCTCTTTTACAGATAAACAACTGAGCGTAACTATGCAAGACGACGACTCTGTCCTCAAGTAAGTCATCTTTAGTTAATTTTGTCCTGGAATATATACAAATTATTGGTGGCAGCTACAGCAATGATGTTCTCCATGGGATGCCATGCTGTATGAAGAATCTTCTTGTTGAAGTCCAGACTGTCAACGCTTATTTCATCCTTCTTTCTTTTTCCGCCTGTACACACTTTACGCGGCTTTAAGATGGCACGAGGTTTGCTGCTCTCCCTGGATGCTTCTAGAGTGATATCCCGTCGCGTGTTCCGGTCAAACATTCGAAAGAAGTTGTTGTACGATCCCGTCATGATAGCGCTGTTTGAAAGCGGAAGAAAGGCAGGTCTCGTTAGGTTTCCAGAAACGGCGTTCCTCCCCCACCTTCTCCCTCCCACACCCAGAGTGGCCGTCGGCGCAAGTGCACGGCCAGCGTGGGGCATCGCGCTCCCTTCCCCCGACGTGCACCTTTGCTCCATTCCCATTTTGGACTTCAGCCACCAGTTCCTCTTCCGGGACCACCCCTCGCCCCCCTCCCGCCGCCAGCCCTCAGCACCGGGCTTATGCTTTACGTCCTAACGCGAGCAAAGCGCGTTTCCCCCGCTGTGTTATCGCGGGGCAATGAACGCCAGGGTGGAAGCAAAGCCACTGTGAACTGCTTAATTTCAGCCGACTGTCACAACTCAAAGTGCCTTCCCTGGCACCGGGCACGTGTTCACCGCGAGCACGCCAATGGATTTACTGCAAAAAAATGGATCCTGAATCAGTAAAAGAAACCCGTTGCGTGAGTGCCTGATGCAGCCCTGCGGGAACAATTCTGAGCTCCGGCACAGTCTCAAATTTGCTTTTGAACGAGGTAGAAAAAATTTACACGTGAAAATGCCTTCGTATATCTAACTTCCAATGAAGAGCTTGTTTGTAGCTCTCACAAAAGAATATGTTTGAAATTGAGGCTGAGCCGTTCGTTATTTTCCATACTGGACACTCATTTCTACGGCTTGGAACTGGAAAAGCCATTCCCCACAGGGCAGAAGTCCCACGGAGGGGCAAAGTCGCAAGCACCTCAGCCTCGTCGTCTTTATTTGCTGATACACATAGTTCTCACGGCATTAACAAAGCCACGACTAGGAGACTGAGATGCTACTACCACAACATCTACCGCTCAGGCTGGGCCAGGGAGTGCACCGAGGGAAAGGTTTTTTTTTCTTTTTCAAAGGGAGGTGAGCATCACCATTTCTGACAACTTATGTTCTTATGTAAAGGGAGGTGACCTTGCTTTGACTTTTTTTTGTTTTTTTTTTTACGCCTCCAAAAAAGATTGACTGGAGTTGCTTGACAAAACCCCACAGAAATCAGGTCAGTCTCCTTGCGTTTAACTTAGGGAAAACCATACACCTCTTATTTTACATATTTTGTTTTAGATATTGTAAACACTGCTAGCAATTTTGTGTCTTATTTTGTAAACTGATGATACAGTACGATTTCTCCCCTCTATAACTCAAAGCCACTTGCAAGCCTGGGCACCAGCTTCCTTACGACATCAGTAGGTAAGCGGCACGCAGCGGCACGTGCCATCTCAACCCTCGCTGCAACAGCAACGTAGGCAGGTTTCACCTGTTCTGCTGACTCCTGTCAGCTTACGGGATTTGGCTTCCCTGATCACTGCCCCGTCTAAGCTTGTGGTGGATCTATTGTTTGCCAATATTTGATAAGATTTAGGCCAAAGCCTGTTTCGCAGGCTGGTCTTGTTACTGTCAAATCAAAACCGACACCTTTTCATTCAGCAGCTTGCAAGCAATTGGTGGCAGGCAAGTCACTGCTGTAGGTATTTCAGAGAGCCTCAAACTCCTACAAAAAACTAAGGAGGATCCCCGAGGCAAGCCAGCACAACGCATCCAGATGGAAGATTCAGATCTGCCACGATCTTATCCACGGGTTCTGAAAGCATTTTAACAGGTGGCTAATATTACCACAGCTGGTGAGTGCCACAGACCACGCCATGTGCGCCAGCACAGTGCCTTTGCTCTCCGATTACGCTTCCACAGCTTGCAGGCAAGACGTGCATTTCCACTGTTTGCAACAAGTATGAGTAATTATCTAACACAGTTTATCTTTTTTAGCCTACAGAAAACACGGGAAGGAGGTTCGGTTTGCAAGGCTATGAACGTGTGTTCTTGTACACGCTTCAAGAATGAAACTGAGCCACATTTTCATGGCTTGAAATGGCCAGTCTTGACTATGTAAAACTTCAACAATAATTCGTATTAGAAGGAAAGTGACACGCAAAAGTTTATTCCAATTCTGCAGCTGGAGGGTGGAGGATTGAAGAATGAAGTGTTCTTGCCAAAAAACCCCCGAAACAACCAAACCCAGCTGATTTGAATGTAACCAATTACATCCTTAACACTTGAACAAAACTAACCCCCAGCTTACCTATCAGAACCGTTCCAGCAGCATTCAAATTTGTCAAAGATGCAGTCATTTTCGTAAAGGGAACAAAGCTTGCTTCGAAGATACTCGTGAACCTTTTTGGAACATTTAAATTTGCATTAGATATAAAGAAAGAGAAGAAAAGGGAAAGGAAGGGATATTTAAGAGAACTTGAACACCATACTTGATATGTCTCTACAGGCCTGTTTTCCATATTGAGGTCCCACACTTTAACAGAAAGGTAGTCTCTTGTCATCATGTATCGACCACTGTGACTGAATTTTACATCAGATATTGATGATATTATTTCTGAAAAAAATGATCTGCTGCTAGGATCTTCAGGTTCTTCAAAAACTGCAGATAGAAGACAATTACAAATTAAACCAACACCAAGTTTTACAGTTTCAAACATTTTTTGGTACTTGGAAAACTTGAAATCAATATAGTAGTTTCTTTTGAAAGAAAGTTGCTGTTAAATGCTTTTTAAAAATAATCTCTTTTTAAACAATGCTATGCTCCTAGTCATCAGATTGCTAGGTGCCTCTCCAACAGTCTCAGCCGGAGCACAGCACCAGCAAACTACAGTCCCCAGGTCTTAGGCATGAATCCGAGGAAAAATTAAAAAATAAAAGTTAAAAAACCAGCACATGGGTACTGAAAACATTGCAACTGGTCTACAAATCATGTCGAATGAGAGCAGATGACAACACCAGCACCCCAAACACACTATCTTAATGCATGACCCCCACTTTTTGAGACTACTGTACAACATACTTTTCTTTAGATCTGAACAAAGCTGTACAGCACAACCCACTGAAATATTAGTATCTAGCCTTGAAATGCAGTTTGTATGGTTTTAGAAAGCAGATAAAGAAACACATTATTTAAATTGAAGAGTCAATCTCTGAAGTCAACGTTTCATGACACAAGCTACCCAGAACTATTGATTTAATTTTTGAACAGACCCCTTTTAACGGGATGTTATTCAGTGACAGGCAGTTAAAAAAGAAAAGTGCTTCTAAGAAATTTAATGCAACACTAAGTCAAACAGATGAAGCGGCCTAGCATTCTACATTGCCCACGGCACAAATGCTTCCTTCCAACAGGAAAACCTTATCTGCACTCTAGAAAGCTTACCTGCAAATATCAGTACGGTAGGTTACCCCACAGGACTAGTACTACTAATAAGCCACAACTATTGCAGTAGCGAGCAAGAACAAGAGGCTGCGTGCAGGGCACAGGCAGTTCTCCTCACGGCTTCAGTAGAAAAGCCTTCCTCACCTACATAAGTTTACGTGGCTCAGCAGACTAAACAGCATCCACCTTTCATCCCTGCAAGCTCGCTTCTAACGCAGCATGTATTCTTAAGAATTAGTTCTACCCTAGGAGCTGCAAATGGTCACAAAGTAAATGGATTCTGGCAGCATCAGCCCAGTTTCTAATGCACAAAGGTGAATAAACTGCCCTGAACTGGCATTTGATAAGCAGATACCTTTGAGAAGCACCAAGACTGAGTCTGGACAGAAGACAGGTCTCACTGGTGCCAAAAGCACTTGTTCCCATCAGTTTATGATGCATAAATGGGTAAACAGGAGCAGAGTCAGATCGTCAATTGTCTCATGCTACACTTCTGCTTGTTGGTGGCCTAGAACAAGACAATTAACATGTTCCATTCTACAAAACCGCTACCCCTTACCTTGTATGCTCTTTACCAATAAGCAGAACGTGGTACGTTTATTTACAAGCAGAACACCTACGCACTCTATCTTGCGGGAAAACAGAGCAAGAAGGCCATGAGCCAAAGACGCATCCTAACTTACACTTCGAATGCCTGTCACAGAGGGCTGAAGAACGCATGTCACAGAGTCGAATAGTTCCTTTGCTACTACTGTAGACAAACACGTTACAGTGATGAGGGTGGAACTCTGCGGCAGTAATCACTTCTGTCAGCTCCTCCATGTTAGCAGGCTTAATATCTACAATATCTGGGAAGGTTTTTGTAAAGACATGTAACAATTCACATTCAAATCACTTCTAGAAGATAATTATTAAAAAAAGTTAAAAATACAATGCAGAAAACCAGGGTGAGATCTTAATTTCCGCGGTGTGCAATCTACACAAAGTAATGCGACCTGAGTAGATTTAAAAATAAATGAAGTCTAGATTTTACAAATCAACTTTAACAGATGCTGGCGATAATTTCAGACTCCTCTCAAGCCTCCTTCTTAACGCTTCCTACTGAACATACTTCACCTATTTACCTAAAGGTTTAGAAAACTTGCGTACGACCCATTTAATATTTAGTATTTCTGCAACTTTTATTTCCCTGCAGATTTGCCCATGCAGGACACACTGCTGGTTTGGGATACACAGGCTTGCAAAAAGATTTGAAAATTATTTCTGCTGTTAATGATATAATTTGACATGGAAAAAAATAAAATGTCTTCAAGAGAAGGGTCACTTCAACAGTTAAGAGACCTTAAACTTTGGAAAGAAGCATCTACCAAAACAAAGAATCTACTTTTCAAATATTTCAACTCTTATTTACATTGACTGAACTCCTCAAATAAAGGATGCTCCCAAAATTCCTCAATTTCCATTTAGAAATCGAACTATCTATGATACCTCTACTGGCAGTCTTCCACTGAAAGAATGCTGGCGCCCAAGAATAAAGGAATGAATGAGAGCATCCTAAGGCCCGCTTTCACTGTATTAAACCTCCAGATTTTAAAATCTGGTATTTTAATCCCTAGATCCAAACACCTACTATAATGAGTAAAATTAAAGTGATTCTCTTAAGCATACACAACTTAGATGTGCCCCAGTGTTCACAGAAAACAAAAAAAGGATACTAAAACTTCTATCTGTGATTTCTAAATGCCATAGGTTAATTCTCAGGTCATCTGCAGAAAGGTATGTTTCATGATCACTATTTACTGAAATAGAGTTTATGTGATAAGTATGTGCATTCGCAAATATCCTTCTGGGACTCGCTTCTACCATTAGGTCCATAGGTTTCAATATTGGCACCTGAAACATGAAAAAGAAGAGTCAATTTTGGCATAAAATTTATTTCTGCTTCAGAAGATACTAATTAGTTGCACACCACAAATTTCTGTTTTGATTTAGTGGCTAAACACCTCCCAAATTCAGTGAGCAAGGAAAGTAACCAAACAGCCTACGAATGCTGACTCGGCACACTACCAACACAAGACCTCAGGCACTGACTTCTGCAGAAGCTACCTGTCAAATACTGCCGCTTTGTACCCCATCCAACAACAAAACGGTGTACGTTTATAATGATGTTAGAAGATTATGTTGATTTGAAACAAGCGCTTAAAAGTGACCCCCATATCTTGGAGGGGTGCTTGTAAAATGGGTAAGAACAGTTTGCAAAGAAAATCCCCACTGAAGAGTCATTAGGATTTCAGGAACGCCTGGACACCCTATTTCCACAACTAGCTGATCTGAAGGCTGACATAGTTTGTCAGGGTCAAGTGGATTAAGCTTCCCTCCTGCTCCTTCTCGCTGACCAGCTAGCGATTAGTTTACGGTTGCCCAAGGATGACCTATGCTGTTCCAGAACATACAATTCAACAGAACACTAACTTACATCATCTAACCAAGGAAAAAGTTATGACAGTGTCCAAGATAATCTTGTTTTCCTGGAACAAGAGACCAATTAATCCAAGAGCTCTGTAATTGCTTTCACCATGTTTGCAACTCACAGTCTGTTTACATCAAACTGCAATGATTAAGATTAATCCATTTCTTTTTATTAGGCAATTTTCCTATCTCACCACGTGAGTGTTCCTAGCCTTGAAAACGCATTAATGTGAGTTATCAGGAACGGTACTCAGGAATGCCATGGTCTCTATGCGAAAGATGCAGCTCTGAAGTGCTGCTGCTCCTCCATGCCTGCTTCTTTATAAACAAATGGGGATTATATCTCTGTAATGAAATATGCAAACAAAGCCCATAAAAGCCCAAGGTACATATACTCTAGATCTCTAAAACCTGATCATTTCAGCACACGGAGGTAACTGTGGGCAAGGTTTTTTCCCCTTCTGCCAATCGTTGCTCAGACTTGGTTCATTCCATCATCTCTTCCTAAGACGCAGTGCCTGGAAGGGCTGCAGCTCAGCCCAACCTTCCTTTCCCAGAAAAGCAGCAAATTTATACAACTAACTTTTGAGAGAGAGGTTCTTGCTTTCTGTTGCTTCCTCTCATTCCGCTCGATGGTTCCTAAACGTATTAGTGTTTAAAGTAGCTGTTAGCGCACTCCTTCGGCGATACAGCCAGTACCGGGTAAAACCCGCAGGCCACATTCTGGACTCTCCGTGTTCCCGGATGTATAGCCTGCTCCCACCAAAGAGCAAGGATGTAGAGCCCAAAATTCTACCTCTACCTACTTTTGGGCTAAGGCATTGCATCATAACTTATTTCCTTGTTTTTAGATGTTTTCATTAGAATGCTCTGTCAGATCTTGGCTCCCACATGCTGAGTAGGAAGACACTTTCCAGAGGAATAGGATATCCTCTCCCAACGTGATTATGCATCAGCCTCACATATACCTAAAGCTTCAGTTCAATGTTCAATTTAAGCAAAAGCAAGGCAAAAACCCACAACTGTCGGGAGCAGCATTGGCTTTGAAAGTAGTGAGAGCCTCAGTTCGACTCCTATTTGTGGTAACAACATTAAAAAAAAAAAAAAAAAGGAAAACCCCAACCCCACATGTTTTCATTTCCTGAGCTCCTGCATCAAATGACCCCAAGCCTGGAACACTAACACTACCACTACATCACTGTGCAAGTGGAGAAAATGTCAAGGTTATTCAAGTATATGTTAGGTTTTCCAAATGCTCAGAACTTGCCTCTAACAGAAACACCTGCTGCCTAACCCTAGAATACCCAGCACCCCGTTTCCATTTGGGTCTTGTTCTTAGAAAAAAGACTGAACAAATTTGATATGAGCAATATTGAGGGGGGAAAAACTATTATCAATACAACCAAAACCAAGTTCTTCCTAAATTCACCGTGGCACGGGCTGTAAGCCAAACAGCAGGACCCCCTCTGCCCGACTCACAGAGCAGCACTCGGGGGGGATACCGGGGCTAACCCGGGCACCTACCGTGCCGTGCCAGCGAAGCAGCACAGGCACGTCAGCGCTATCCTCTGCTGAATAGCCGGGGCCGGGAAGAGAAGTCACTATGCTACGGGTCTCTGAAATAAATCTGTTCCCTGCACTTCAGGTTGCACTAAGACATCAGACTATTTTAAGAACACAGCAGGAGGAGTCCATGCTTTCTATGAACCGAGTACAGAGTAGTGCAGCCCCAGACACACATACTCCAAAATGCTGCTTTTTCAGGCTGGAGCAACAATATTTTGTTTTATTTTATTGCTGTCAATAAATTAGTATATCTCTTTCTACAGTCTGAATATACTGAGGTGGATGAAGGCTGTCTAACACAATATTTTAATTTTACAAAACAATTTAAATTTAAAATCCATTTAAAATATGCTAAGATGTTCCAAGAAAAAAAAACCCAACAAACTATCAGAAAGCCAATAATGTAATATTATAATAATGAAATCTTGCCTCAAGTTTTCCAGAGGAGCCTTATTTAATAATTATATACGTATAATGAAGTGTCTTTTCTTCTAAGTTTTCAACGACCCTGACCAAAGCATCGTTTTTGATCTACGCATTTCAGTTGACAACTTCAGTGATACAAAGGTAGAGAAGTACATGCAAAAACATGAAGTCAAAGATCAGGAACATACCCGTAGTGCTGTGATTCTGAAAGGATCCCTAAGTCTTCCATCTTCATCTTTTAAATTATAACCTTCGGCTCTTTTATCCCTTTCACTTATTTTCCATAACTTAATAGTTTTATCTAAAACCAACAAAAATTCACATGCTTGAGAATGAATTAAATTCAAAGTAAAATCAGTAAATAATGGAGTCAGTAGAGTGGATATTATTTATCTCTCTAGGCTTCCACTGCTTGCAACAGAGTGGACCTGCTGGAACCCTTTAAACAACAATGCAATATGGAGTGCAGCCCTCCCTACCTACACTGGGAGTACTTTGCCTTCAGCTATATTGTTTAGCAGAATTGATACATGAAAACCAAACAAAAAATATACCAGACATGCACTTGGAGGATGTGGATGGGAAATGCATGAAAATATCAGTAAATGGAGAGAAAAAAAAGATGGTTTCCATTTTAACTCCAATGTAATGTTCAGTCTGAATAAAGTGCAAGTTTCTGCCTGAACAATAAGGCCCCATGAGCACCATTCACCAAAGTGACCCTTCACAGGGAAAGTTTCACACACCAATTACCACAATTTACCATAAACCCTGTACGACTAAATTATTTTGACAGATAAATGATTGGGGGGGGAGATCCCCACAAAACCCCATACCCATAAACTACTTACACTAACTACCTCAAGGAAAACCAAGCGTGTCCCAGGTGTCTGCTAAGAGGCAGCCAAAGGCAGTAAGTGAGAACAGGACTCGCCCCGTTATTTCTGGGTTCGTGGCTGAAGGCAAGTACTTCCCAGGGCTTGTTAGGGGAAGCCTTTCCAAGCGCAGGAAGCTCAGCAAGCACCAGGAGTTAGCTAAGGATCTCACTGGAAACAAACCCCTCCTCACCAAACTACTGCGAGAGTTTAAAGACTGCTTTAAGTTTAGTAAGACTTATATCAAAGTAAGATTATTTTAATTTCAAAGTCCAGTAGACAGAAGTTGCTCCACTTTTAGAATTTCGTATCGCAGGTAGCAGATCAGCCCTTAAAGTCATTTAAGTACAAGGCAAAAGAAGTGATCCAAAACCTGTTAGGAACAAGTGCATTCCTCCAACACTAAGAGCAAGTTTCCACGCACAGTTCTGCATTTACATTTACAGCTTGCTCCATGATGCATCAAAATGAAACAGAGCTGATACTCATACAGGCCTAATAGCCCCTACCAAAATACTGGAAAAAATATTTAAAAAGCCAAAGTGCATGAAAACTTGTCATTTCCAACTTGTAATTTATGCACTGCTTTTACGTATTCTAAGGTACACAGTGAAAATGGTATAAAGGTACTCCTCCCAGGGTGACTGTTGTATTTTAAACAGTTGCTATTCAAAGCACACATGATATTTTGGTATTGGAAAAGCAAAAAGAGCATTGTAACCACAGCGTTTCAATTTCAAGTGCTTTTATTAAAAATTCATCTGGGATCAGACAAAAAAAAATCAGTTTCAAAACGGGGATGAGGGAGTCAAATTCAGACTTCTGCTACAGTTCAGCATGCTGGGAACCTGTTTATACCAAAACCATAAAGCAGAGTAAGAGGAATGTAAGTTGATAGCGTGGTCGGCTATAGAGCGTAGCTCTAACTACACCTATTCTGCTGCTGCTTCCCTATTTTTACATTAATAAATCAGTAATTTAGAGTATTACAATCAAAACATATTTTGCACGTAATTGGATAAGACATTAAAACAACCCCAAAACACTCCAGAAAAACCCCTGCAAGTGCATGACAGGTGAGATAGTATTCAAAAGACATAAAAAGTTCTTTATGCAAAAATAAAGCATCCTTACCATTTGTAGACAGCAGGAAATGAGCAGCATTCTGTTGTGGTAACCACCTAATTTTATTAATTTTTTCCTCAATTTCTAGACTTTTCAAGTAGTCAAACTCAGGTTCATGACTCTGAAAGGTACTGTAAACATTATATTCTCCCCTAGAATGAGGACGGCTTTTATTCTGCAAGGAAACATAATATTTCTTGAAGCTGATGTTACTTGGTTCATTAGAAATTGTACATACAAACTGATGAGTAGAAATTGTCAATTAGAAAGTAAGCTTTTTACCACAGATCTTGAGGATTTTTACATTTTTAGTCTATGACACCATAGCTCGTTTACCATCAATATAGTGCGGACTTCCTTTTTAAAAATGTATTGTTATATATAAACGCGCACGTACTCATAGAACATAACATATTATAGCCCTTTAGAGAGGCACGCTGTCCACAAAGGAGTTCCTGTGTTTCCTTGGAAGAGTTCTAGGCTACGCTCCCTCTCCCAAGCGGTTTCAACAGAATTGGAGCAGAGAATTTTGCTACATCCTAAATCCTAAACCACCAACTCATGTGATTAGTTTCTGCCCTTCATCTAGTCTCTATTCCCCTCCTTTTACGAAGCTCTTCCCTCTAATCACCACAGTATGGTCATAATGTGGGGTTTCCAGACTAGAAGCTAAATGTTGAAGGACAGAAGACATGGAGTAATTAAATATGTTCTTTTATAAAACCACGATTGCATGAAGTCGTTCTGCTGAAGGGACAGCAAGATCAAGTATGAGCATTAGATCTAGCTCCTCTCGTACTGATTTTACAACATGCTGTGCCCAGCCTATACCAAGGCTATAATTAAGCTTTGACCTTTTTTATTATAAAAAATTGAAGGCTGAAATTACCACATTTTCATCTAAGCCACTCTATATTGCTCACCATGACATACCAAAGACTATTACAAATACACTACCAACACTCACAGAAGACCCCTTTGTCCTACCCTTATCTAGTAGATGTGACAGCAAGGAACAAAGATCAAAGTCACAAGTATGAAGAGATTTGCCGCATCAGGTTTGAGGCAACCAGTTATCAGGCTTTTCAGATACGTTAGTGTTAGGGAGTGATTCACGTTTGGAGAACAGCCCCACGTGTGGAGCTGCGGTGCCCTGACCTCTGAAAAAACAAACTCCCCAAAACATCACTGGGAGTCTCTCTCGGGAAGCAGCAAGTCACACACTTGCAGAGGCAGGCGAGAGTCGGTGCAGGAAAAGCTTAGCCGGCCCAGTGACTAGTGGTACGTTACCGTGGAACGGCCACTAGTGCCTCACATCATCGAGGACTGCTAGGCCAACATAAGGCTGCAAAGGCAACCTTTGTTTGACACTTCCTTATGTTTCCACGCTTGGCTTGGCGACTTGGATAAGGTTCTTTCAGCTAGGATTTTTTCCTGCAGTCTCTCACAAGTATGGCATTTTAGTTAATTCTGAGACTTCACATTATTTTACTCCCTACTTGTCATTTAACTTTTCAGCATTTTGGACAGGATCCTCTCACCTAACACTCTTCAGTATAGTTGTCTACATTACTTACCCAGCCGCCCGCATTTTGCGCGAGCTGCCTTTTCTGGCGCTAGGTAGCGGTCCACTCCTTACTCACACATTTGGTCGGAATAATCAGCTGCTTGGAACTGCGATCATGCTGTACGAGTTCGGGGCACGATGCACAACGTGTCAGCCTGCCTTCCCAAATTAAAGTAGCTATCCCAAATTTTGTAACTATCCTAAGCTGTTATTAACCTAGTCTAAAATCCACTCTGTTTAAAAATACTGGCCGTAAGATTTTATCAAGGTTCCAGTATTATATAATTAATTTAGATTTTCTCCTCCACTCCAGAAAGTCTGCAGTTTTGCACATGAGGAATTACTCTTATACCCAACTCTTCCCTACAGTTTGCATGTGCTCCTAAGCAGACAGTTGAATATTCCTGTGTGGATAGTCTGACTTCGATTTTTTTTTTTTTAACACTATGAGGAAATGACGTGACAGCTGGGTTATGGCTTACAGAACAACTGAGCACTAACAGCTGAAAGCCAACCAATAACAGTTCCACTCTAAATAAGCACCAGGGAAGTCAGAGATCCTGAGCGGTGGACACTTTTGACCTTGATCTCTCTGCTCCTTACCTAAGCCAGACTAAATGATAAATGAGCTATGAGCTGTCTAGGTGTACTAGTATAACATTTCAGCAATTGTATTTTCATTTCACTACCTCTCAAAGTCCTCACAGTACAGCCGACAGGTCACCTTTGGTAAAGTGTTTTATAGACAGTATCACAGCGAGGATGAAATGCAAAATATTGGATGGCTGTTTGTTAACTGAGCATCATTTGAACCGCACAATGAAAGAAGCGGGATTCTGCTGAAAAAACCCCCCCACAGCACCTAAGATTAGTGCACTTCATGCACAGACAAGCTGAATTAAAATCCCACCATCAATTTTGGTATTTCTGGTCCACGAGAAGGCTCACAGCCAAAGGCTCAAATTTTCATCAGCTCTTCAAAGGAAAGGATAAACATGCTCTTCAGTGGTGGGGGAAAAAGGTGAGAATATTGACTTCTTTAAAGAACACAGTTCCAGATTTCTCCCAGACATCACAAGGCATGACAATTATTTTCCAGTATGTAGTGCACTTTCCCAATAGACACTATTTCTCTGGATGTAAAAGACAAAGACTCAGTGATGTATCTGTGTTGATGAATGGCCAGAATACGTTAGAGCATTATCACACAACTGAATACCACTGCAAAGAGCCAGCTGAAAAGCTGTGTTGGAGAGCCTTCCTACTCTCTGAACTGAAAATGCTCAAGTGTTTCTGGAGGAGTAGCTGTTCCCATTGTTTTTGATTCATAGGACCCTAAAACACATCGGATGCTTAATTCTTCTTTTTTAAACCATCTTATCCTGTTGTCCTTGCAGCTTAATATGTATCTCTTTTTTAAATAAGCTTTTCTTACATTATCTTCAAAAGCATTATGATTTGTCTTAGACCAACTTGACCAAGGGCAAAGTTTAGGAGAAAGTCCAAAGGCAATTCTGCAAAATGATACTGAGCATACTAGGTACATGTATAAAGAACTCGTCGTATTTTTGGGACTTTTTTTTTTTAACGGTGAGAGGGGAACCACCACCAAACTATCCTATACCAGGTTCAGCACAAGGCAGGTATTTAGAAATTCGGGTTTTATGAGAAAACTGTCCAACCATTTAAGCCTCATGGCATGAAAAGATGATGTTAAACTGCGCAACACAAGAACAGTGTAGTAACAGCACTTTTGTTTTTCAAGTCACTGACCTCTTGTTCCCTTTGAAATATAACCACTCTGCCACCTTTGTCTCCTGTTGCAAGAAGATCACCAGAGTAATTAAATTCAACTGTTGAAATAATATCAGCTGTAAACAAAACAGAAATAATAGCACTGTAATGTGTAAAGCAAATCAAGATGTTTTGAGACTTGAACACAAAACAAAATTACAACTTGTATTAACACAACAGCACAAATGCTTGATTTACATCATCAGTATCCAGAAATTGTCATATTTCAAAGCATAATCAAATTTTATTTACAATCTAAAACAATTCCTCATGTCTGTTTTTTAGCTTGAGGGCCTTCAATCCTAAAAGAGAAGGCATATCGTTTTTAAGAATCCAAACGGTGTATTCTGCCTGTTGACAGTAGATGCTACAATATGTAAAGGAGACATGCCTGCACAGAGCTTCCAGAAGTTAAGACTCATATCAAAAGTGGCTTATCTGCGGCATTACTTTGGAGCAGCACAGCAGCTCGCGCTGACCAAAGCAAGGCTGAGGCATACCTGCCTTCCCCTGAGCTCAGTACTCATGTGGTCAGTTCGGGAACCCAAACTGGGCATCCCCTCTCTGCCAAAGGGGGGGAAAAAAGAAAAAGAAAGTTCTTCCAGTTGAGCTTCCTGAACCAACCCCGTGGAGAAGCATCAGCATGTATACAACAAACAAGAGGCAAGGATGATTGCAGCTGAAGGAATAGGAGAGCAAAGGAAAAGACCGCAGGACCTCCAGTTTAAACTGACTTAAGTGCCCTTGGGACTGAACCTTGGAAACAACCAGTATTTATTTACCCCTGCACACCACAATTAATCTTTGGAGGTGGCAATAAAGAAGTAATTGCCATTAAACAACTCTAACCAAGGGGCAGAGAGATAAGGCACTATAAATGCCTGCCACAGGTTTTAGGCACATGGTAACAAACCACTTGGCATAAAATTGTCAGTAAGCGTTTATCCATACACACAGCTTGCTAGCTGTGCAAATATGTCATTATATTATGCAGGTATAAAAATTGTAAGACAGAGTATATGATATCAATTAGTTTCAGAGTTTGCAATTGGAAACTAGATGAAAACTACTTTCCTGTATTGATTCTGATGTGCTATCTTTCAAATTCCTTTCAATAATCCCGCACTCCTATGAGGAAGGTGATTAGGAAGTCTAATCAGTTTTCCCAATACATAATTCATATTTCATCTTTTATTAAAAGATGCCTTTATAGACTAGGAAAAAACTGTTTTAAGACCATGATTTACCTTCTTTGATTAAAAAATACATTTTTTTTTTAAAAATCTTTCTACAGGTTTACCTCAGCCTTCAAAACGGCATTACTAACCTGCTTCTGGACACATCTATTTTTACACTCACCTTTCTTTAAAGGTTATGAAAAGATTCTACTTTGGTAAAGAACAGGATGATGGCTAATCCCAAATCCCCAACAGACCCAACACACCAGAACAAACCCCACACCCTTGCTGCATGTACTCCACACTGCAAACACCCATCTTTCCTCGGTTGACCTACTTTTGAAAATTAACCATATTGCTAGTTTCTGGCTGGTCTCTCTAGCTCGTCTCCCCTCCGTTCACAGTGACCCTCGCTTGCCATCGTGCCACCAGCTACGGCGACCACCACCTCACCAGTTCCAGTCATCAACCACCGAGCTCGCTGCAAACCTGACACGTCACTGCTGACCCCTTCCAAGTAAGGAAGGAGCAAACTTTTGGCTTTTCGCTCTGAGCAGTGTCAGAATAAAAATTAATCCCCCTATTCTCTTTACACCAATTCCACATTTTGTAGCTAATTTCTGGTATGTGGCCATTTGCCTCTGTAACAGACTATGCAGGAAGTATTGAAAACACAAAATTCCCCCAAACAATCCTTCCCCTCTCCAAACTGCTAAAATTAATTGACAGCAATAAGTAGTTACCTACAGAAAAGAGCATATGGTATAAAGGTTTCACTAGACTAAATGATCTCTTTAGAAACTGCCTTAGAGTTATGAGCTTTAATAGCACAACTCGGATAAAATATTGACATATACATACACATCCTTAAATATATATATTTTAATATGTATTTTTGTACACATGTAATTAAAAACTTAATGCTACAGAGTGGCACTACATGTGTTCAACCCAAAAATATAAATAGAAAGGTGACATATTTCCACTTACCATAGAGACCCACTTTGTCAAACTACACCTGCCCCCTGGGCACAGCGGTAACATTGCCCCCAACCTCAGCGTTAAAACACGCAGCAAAATGCCTAAGGTTGAACAATGACATGATTCCTGTCAACCTGCATGCGAAGGGGACCTCTGTTCCTCTCTTTGCAAGGTTAAGGAAAACTCAGATCATTGATACACTAAAATCAGATTATAAGTATAGGAAGGACAGGTATTAATATTACGAGTAAACAGGACTCGCGATGATGGACAGGCGCTTTGGACAGCCATAAAGAGACCAGTCTCCAGCTCACTGATTTCCCAGTGAATCCTGTTCAGACTTTTTACCCCAAGCAAGTCAAAAGAACATTCAGAGTACTTTGTAAGTAATTTTAACTGTTTCTTAAATATACTTTCTATGACAGATAAGAAAAAAACACGTCAGGCTGTAATGCTGATGCGCTATGTCACTTTTCCAAAGCTTGTCACGTTTCTCCAATGCAATGTCTCCTACCCTGCTTAGGTCCTCAGACAGGCAAAGGATTGTCACATACACAGGAAGCATATGAGCTGCTCCACGTCAAGCTTTTTTGTAATTTGGAACTTCTTTGTTTTTTAAGAAAGAAAAAAAACTTAAACAAGGCCCCTTCATAACAATCTATAATCTCTCTCTCTATATAATATATATATAAAATCTATAAATAATGTATATGGGGATTGTGAAAATGCTTCAAATCCCAGCTCGTTCTTCCTGCCTGACAATCGTGGGGCGAACAAGAGTTTTGAGAAATGAGATTCAACATCAAGAAAAATCTCTGTGTACGTGGCTAATATTGCTGTCGGGCTTTAATACTGACCCGCGCTAATTACTGTCACAATTAGATGCTTGGTTTGTACCCAATACATGCCTACATTGTGTGAATGCATAAGTTATAAGCTATTACAAATGGCTGGCTGGCTGAGAGGTTTTATAGGTACAAACACTAAACAGCACGACACAAGCGAAGAATTTTGTATGAAAATGAGAAAGCTAGTGAACTAGCTGGAGATGGCATCTTAATTAAATTCTACTCCAAGACTGACAATAGTGCTAAAATAAAAAAAATAAAAATCCTACATCCCACTATCACTCAATTATACACCAGAAAAAACCCAGGCATTTCAAGAGAAACCATGGGAAAGTAGCAAACTAAGGAAAACAAACCAACCAACGAGGTAAGCAATCAGTGAAGTGACTTGATACAGTAGTTTCATGATATTTTTAGTACTGTCAACTCAAACATAAAGCTTTGCAACTCAAGAGCTACTTAATCAGTAGCAAAACTAATATTCCTCTACCACAAAAACCTGACAGCCATTCTATCATGGATCATTTTAACCCTTTGAGACATCAGTAAACATGCCAGCAAAAATAAATGACTCCTTAACGGAAGCAATTATTTCAAACAAAGTCACAAACCGCGCTTTTACATTTAGTTTCAGAAAGGGAAAAAGATTTTACTAATTTCTCCCACGTACACTATCAAAGCATTTATTGACTTATTTGCTGAAAATCCACTGTGCACCGCTTTTGCTTCAACATGTTTGACACAGCTATGATTTACTAGCAGTGCTATCTAGCCAAACAGAATCCATCCAGAACTGTGGAAACGTGCTAAAACACAGTCGCTACCCAAATTCTATGGTTTTAAACAAGAAGTACAGGGAGAAGAGGGTAAACAACATGCATCAGTAAAACGATCATGCCAGCAGAGAGTGCCTCTCCTTAACGACTGACTACCAACTGGAAAAAGCAGCTTGACATTTTAAATCAGCACTGAAATGGTGCGTCGCCAATGTACCAACATGCTATACGGAAATGGGTACCTGAGGGGACACATCAGGACAAAAACCAGAAAATACTTGAAAAAAGTTCCTGTAAGTTAGAAAATTTGGAATATGATGAATCAACTGTATTTTTCTTTTAAACAACACCATGTTCTTCAATATATAAAGGTATGAAGTAAAACCAGTTTTCCCTATTGGCATGTTTAATTGAAGAATATTGATCCCCAGTATAATTCCATCCTGTATCCTCAGCACTATATTATCTCACAGCAGGTAAAATAAATTAAAAAAAAAAATAAATCTGAGGCTAGAGGTGAGCCACAACCTATTCCAAACCAACCACTGTTCTGCTCAACGCACCTTACCCATCTACATTCACCCTTTATTTCCAAGGTAGCTTAAAGCTTTCAGGAAAAAAACAAAGCAAGCCTTTGCAGGTTCTTAATCATCACATTAACTTTGGAATTTTTAAAGCTTTTTTATTATATGTTATATCGTTTTCTTATGTGTACAAGCACCAGTCTTGGTTCCCAGCGGAATATTTCAGCCTTTTCTCCACACTAGCAAAGTAACTCATAGTGACACGTACAAGACCGTGAGGAAAGACAAACTATCACAATATCTGCTCACATACAGCATCCCAATGCACTCTTCTTGGCCACAAGAGACCTTTGCAATTAGGATTTTCCAGAAACAGAGCAGATTGTACACCTTTCCCTCCCCTCTTGCTCGAACGTGGCTAGGACTCACTGTCCTGAAAGCACCCACTTACACTTCCCTCCTGTAAACTATGGAGACAAGCAAGGCCTATGGCTTTATGGTAAGATACTAGTCTAGCAATATTTATTTTCAGACATGAAAAACTAATGTTTAGTCTCACTTTTGGGAAGGAGTTCTAACTTAGTTACAGTCTACACAGAGTAGGAAACTCTTAGCTGTTTTCAAAGCTACTATATTAAAAGGATTGCTGGAAACTAACTTAGGCTTCTGTAGAATCGCCAGATTTAAAAGCACTGAGCACTTCCATGGGTAGTAAACACCCTCCCAACACATTAGAAAGCTACAAATATCTATCTTTATAATAATGCAGTGGAACCCATTCTCAGTGACTCAGGAGACTGTCCTGTAAGCCTTGAAAGATGTTTCAAAATTCAGTGCAAATGCTCTAAGCCTTTTAACATCACTGCTGAATATTAGCCTCCCTATATCACAAAACTCCCGTCATAATTCTGTTACAGTTCTATAACCTCCAAAGCCACCTGGGCTAGTTATCTTGGGGGGCAAAGAGCAACGGGCTGACAGAGACCAGCATTTGTTAGGATTCTGAGATGACAGCAAGCTTATACCTGCAAACTAATTTAATCCTACAAAGGATTCACACTAGCTATGTCTAACTGACACCGATATCAATGTCTGGGCTGTCTGTTTAGGTAATGGAGAATGCAGAGATCCAGAACATCTAAATTAAATGCCTAAAATTAGCTACCGTGAACTTTTCCTCTCTAAGCTGGCTGCACATTGCTACTTTGGTTAAAATCTAAGAACTGAAAAAACATAATTACTTCAAAGCTCACCCAGTAGATTAATGAATTTGCAGCTGTAGCCCACGCTTAGGACTAACACTAACTAGACATAAGCAGCACCAACTTCTCTCTCATCCTTATAAGCTGTTCAAAGACTTTTGCAAAAAGCTCACTCCTCAGGCATTTAACAAACAAGTCAAAAGTTTTCGAACATTATCTAAGAAGGTGCTGCTCCAACTTCTAGGGGATTTTAAAGTTTTCCAAATATGTAATGAGCAACACACTGCTTCGTGTTCAGGACACAGACTGACAAAAATGCGTGTTAGCAGAGCTGCCTCCTGCCCCTCCCCTTAAAAATGTTTTTAATACACAGCACCTTTTTCCATGACCTGTCCTAGAGATCCAAAGAATGAGCTGCTTTAAGGACTATGAAACTCTGAAGAGGCTCATGCTTTGAGAGGAAATGACTGGATCTGGACCCAGGCCAGACGGCTGGCATAAACTGAAGGGATTGCCAGTGGAAACTAAACAGAGAGCACATTTCTGTGCCTGTAATTGAGATCAAAGGTGACACACCTTTCCCTCCGACACACACTCTTATTCCACAGAACGTCTTATTCTACAGCTGGAGAAAGCTGCGGGAGACATTGTATGGTCTCCTACACTTGATGGGAATGAAGCAGAGAGCGTAGAAGGGGATAAGCGCTGGTTATGTGCTCCTAAATCAACTTGGGAATCGAAAGTTGGGATCTCCCTGTGACATGGCATCAGAACGAACAGAACCTCTTTTGCAACAGAAGGTGACAACACACCATGCTGAGGTCCAAGTGGGAGAAGCATGGTCAGCTGGGGCCCATACAGAGAACGGCCAGGAACCTTTCAGAGCAACCAAGTGAAGACTCAAAAATAGTCAAACAGAACGTTAAAGGAACAAGTAAGATTAGCAAAGGAAAAAAGATACACAGAGACCTGTTAGAGGGAACAGAGCAACCAAAGCGAAGGAAGCAATTTAGAGCCTAATGCCTGTTAAACAGTAAATAATAGAAAACAATGTTACAAAAACCCAAATCCCATTTGAGCTCAACAAGTTACAGACACAGAGGGCCTCAGAACTGCTGGCTACTCGACCCACAATAATTGCAAGGGAACACTCCCCAGACACCAGGGAAGGCCCTGAAAGGCCCCTGGGCTGGGAGGGGGGAAGCAGTCCTGTGAGTTCTGGTGATTAGTCACATTTGGATGGCTACAGTTACCAGAGCAGGCCCCCAGGCAGGCCCCCTGCTCTTACCACCCTCACCCTCCTCTTGCTGGGGCAGGCTAACCACAGGTTTGACTCCAGCACCGATTTCTAGTCCCCAGGCTCTCTCCTTGTTTGTGTACCTTGTCCTGGTTTGCTCTCAGGGGAGTGCGGATTCTCCATACTATGGCTGCCAGGATAGCCAATGAAAGATTGGTATTGCTGTGCAATTAGGACAGACTAAGACTAGTATGGCTGTTACTGTCATGCCTAAGCTCACCTAGCATATTTCTTAAATTAAGAGTTGATAGAAATGAGATTTTATCTATAAATTGCACTGAAAGGTGAGCTGAACTTTAAACCTATCAATAATCACTTGACTATATGTATGTTAAAGTCACCTGTTTTTCACAATATGCCACTTTATATACTCAATTTTTACATTTCCACTCCTGTGATTTCTTTGAAGGGTTAACACAGAGGTGAGATGTGTCAAAAAGTCAGGATAATAAATCAAAGGTGGTATAGTTTTGCTCAGTCCAAATTTCTTCCAGCTCACAGCGTTAAGCACTCGGCCCACTTCAAGTGTCCATCAGGTCTAACAATTTTTCACGGCCCAATACTTAAACAAGTTGCAAAATGACTTGAATTGCCTTTAAGTACCTGCTAGAGTTTAACTTAGTCCAAAATAACTCTGCTTTTTGAACTAATTTCAATCCTTGAACAGATTTAAGGTCGACCAAGGGCACAAACAGGGCACCTAAGCTGCTTCAGCAGAAGCACAGCAGCTTGGCCAGCACAGTACGGCTCGAGAAGCAGCAGAAGTTGGCCCGAGTCAGCATTACCACTGACAGGCCGTGCCAAACTACAAACAAGAGCATTTCTCCCAGAAAGACTGCCAGCTCCCGTGGCCTGGACCCCCTCTGGAGCTCAGCCACTTGGCTTCTCTGAGGAGCGAGCGCGCGGGCTGTTCCATTCGGAGGGCTACAACGAACTGGTAGAAAAGCAGCAACAGAAGGTGTCAAACTGTTCCCAGGACCTGTTCCAAAGGCCAGGCTGCCCAGCAAACTCCCCCAAAGCAAACACTTGTCCAGCTGATTTAAGAGTCACCAGAGAGTCTGCATCTCATAAAGGACAACCAGTGCAACTCCCTCATTTATTCAAATTTGCATTTTCTTGTCAATGGAACCAGACCATAACTTGATGCTGCAACTCCTTTGAATCGTATTTAAAAAAACCACCTGTCTTTATTGAGCTTAAAGTGCGAGTAGTTCTCTGGATGCATTAGTACAAAGAAAGGGTAGAGCAGCAGCCAGAACAGAGAGCAGTAAAGCTGAAGTTCAGTAAGACAGAAATAAACGTTACCTTCATGCTTGCCAAGGCTTGCCATGCCTTTTCTTACAAGCATTGAGAACTTATGGAGTCTATTTATAATGTTCAGGACATAATCCAGTATTCTGTATGGAAATCTATTGCCTCAGTATTATTTTTTTAACCTCTGGAACAGTAATTCCAATAATCTTTCTCCTACTGGAAGTATATTTAATTAATTTGTGTTACTCTTTTTTGTAAGTAGTTAATTGTCATGCTTTTCATTGCACCTTTAATAAGAGTTAATGAAAGCCTTAACACGATGGGCAAATAAAACTTTTTGTCCAGTTACAGCTTTCGTACCTTCCTTTCTCTTAAAATTTAAATAAAGTGGGTTTTGTCATTTTTTATTAAGCTTTTCCCCAGATGTTAAACTACCCAACAACTGGCAGAGTAATGACAGCGTGCATGGGAAGGGTATCAAAGCTTTCCTGGGTCACTAGGCAGTGCAACCTGCTGTCATCACAGCCCACAGTTCTGCCGAGACACATGGCAGCGGCTTTCACTGTTCACAGATGAACAGTACAGATGTAAAGACTTGTATTAAATTCTGTATTCCCACTACTCTAAATGTTTTATTTTGTATTCCCACCTTACAACTCTGCAGCTGATACTCAATGCTCACCCAAACTGTTTATCATTCATGAGTTATGCACTCCTGCAGCTTCACGTTTTAATCAAGATATCATCCAGCTACAACTAGTAATTTGTCTTTTCTTGTAGCCTAGTGGTTCCTTAGTCTTTTAAAGGATTTTTCTTACCTATTCTTCAATATTCCATTTCCATCTTTCACTGGTATTGAGAGGTTGTTTTTTTTTCCCCCCCTCGATGCCCATAAACCTACACCTCTGTAGTTTTCTGACAAGATTTCCCTGACTTTCTTTTACCTATCTGTCAGGAAAAAGATGCTAGATACAAAAGCTATGGGTGAACTATGGAAGAGAGTGTTGTGAAATAAAGGGTGAGGATAAATTGTTGGTCCTGGGGTTGTACGATGACTCGAGATTAAAGTGGTCTACCAGGAATATTAAGACTCCTTTCTCCAACAGAAAACCACTATATAACATGTGCTCAGGTCAAAACCGTTTGCAAAGTATCATTTCTGCCCACATTTAAAAAAACAAAACACACAAAAACGTTTCCCAAAGTCGATATTATGCCATCATATGTATGGCACAGAATACCACGCACAGCACACACAAAACAGGGAAGATAAGGAGACTTTCAAGAACTTTGGTCCCTGCAAGAAATGGTGGCTTTTCAGAACAGTCACAGCAGTCCTTTGGGGAGCAGAGATGCGGTGAACTGCCAAAGGATCAAGGCAAAAGCACGTCACCAAAAAACAGGGATAAGTGCATAATGTCTTAGGAAGGGCAAAAGAACAGGCATCTAAAGTCCTGCTTATGGCAAAATGCTGTTTTTCAAGGAATTAAAAAAAAAAGAGAAACCCCAAAACACAGCTCAGAAGCCCCCCTCTGCCCCACACCAGTAGTAAGTAACATCCTCAGGAATAGCCAGTTATTTATGATGAAAGGAAACAATACATATGGCTTAATAATGGAGCCATTATTGTGATATTTTCCAGTTCTTACAGGAAAAAACCTTAAAGATATCAACCAATTCTGGAATTTCTTCCATGCAATTTTAACCAGATGTCAAATAGCTGTAACTTTTGGAATATTATTTTAAAAGTCAGAAATCATGCCAGAAGTTGCTTTAAAAACAGTGAGAATAGGCCAGTTAAATTCCTGACCAACACATAAGAACACCACTGATTTGTAAAGACAATTTAACACTAAAAGTGTTTCTAAATCTCTTGTATCAGGACTTGAGAACAATTACAGGATTATAGTTCAATATATTTTTATTAGACCATGGTTGTTTTCTTGCGTACTGCATTCTGACAAACTTCTGAGGCGGACTTACTTAGCACTGTAACAAGCTTTAAAAGGAGAAGTAAAGAATTTGTTGAACTGGTAACAAGGTATCTTTATTAGTGCTGTCACTGCCAATTAATAGCTGGAAAATTAAAAAACCCCAGTATTTTTCTTTGATCTCTAAACAGAGGTACAAAATTTCTTAACAAGTAGACATTCCAGTACAAGACAAGCATTCTGAAAGTCAATGACAGCTTTTTTTTTTTGAAGAGCAAAAGTTTTGCTCAGGTGAAATACCTTACACAGATTCATCCTCAAGTTAATGAGCAGGAGCTTCCAAGGAGCTCTTGTCTATTATGGAAGGGCACCATGTCCAGCATTTCTGTGCAAGACCAGCCTTTACACACAGCTGCTTCAGAAAAGGTTTAAATATAACACTTAGATTATTTTAAGACTTAAGCTGTTGAGGGTCCAAGAGGAAAGCAGTACCCTTTTCATTTAGTGGAGCAACCATACCCTTCAAGCTGCTTATATCTGAAACAGCAAGATGTAACTAACCGGTCCCAAATTAAAACAGCGTTTACAGAAGGAACAGTTCCTCACAAGCCAAACCCCTGTACTGGCTACTTCGAAAAACCCGAAGAAATCCCAGTGTCACTAACAGGAAACCCATGATCTCCACAGCACACAGGTTCACGTTCTGGCAAAGGTGAGATTCTTCCCAGAAGTTCCAACTTGTCACTAGCACCAGTCCATTATGAAGATTTCTAGTCTTACATAGGGTTATGTATTTTAGTGCCCACTACACATTTAAAAAAATATATGCTGTTAATTACATCCAAAAGTGGTCATGGATCATACGTAGAACATCTGGCCCAAGGGA
Source organism: Phalacrocorax aristotelis (assembly GCF_949628215.1). Taxonomy (NCBI): domain Eukaryota; kingdom Metazoa; phylum Chordata; class Aves; order Suliformes; family Phalacrocoracidae; genus Phalacrocorax; species Phalacrocorax aristotelis. The sequence goes on along the minus strand of NC_134287.1, from coordinate 22,839,217 downwards.
ATTTGGGCATATCTGTACATTATTTAACAAACTGTTTCATATTTTGCTTGCCCTAAAACAGAACTTTTTGAACATGCAAAACAAATTAAACACTGAAATCACAAAACTCGTCGGTCTCAGGCAGCATTATTAAAAAAAAAAAAGAACAACCTGCATTTGGAAAGCTACTTTCAACCAAAAAGGTAATCCAAGAATAGCAAGTTTCACAGGCAATCAGTATGATTTAGTAATTACATGGTTTTACACTAACAACAGAACTACAACAGAATTTTAAATTACTTTTTTTTTTTAAACTTAAGCTTGCTGCCATCCTCAATACTAATTCTTTCATTCAATATCGGTTTTAGCCTCCAATCATCCTCCTTGAATCCAACTACACTTTTCAGCTTCAGAAAACTACATATTTCAATAACTTGTATATTTTTCTGATCTTTTCTGAAATGGCCAGATTGGTCATATAAACGCTGCTCTTCTAGTTACTTAAAGAGAGCACTGTACAGATTTGAAAGATTACTCACTGGCGAAAGTGAATACACAGAAAAGATAATTACTATATTAATGACCTAGTTTGAAAAAATCCTGGGATCCTGGAGCTAGCAGTCTACCTATAGCAACTTGTCATAGCCATGTTCATATTTTTATTGAAGTAATACACATGAGAAACAGCTGTTGACTATAAAGTGTATTCTAGAATTGCAATGCAAAAAGTGACTTTTTGGTTAAGCTGCCTGACTCTCAGACTCCCTAATTTCAACTACTGAATGAACCGTCTGTAAGAACATTTAGCAAAAATATCTGCATTTAATATGTCTGACAGGCACTTTATGTTGGTGTTTTCAGATTTCCTCTACAGAAGCTATTTTTCACAAAACAGAGGAAAAAAAGATTACAGAAACAGCAAGTTTTCACTATCACAAAAATTTACAGGAAATTCACAGTAGTTTTATGTACTATTTGCATCGAGGCTATTTCAAGGCATCAGTGGCCCATCAAATAGGTTTAGATGTGCAGTTTGGTAAGAGATGTTTAAAAAAATGGTAACTAGTAAATATTTACTGGGTAAAAAATTTTACTGGGGCCAAAAAATCTAGCAATGGAATTTAACTCTTACCACATACTGCTGAATCAAATTCAGGCAACTATTAGCAAATACCTTGTATATTTCCTTGGAATTATTAATTAATTCCAGTTTCAAGGCAAAAAAAACTAATGGGGAGGAAGCCCACAAACCAAAATAAAGGCAATGAGTCACAAAAACCGTAAGTAGTTCTCATATCCCAGCAGGAAAACGAAACCCTAGTACCAGTTCTGCAAAAGCACGTGCTGAATGATTGCTTATATTAATTGCCCTATGAAGAAAATGAAATTCTTCATATGCAGGAGCATCACACACAATCTGAAGCCCTCACTCCAGGAAAAGTCACGTTAATAAGGTACAGCTGGGAAAATCCAGGGCAAAAGCATTATCATCACTATTTCCCCTTATTACTCCTAGTTACTCAGAACAGAGAGCTTTCCCTCTCTAACTGGAGAGCGCTCTGCCAGGGTGATGTGTATTATCATTAATATAAGTTTCTCTTATACCTGGTACCCGCTCAAATAATTACCTGGGTTTAAGACACATTGATGTTTCAAAAATGAACAGCTTTCCAGCTCTACACAAACTCATGGGGCTCAGCAATTGCCTGGGAAGTAAGGTGCTCATAGCAGCATATTTATTGCAACACAGAAAACTGACTTTTAGTCACACTGGTGATAGTCACTAAGAAAAAACAATTACTGTTTGGGAAACTCATAAAAGCTACTTAAATACATTTTCATAAGAATTCTGGGAACTTCAGAACAATAGTACAAGTTACAAAGCGTATTTAGGGGGAAAAAAATAAAAAAAGGAAGAACAACAACAACTGGGTCCAAGCACTAGTTTCTGGAGCAGTTTTCAAGTCTGCTCCTCCCATAGCTATTACTCTAAATGGAATGCCAAACAAGTGGCATGAAAACAAAAACATTGTCAGCATAATTTCTCTGTAGTAGACAGTAAGAAAAAATATTTACTGCATCCAGGACAAAAAAAAACCCCAAAACATCCCAAACCCAAGAGGACCACACACTGGCACCATAAGTCACCTCACTTAATACAGTAAATACAGCTATTTCAGTCAACGCAGTAGAAATCAAATAAACAGCAGAGAGTTTTGTTTCACACACACATACTTCACACCCTCTTTTCTAAACAGTACTGCCAGCCTGAGCAGTTTGAACACAGAGAATTTAGGGGGGGGTAAAAAAAAAAGAACTTTCTCTTCAAAGTTGAGCAAAACTTCACATCATTTCTACATACTGCAGAGAAAGTTTTTTTTCCAATTAAAACATTTATTGTCTACTCCTTCCAAAACATGCTGTGCTTAGGAATTTTCAGAGAAATGTCAAGGTGTGTCCATTTTCCCTGCTGAAATATCCCTATTTATACCTTCCAAACGCTAACAAGTAGGAATAGAATCTCTTCATAGCTGCAGAAAGCCTTTAAACCCTACTTTTTAAATGAAGCACAAATGACAGACCTGCACACTCTCTGTTGCTCTCTTTGCGTCAGAGCGAAACTTGACAAGCCTGACAGACTCCATTTGGGTGGGTTTTTTTTCTTCCTTGTGTTTTATCACTGTCATTACCTCTTCTCCCTAGCGATTAGAATTCAAGAACAGGAGGAAGCCACCGTGTCTTCCCTATTATGCTCTCCAGAAAAAAAAAAAAATAAATAAAAAGAAAGCGCCCACGGCCCTGGAAGGCCAGGCGCCAGCTTAGTCATTGCAACACACGCCCCGTCCCCCGAGCCCGGGCAGCGACCGGCGATGCTGCGGCTCGGCCGCCCCGGCCCCGGCCCCCTCGGCGCGGCGCGGAGCACATGGCGGGGGGGGGGGGGAAGGGGCGTCGGTGCCCGCCGTCCGGCGGATGGAGCCGCGGCGCCCCGGGAGCCCCCGCACGGCAGCGCTGCCCCGCCGCGCCCGGCCTGCCCTCACCTTCCGCCACGTCCTCGTCGATAGCCCCCTTCACCTGGGAGAAGCACCACTGGAAGTCGTTGCTGCCGCCGCCGCCTCCTGCCACCCCTAAGGAGGGAAGAGAAGGCGGTGAGAGGGGTAGGGGGCGCCTGCCCGGCCCGGGGGCTCCCGGCAGCGCCCACGCCGGCCCCCGCCGCCCCCGCGCCCGGCCCAGCCCCTTCCCCGGCGGGGCCCGCTCCACCGCCGCACGGCCCGGCCCAGGCCCGGCCAGACCAGGCCACACTGCCTCGGCCCGCCGCCCCGCACCCCGGATCCCCGCGGTGCGGCCCGGCCCGGCCCGGCCCTGCCCGCCGCACCGGCTCCCCCGGCGCCCTCCGCCCGGCGGGAGGAGCGGAGCGGAGCCGGAGCCGCCGCGGAGCCGGGCCGCGGCCCGCGAGGCCTCACCTGCCATATCGCACGGTGCCGGTGGGGCGGGGGGGCCGTGGGGGGAGGCGCCGGCCGGGAGCGGGTCGCAGCCGCCGCCGCCGCACCGAGCTGCCGCCGCGGGAGGCTTCGGGGTTTCAAAATGGCGCCCATTGCCGGTCGGCCTGATCCGGTGACGTCATCGCCCCGGCTCCCCTCCGGTAGGCGGCGAGCGCGGGCGGCGGGGCCGGGCAGCGGCGGGGCCGGGGAGTAGCGGGCGGTGGGGCCGGGCTGAGGAGAGGCGGGCGGCGGGGCCGGGCCGGGGGCCCCGGGGCAGCCCCCCCTCGGGCGGGCAGGGCAAAGCAGACGGCCGGGGGCCTGTTCCCCCGCCCGGGGCGGTGGGGCTGTGGCGGTATCAGCGGCCGCAGCTGGTGCCCCGTAAATGGGGTGTAACCGCGGGCACCTGGCGCCTCGGAGCCCCTGGGCCCGGCTGGCGGGGGCGCCGCCGATCCTCGCTGTAGTTCGGGCCTCGTACGCCGATTGGGCTTTTCGTAAATCAGAGTGGATGCTGAAAGCTGTGAGGATGCAAGTTTTGCCCCTAAATCTCAAAGAGCGGAAAAAAAAGAAAACTTATTTAGCGTTTTCCCGAAACTCCTGTGTTTTTGACCTATGAGCCCCTCAGAAGGTGCTACAACGCAAACTTTAAAACCCTTACTGCTTCTAGGGAAGTGCTGAGCGCTTAGAAGATAACAGGTCTTTGTTGTCGTGTCTTAAATGTTAGGGAGGTTTCCTAAATCGTGCTGCTTGTGGGAAATACAAGCAAAGTGGTTACTGAACAGAGAACGTTAGTTGTGATCTTGAATGCAGATGAGAAAAGAAGTATAACCTCTTCCTTAAGGAGTAAGAGCCTTGTCAGTGATGACTACCGCTAAGCGAAGCGCTCTGCAGCGAGCCTTGCCCTCCTGTGGAGCCTGCGGGTGCCTCGGGGTCGGGCTGGGCCTGGCACTTGCCTCAGCTCCCTCAGGTGCCTCTCGGGGGTCATTTACGCTCGAGGCCTGCAGCCTCTTCCTATACCTCAGCTGTAGAAATGCATTTGACTTAAGTTTTCTTTAAGTTCTTGGTATGATGTCAGTGCCCATTTACGAGTTGATGACTTGATTTGTATTGTTTATTCCTTATGCAGTGTATTATGTATTTACAAATATGAATGAAATAATTTTCAGCTCACTCTTCTGAGTGTGTCTCCTGGGTAGGTATTAGTTGCAGTCTATTATTTGGTCTCTGTGCTTAGCGAAACTCCTACTTGTCTGTTGAAGGTTGCCCATTTTATTTTTTGACTGACTTGCGCGTTTAGCCCGTGGTGATTAGCCAGCTATATCCATATATAAAATTAATGTTATATGTATGTCATAATTTTATGGATACCTGAAACTTCTGTATTGGAAAATGAAGATTATTTTGCTAATGGACATTCAAACAGTATTAATTGTATTTTGAAAGGAACTCAGTCTTGAAGGTTTCATTTTTTAAGTTTTTAATTGCTTTGTGTTAGTAACAGATAGATACATATTTAAATAAAAAAAAAAAATTATGCATGCTATGAGCAGAATAGGTATAGCTCCACCGCGGACTCGACCTTGTGCCTTGAAGTCTTATTTCACCTTGAAGTAAACACTGGCTTCGTTCCGTTACTGAACCGAGAGGGGAGGTTTTATGTCACACTGTTGGCCCGAGTCTGCTTTAATCGTGATGACAGCTACTAGTCATGAATCAGGTCTATGACCTGAGCTTCTAGGAATTTTTTAACAAGAAACATAAATTTCAAAGTTAAATAAAAAAAACCAGCAGGTACTCGGTGTTCGTACTAGCTTTTTTGCATGTGTCATGTTGACGTTGCCATTATGGTGAGCTGTACATGTAATGGTAAAGTTTTAAAAATAAATACAGCTGTTGGCTATCTCTTGTGTCTGTGCTTTGGATATCGTGAGCCACCTAGGGAGTGACTGTGGGGAAGGTGGAGGACAGCCCTGCTCAGTGGTTTACAGCCAAAGTCGGTCAATGCAAGTTGCAGCAAGGAGAATTCAGCTTAGATGTAAGGAAAGGGCCCTTCGCAGGAGGGTGGGCTGGCGCCGGAGCCAGCGGCCCCAGCGTGGGCAAAGCCCCATCCTTGGGGAGGGTCTTGATCCGACTGGCCGAGGTCGTGAGCAGCCTCATCCACCTTTTAAAAGCACCCCTGCTTTAAGCAGGGCTTAGGGCCAGGTGACCTCCGGAGGTCCCTCCCAACCCAAATGGTTGAAGTTTACGATATACGGTCTTAATTCTTACATCAGTATTTTTGTATGTATGGGGCAGGGGTAGTGTTCCCCCTGCTTTTTTTTGTGCAGAGGTGTGATTTTGGAGTGAACTAGATGCTTTTATATGCAATAAACTCATGTAAATTAATGAGTATGTATAATCTGAGAGAGAATTCAAATGTTGACTTAGGTCAGTTGTTCTGAGGATATTCTAATTTGAAAACTGAAGATAAAATAACTATTAATTAGTCTCTGGAAATGGGTGCATGTATTTGTTCATTTTCTAATGGATGTGATTTTATGAGCAGGGTCCTTTTTTGAAGTGTTGTATGAGTGGCTTTTTTTTAAAAAAGTTAAAATTTTTATGCAGAATGCATCTCATTGATTATGTTTGATAAGTTAAGTAAAATGAAGGAACTAGTTAGTTTTTACAAGCTTTCTAAAGCTTGGAACACAGATTCCAAGGAATGTGTTAACAGAAGATTGAGCCCACCATGACCTGTTGGGGGGTTTGCAGTTTCTCAGCCTGTTTACAGTTGCCTGACACTTGTGTGGGACTTTCTTAAAATACTTCTCCGCTCACTTGCCTCTACCTGGGCGTTTGTGTTGGTCACCGGTATCGGGTTGCTGGGAAAGCTTTCCGTGCTCAGCTACCCACGTGCTGGGGCACCCGGGGGGAGAGGGAGGCTGCACAAGCAGTGGGATGGGGGTGGGTGTAATGCTTTTGTATAATTCTCAGAATTAAAGCACGCAGCGTTTGCGGTGGCTGTTTCCAGTTTAATCGTTTGGTGTCATGTATTTAGGAGTTGTGCCTAGGAGAAAGTGACGCTTTGCTCTTGCCACACTTAGCAAGAAAAGCTTCTGACAGCGATGTTTCCAAATGTTCTCTCAAAATAGTAACTTGCCCAGCCAGCTGCTTCGTGCCCCCTGACATATGCTGTGTGAAATGTTGTTGCCAACGCATCAGCAGTTGTTTCTCATCATATTTCCCATTATCTGTTTATGATTAAACAAAGCCCTGAACTCTGCTGGTGGTTTGGTAGCGGCCTCTTACTGCTATTGCTTTGAAAACAAAGCACTCTGGAAGTGTATTTGTATTTTCAAAAAAATGTAGTGCAAGCCATAGGAATAGCATTTATCATAGAGTGAAATACAACTGGTTGGCATACAGAATCAGATCTCACTAATAGATACGTATCACATGCTTATTGACATAAAACCATCTGATTATTCTTAGGTGAGAAGAGCAACAGATTTTTTCCCATGGAATTTTTGTCAGTCTTCCAAACTTCAGAGAAAATCTGGTTGAGAAGTTGGTATGGTAAGTTTTTAGCCCTCTCTTACCCCCTGTATTTTTTACCGCTGTTTATCAATATGGTATATAAACATATTCTGGACTTCAGTCCTCAACTGTAGACTGGTCTTTGTTTAACTACAGCAGTTTGCTGCCCTTGTTGTCTTCGCCCCTTACCCCCTCCTACGTGGATGCCTGCTCTCGGCCCTGTCCCAAAGCTGGGAGCTACAGACCCCGCTCTCGCAGAAATATTGTCATTTAGATTCTCTTTTTCTGCACCAAAGAGTCCCTGTATCCAAGCTCCTCAGTAAATTAAGCCCCTTTGTTCACATCCAGCCTAATGTCCTAAAACTCGCAATTCAGCTCTTCTCCTGGCTTCCTGCTCTCCCAAAAGGCCAGTCCTCCAGGCAGCACCGTCACCTTCCTCGCTGCCACCAGACTGTGTGTCCCGTGCAGAAATCCCTGTGACGCATTGCAGCCGCCTCTGCCAGCCTGGCCCCAGCTGATTCACGGCACTGGCGAGGGGAGCTCTTCCAGGAAGAAGCAGCACAACCTTTTTTCCTAGCACTAGTTTGGCTGCTGCCACGCATTTCATTTGTGCGTTATGGATAGCTTCTGCATGAAGGAAAGGAAGGGATGATGGCATTTGCTTTGCTCTGTTTACAGCTGCAAAGACAAAGTGTGCCCTAGTTAGTCACAATTTCTTGTCCTGCTTACGCTCCAGTAGTATTGTCAGGCTTTTCGAATGGTTGTTTAGAGAGGAAAGAATGTGAGGAGAAGGGAAGAGATGCAGAGACCTTTGCTGCAGCTGACAGTCACGATGAGTATACCTTGGGAACATCAGCTTTAGACATCTGAAAGCAGTGATTTTTTTCCCCAAAATAGAAACAAAAGAAACTCTTTGATAGCTGAATCACCTCCTCACTGAAGAAAATGTCTGCTCTATTGTGTTTTTCATGCTTTGATCCAGTAATTGCTCTCTGGCATTATAAGGAAAGATCTTGAGCTAAACAAAAACTTCAGGCAGTTTCTCAGCACTCTGAACACTTCGATATAAAACACTTTTTTACTGACGTCAAAAATGTTGCTACTTGTAGAGGATCTTGGGAACAGTTGCTTCATGTGCGTGGTTGAGGAGCCACAAGAGTTTTCTCCTAAATTGCATTGGTGTGTGTTCGAATATGGTTTGGCATTTTACTCGGACCAAGCCAGGGATTACATCTCATTTTGTGCAGTAACTCGCTGTTTCATAAAACAGCAGTTGGCAGTAGCTAAGATTAAGTTTGGAGATTATCTATTAGTTTGGCCTCTATGGCCTAGTCTGCGTAGATTGGGAGAATTCTGAGTGACTATACCTTTGCCTTTCCTGCCCTTTTCTCCTCTCGGGTACGCTTTAGCGTACTGCAGTCAGCTTTGCCATCCTGGCAGACAGGCAGTAATTTTGATCAGTGCTATAGCCTCGTATTTTGGCTTGTAATTTCAGTCCATGTGTACTCATGGTTGGGAGTTGGCTTCTTTATTTAATTTTATTCTGTGTTTGCTGTAGCACTACACCACCACCAGCATGCCCTAGTCTCTTTCTGGCATGTTTCTCCTCCTGCGTTGAAGCCTTCTGCTGTTTGTCTCCGATTATGCCTAGGCAGCTGAAACTGTCATCTGAAAGCTGAACGACCCATTTTCTCCAGGTACCACTGTCAGCAGGTGTCAAAGCTCCGCCTGTTGCCCTGATCACTCCATACAGGTTACTGGGCCCTTCAGAGAATGCTGTTGTAGAAGCTGTATTTTTCAGCTTTTTTCTTCCAAAATGAAGTCCTTCTTCCCGGTCCTCTCTCCTGCCTCCTGCCTGTAGTACCTTTACAGAAGTGATGTGCTTGATGGTAATGGGTTGTAGTTGCTTTCGATTCTCCTTGAAGGTGGGTTACTTCCTCAGCGGTGGATCACTGGACATTTAGCAAAATATTCTTACAACAATTCCGTGTGGTTTTGCATCTGTTTGCTCTCTTTCTTCTGGTTGATTTGGCTCATATGAATAATTTTAAAGCATAGAGAACATGAAGTATAGCTGTGGATATGCTCTGTTTGAATGTAATGAGGTTGTAATCGCTTTGATCAGAGCTGCCCTTGATTTTTAGTTCTGAGTTCAGATAGTATGTTCTGTGAAGATGTCAATCTGCTTCTGCATTTCAGTTTTCTTCTGTCAAGTAGAAAAAGTGCCAGCAAACCCTAGATCATAGAATCATAGCAAGTCCTGAGCTGGAAGGGACCCGGAGGGATCATGGAGCCCTGCTCCCGTCCCTGCACAGGACACCCCAAATTCACACCATGTCTCTGAGGGCCTTGTCCAAGTGCTTCTGGAATATCGCCAGCCTTGGTGTCGTGGTGCCTCCCTGGGGAGCCTGTGCCAGGGCTCCCCCACCCTCTGGGGCAAGAGCCTTTCCCTAATGCCCAGCCTGACCCTCCCTGGCACATCTCCCTGCCGTTCCCTTGGGTCCTGGCGTTGGTCACCAGAGAGCAGAGACCAGCCCTGCCCCTCCTCCTCCCCTCGGGAGGGAGCTGCAGAGCGCCATGAGGCTGCCCTCGGCCTCCTCTGGTCCAGCTGAACAACCCAAGGGACTTGAGCTGCTCCTCGTACGGCTTCCCCTCTAACCCTTCCCCAACTCCGTGGCCTCCTCTGGACACTCTCCAGTAGCTTTATACCCTCAATGTCCTGCAGCGCCCAACACTGCACATGTTGTTTCCTATGTGTGCTTTCCCCACCATCAGGTAAGTCCTTAAAAGACCTCCCTTCCCGTGCAGTTTTCCTTGTTACTCAGCACTACTGAGGGTTGTGTGACTTATTTGCATGAAAGTTAGGAATTCTGTCTTGTTTCAGATTAGATTCATCTCAGTATGCTTTAAGGTGGTTATTTCCTTTGACACAAGTGGTTCTTTGCTTTGTCCTGCCCAGAGCCAGTCCCTGCCATTTTGCTTCAGGGCTCGTTCATCGCGGTTCCAGACGCTTGGCATTGCAGAGGTGCTATCCACTTCTCAGCTGAAACAGCTATCAAAAGGAACTGGGTGTGTCATTATAGTCTCTCAGTTTAAGATGGAAGCCAAATATTTGCGATCTTGTTAATGTAATGAAAATCAAGCGAATCTCTGTTTTGTTGCTTGCAGTGGTTTCTACTAGGGGTTAGAAGCTAGCTTCCCTGGACACATGGTGGTCTCTTACCTAAATAGACGTGGATTGGGAGGTAGTTGGCATCACTTCTCTGTGAGGTGCTGTCCATCTGGAGAAGACCCTTTATGCTTTTTAAAGACCTATGCAGCTGATGAACCATGAACATCTTGTGAAAATATTAATTTTCAAGTTACCTTTGAAGGGAACTTGTATTATTTGGTTTGAATGGAATTGCTCATCCCTCTGCTTCTGTCGGATTGAAGTAGAAATTATCTTGATTTCACAAGTTGGAGAAGATGGATGTCAGACACAGAAGTGAATTAGTCATATCTGTGATAGCAAGATTTCTGTTCTGTGACACTTTGCTAAATGTCGAAGTCTCATTCCCACCCAGCCGCAGCTGCTCCATTCTGTGCAGCTTCAATTAAAACTTCAGAATAATTCCAAACATTTTTGGGTTTGTCCAGCCTCACCCAGATTTTAATTGCAACTTGTGCATTTTCCACTGGGGAAGAAAAGTTATAAACCTGTCACAACCAAGTTATGAGTCACTTCTTTAGCTAGGTGTGGCTGCAGATACTCCACTCCTTCGACTTTTAAGAAGTCAGTCGTTACCCACATTTTAACAGTATGGCAAATTAAGCATGGTATAGGACTTACTCAGCTCTAAAGTATTTCTTCCTGCATAAAACTAACCTGGCTGCTTGAGGAGGGGAGGGAAAGAAAAAGAAACACTTGTCTTTGAAATGAAAATATTTGAATTCTACTGTAAACACTCAAGTTAGGGAAACACCTATTTATCTGAATGCTGGAACAGGCTGCAAAGAGAAGCACTTAAGACCTGTGTGTGGTGATATATGTAACTGTAGGAAATGGCATTTTTTTTCTTGATGCAGCTTTTCTATTTTGAGATAAAGAAGGCTTGAATGAAGACTATTTTTACCTTCTCGTACCATGCCGATTGCAGCGTATGATTTCAGGAAGGGCAAAAGACCAAAAGGCCATATGGACCAAATTCATGACTTGTTAATCTTGTTTATTTTTAAGCCCTTCTGCGTTCATTGTTAGCTACGGCAGGACATACATGTTCTAGCAGCAATGCTGTAATAAACCCTTGGGGTGGTCTGCCTGTGAGGCTTTTGTTTAGGAAAGGTGTTAAGTAAAATTCTTAAACAATGTGGGTTTTTTTGTTTTTTATTTTTTTTAAAAGTGAGATGGGACTAAATGAAATGTTGAAACCTTTTCACAGCCACACAAGCATACTGCCTGCTATTTGCCCAACAGGGGGATGATAAGTTTTATTGGCTTCCAGACCTATCATCCTCTTAAATTGTTTGACTTTCCAGTAAGAATTAAAAGTATATTGAAAGTAATGTAAGAGTGTTTAAGCTATAGTGAAAAAATGGAGAAAATCCTGTGCTGAAATAAGTAGCACTAACATATGTTAGAGCTAAGTCTGGCTGGAAGACTCAAAAAAAGTACTTGAGATGTCGGTGGATATTGGGAACAGAATATGTGTTTTACTACAGGCTCAAAATGGTGCAATTTTAAAGGTCTGTAAAATTCTTCTATCTTAAATCTGTCTGTCCTGTGCGCCCTTTAGCGTTAGCGATGTGTGAAGCGGAGTAAATTCCAAACCAGTGAAAGCTGCCATGTGTATTATGGGTGGTTTTATTGCACCACTGTGCCACTTGAGGAATGTCAGCAGAGACACGGATGTTTCCGCTGGACATGCGGGCTGTGCGCAACAATGCACAGCTCAGTGTAATGCCAGGAGCTGTCGCATTAAGGGCGCTTTTGTGCTCCAGCCTGTGGAAAACAGCGGGCAAGCCTAATGCCCCACAGAGGGCCGCTGTCCCCATGCACGAGCCACTTCGGCGCAGGCTGAAGTTGTCAATGCTCTCCACTGATGCCAGGGAGGCTTGGGTCACGTCTGTGTACACTCGTGTAACCCTCAGAAGTCCCTATTATTCAAAATACACGCACCAGTGATGCACCAGTTTGCTGTGAACTTCATATACATGTTTCAGGTCTTCCAGAGTGGTAAACTTAAGTTTCTATCAAAAATAGAAAAGGAATGTTATTGCTTATAATAGTTACAGTTTGACCTATAAAACGTGGCAGGAAATGGCCTTGCAAGCCTTTATACGGGTCCTGGGCTCTAACCACTGCGAGACAGCCATGAACGTATTCCTGGGTGTCGTAGCGATGTCACTGAGCTGCAGGCACGTGCAGGGCTGGGCGTCAGAAGAGGAACAGCCACCAAAAACCAGCCTAGCTCAAGAGACTTGCAGCTCTTTGCAAGTTCTTAGCTGCCCAGCAGAAACCCTTAAATGTTTGTCTGCCAGAACACATAATGTCACAGAAAACTGGAGCAAAACTGGAGAGCTGTTCCCATAGTAGATACTGTTATGCATTGGCTACTGGTATTATTGGCCACATATTTCTGCTCAAACTGGTCAGCTAAAGCAAGGGCCGTTAGCTTCTGTCCGCCAGTGCTGGGTGAAGCTGTGGCTGCGCCTCAGCAGAGCTGTTAAACATGGGCTTGCTCTGGGAAGGGAGCCAGGGCAAACAGCAGCCTGAAGAAAAGGAACACAGGTATTTGCTAAATATTTGTTTCCATTGTTTGAACTACCCTGTATTCTTGCCACAAGCTTATAAAGTGTTTACAGTCACTTCCCAATTGACGATTACTGAAAGGGAATATCCTAGCTGTATAAGAATACAAGTTTTATGCGTACTGCAAGCTGATTCTACTTTTGAACTGTTTTATAAAGTCAGAGTTCCAAACAGAAGCCTTTTGCATGGATTCATTTACATTTAAATGTCATGAAAGCTACCAACAAAGGCATACCTATAAAAAAAAGAAAAGAAAGGATGAAGGTTCTTGTTTTGTTGTGTTACAAGCTGGTTGGTTACCTGGGAAGATGCCTTCAGGGAGGTTTGCTGTGATAGGAGTCGCTAGGTGCAAGTTCAGCTGTCTTTGCCAGCTTGCTTTTGCTGCCCCCCAGACGGACAATTTTAGCTGTATATTCAGCTTCTTCCAGTGCTGCAGTCCACGTATGGTAATGCTGTTAAACTTTACCGCTTTTTGTACAGCGTTTCCAAGGTTTAACCTTTCTTCTTTACCCACATACCAATGTTTTTGTCAAAACTCCCCTCTCCTCATGTCCGGGCTATGGGAGCTTCCCCTTGGTGGTGACCCATCCCACTGTGCGTGTGTTCAAAACAATTCACGGTCCTGCTGCTGACCCTGACTCTTGGTTTACTGCTCTGATAGAAGCGCACCAGCTCATTCACAGGCTCTCCTGCATTCAGCACATCAAAATGGGCATTGTACTTGCCATTTTACAAATATTTTATATTAAAACCTTTTGTTATCTTAGGCATGTAATAAATATTAATTCTTGAAGCATCCCCAAAAAATCCAAAACCTGCCTTGAGGGCTCCAGCCCAGCAAATGCCCCCAGGGGAGCGAGGGAGCCTGCAGCCCCTGTGCCTTCAGCCTCCCCAGGCCGGGGGGTCGGGAGAAGCGGTTATAAACAGCCAGTGAAATTATCTCAATTATAAGGTCTTGGAAAAACACCTTTCCACTGAGAGCTTGAAAGCATTGCCCTGAGCAATTGTTGCTGGGCGATGTCAGTCAATCCAGTTTAGTTTGGAGTTGGCCTTTGCTTTTCTCCATCCAGTATGAACCTCTCGGTGACTTGTCTTGCACCGGTACCAGGTCCCCGTCCCAAATTCAGCCTCGGGTTTCAGGCACTCTGACAGAAACTGAGAGGTGTTTTTCCTCTAAAGCAAAGTTGTTCTCTCCAGTGATCCTAACCATGTGGGGAGCAGCAGGGAGAGCTGGGCTTGCTCATAAGCCACTACACCAAAGTCTCCTTATGGCAGACGTTTTTTTATGGGAAGTTGAGCTGCTTAAAATTCAGAGAAGGGAAGCTTATCTTCAAGTCCAAAGCCACATAGTGCATTTCAGAATAGGTGCTGACCTAGGGAAGAAGGTGCTTGTATGGATGGCTCGCAGAAACAGTCACGGCAATGAGAGAGGTTTCTACAGTGCTATTCCTCCTGCCTTGTGAAATCAAAAGGAAAAACTGTTCCTGCCAGAGAGGCAAACCGGTGGGGTTGGAAGGGCCGCCATCTCCCACCGTGGCTGATGGAAGCTGGTTGCTTCTGAGGTACTGGATGAGTTTGGTATCTCTTTCTGAAGTTAGCTGCCTGGAAATGGCTTAGAGGCTTCTGCGGAGGTGGTTGTATCTCCTGTCTATATGTTCCTCTCTAGCCCACGGCCTTTTTGTTAAGTGTCAGCAGAAGTGTGCTGAGATGGGGAGATGGCAGAGCCGGGGAACAAAATAGCTGCCGGTTCAGCAGCAGTTTGAAGTAGCCGAGAGATTTCCAGGGGCGAGAATCCAGGCACGCCAGGTTGTTCAGAATTCGGCAAATACCTGCAATGACCGGGGTGAGACGGAAGAGGCCGTCGGGCGGGGAGGAGGTTGTGTGAGTGTAGATTTGCTGATTATTGCTGTTGAGGGCTGAGATGATCTGGAATTCCTGCTTGTCTGCGCAGCGTTATGACCTTGCCTGTGTGCCTTACCCGTTCTGCTGCTGGCACTTAGCTTTCACCCTGGCTCTTTCCGTTACTGGGTTATGGAGATTTATTTCTGTCCTTGTCTTGAGAATTTAGGCTATGGTAACTATATTCAAACTGCCATGTAAACTGACAGTAACATGGATAGATGCTGCATCCCGACACTTTTGTGCAATCACACAGAAAATGAAGCTGGCTGCTGGGAATTAGGATGTAATGCTAATAGATTCCTCCTCATTCGGAGCATTGTTTGGGTAGTTCGTATCAATTTAGTACTGTGTAAGCTAAATAAATTATGGATGGCGTGTTCTCCAATCTTGTCTTTCACTACACAGTGCCAGGAACGTTGTCAGTGGGGATGATGGGTCGTTCACAGGTTACGTGTTTACACTGATAAGGGAAATTCGGCTAACCCCTTCGATGTGGAAAGCTGGCACAAGGTATTTTCTACAGCTGTGACCATACAGTTTTAAATATTGATTGAAGTTATAAGGATTGAATTTTGATTTCTTTTGAACTAGTTAGTAGTCTGCAAGTAAAAACTCAGCAAATATGCTGTTGTCCATCCAGCAAATTTAAAACTCATGCAGTGTTTAAAAAATGTCGTTTTCCTTTGAAGTGCTGTACTTTAATATACACGTTACTGACTTTGCCCATTTGGCTGCGATCTCCTGGATTCCCTTAGCAGCGTTAGGACATTTGGTAAAGCAAAGCTTCCTGTGCCCGAGCAGCTCCTCCTGCCTTCTCTGGAACCAAACGTTAGGGTAATTCTAACCACTAAATAAAGCTCCTGTGAGAAGTCTAGCCCTTAGGCTAAAGAATATTCAAATATACATTATTTTCCTAAGTCAGCACTTTTTAATGTGTTACAAATATTAATTTTTTTATGTGGTGTAATTGATACTCTTGGTGCTAACTATTACATGTTATTAGCTCTTTCTGTACAAGAAGAGAATGGTTTGTCATGTTTGCTATTCTGCTTATCTACTTTCTACTTTCAAGTATGCAATACTCAAAACATCTTCGTGTTGTTTTCTGTGTGCAGTAGTGCTCTCTGCTGTCCTGGAGTTACAGCTGCAACAGGGAAACGTCATCTGCTGTGGCTGATCCTTTGCCACTCATCCCGGAGGCTCGAGTGTTCTGGGTACTCCCTCGGTGGTTTCACACCCTCCTCTGAGGTACTGGCCATTCGTAGGTTTAACTTAATGCAAAACGAACTTTGCATTCCGACTAGTTCCTGGCTTGTAACGCGTCTCTCCACGGGTGGTGGGATGGTGTTTCCTCTGCCTGAGGGCTGGGTGCGAGGCCAGGGTGGGCTCCGAGGGACCCGCTGCCGCTGGGGCCACCCAGCACCCGGGTGGGAGTCTGGGGCAGGGGGACCACCTGAGACAGTGTGGGTTTTGACCTAGATCTGGATGATGACAGTTTTGATTTCCTTATAAATAAAAAATCAGGAGTAAGTAAGCATATTCCTTAGAGTTTGAGGTAGTTTGTGGATGACGTAGAAACACGTAATTTTAACTGCTAAAGCAGTAGTGTTTTATGTACTTAAATCATTCAGTGTTTGTAGCAACCTCTGCTTGTAGCTAAAGACAGTTGCGTTGTCCTGGGGAAGCGGAAGGTTTTCAAGTACTAAAGCTCTGAAGAGATTCCTGTGGTTGGGGGGCAGGGAGCATGGAGTAGAACAGGGTATATCGGGATATAAAGGGTTTTTCCCTGACAAATCCCTGCCTGGGAGCAGCAACAATCGTGCCTGGGGTCTGGGGACTGCGTGTGTGGGAATCACGCCTTTTCTCCATCCCTTCCCCTGAACCCTGGGGAGGTACACGGGCGTTCACAGCAGAGTGGTCTCTGTTCTGGCACAAAGTTCTCTTGGATTATGATAAGCTTTTATTTCTGGACACTGATATTTGATCCTGTCTCATCGCAGGATTAAGCAGGGACAAAGGAACTTCATCAGCTCTAAACCAGCACTTGAAATCCAGGGTGAGAACCTGCCTCTAGTTTTCACAAAAGCAGAGAACTGAGGATCAACGAAACAAATCTTAAAATAGTCAGAGCAGAGGTCAAGGGTATCAAACAAGAAAGCTCCAGAATAAAACATCCCTTGGAGCCTGTGCTTGTTCGCAGATAAACCCTTGTTGCACCTACAGTGCCTGCGTGAGCGTGTCCATCACCCGTCCCACCGTACCTTGCTGTGCACACATGGGAGCGTTCCCATGCAAAGCAGACCCCACCGAGGCACTTCCCGCATTGCTTTTATGGAAAAGGAAACTGGATCTCCAGGGATTAGGTGGCTGGAGGGTGGTGTAGAAAGCAGCTGTTGCATATTAAATGGAGGGATAAGAGGGTGAATAAGCATAGATTTCATTTTCTGTGTCGGCCTGAAAAAATGTTTGGAGTTTCTGCTTTTGTTTTTCTGTAGGTGGTGCCTTTTCATACACAGCCAAAGATCAGATGAGAATTTGGTTTTTCTTGGTGAGCTTTGTTTTCTTGGAAGGATCGTCTGCACTGCTGGCAGTAAAGCGCAGAGGTCTTTGCTTCTAGCCTGAGAACTTGTGGTTAGAGTTTGCTTTTTGCGTTTTTTACACCTCCAGCTAAATGCCAGTAAGGACATTGTCCTTGGAGTGAGGCATCGTGCCCTCCCCAAATAAGGTGTTGCTTGACAGTAATGGCTCAGTTTGTTTCAGTTGTTTACATAGAATTTATTATTTTCAGTGCATTTGTTGTTAAAAGCTCCAGAGGGAAACAAGCAGTGGTTTGGGTTTCACTGTATTTTTAAATTATTTTGAGCTACTTCCACGTCGTGCCTGTGATCCTGACGATGTCTTTAAAGTCTGACCGTTATCTTCCAAACTTGGGAAAGCTCAAGGTCTTCCCCACACAAACCCCAGCAGTGACACATGAGGCTTCACCCCGCTAAATGGTGTCTGACCCCTCGTGCAGCCTGTGCGGTGCCCCTGCCCCGGCAGGGTGCCTTGGGCTGTGCCCTGCTGCTCGGAAGGGCTCCGTCTCCCTCAGCAGTCGCGGCTTCGACAAGGGACAGCCGTGCAGCGTTCCTAAAGCCAGTGACTTGTGCTTCGGGTTTCTTTTAGTTTTGTGGGTTGTTGGTTTTTTGTTCGGTTTGTTTGTTTTGGGTTTTTTTTCTTCTTTTCTGAAAGTAAGGAGTGGTTCTAGAACACACGTATTCTTCAGGTTGTAAATTCTTGGTATGCAATGCCTTTCTGCTTGTGGAAGAGAAAATGTTTGAAATAGGAAAGGCTTTTCAAGCAGTTTTCAATTTTTACAATTTTTCTCACCCTTACAGTGCTTAAAAATACAAGTAACATGTATAGCCTCCTACAGACATGGGGAAAAGTAAATACGGCGGCTTTCATTGAAATCGCTACGTTTGCTTTTCTATGGCTTTCCATCAAAACTATGAATTAATGCCGGTCCTTCCGTCTGTAGTGCACAGCCGCTTGGTGGCACCATTGTTCCTTATTATACCAGACTCTCACTAACTGCAGTTTCTAATAAAAACTATTTAAACTTTTGGGGTCTCTTAGAAACAGTTTCTCCACATGAATGAAAATAGGAACAGGTAGGATTTTTTTTTTTAATGCCTACAATATTATGGAGATTTATCTTAATGGACCGGCCTCTCTAGGTCATGGTTTTTCATCTTTCTTTAAAGTGAAAAATGTATAAAACACAGGGAAATGTCTCTGAACCCTGTTTCAAGTATTCACACACTCCGAGTTAGTGGGTAGAATACTAATAAAGGAAAAGCGTTTTGTATGGAAATGCTCTATCACAAGTTAAAGGTTAAGGATTCATTTTTATACTCCATAAGAATGAATGCGTAATTGCTGTCTGCTAATTCAGAAAAATGAGTGATGGATTAATAACTACAAGACCAAAGGCATGACAGAGAAGACAGACAGCATGCTTTGTTAAAAATAAAATAATTCCCTAGGACATCTACCCTTCACATTCCTTTCTTCCTTCTCGACACTTCTTATGCATCCCTTTTGCAGTGTGCGCTGGACGAGGGCGGCTCATTACCCCAGAACAATCCCACGTCCCGCAGCATGGGTCAGTTACAGCCGGCAGCTCCGGGCAGCCGCTTCCAGGTGGTGGAGCCCGGCTCGCCCCAGCTCGCGTTGGAAGTTGCGCTGTACGGTAGGAGTTAGGCAAAGCAGGCAGTGCAAGCCCTTGCCGTGGCGTTAGCCGTCGGCACAATGTGAGTTTGGGCAGCACGTTGGAAAGCGTCTGGTTTTCAAACTGTAATTTGCAATACTTTTGAGTAATGATATTCAGCCAGTTGTGAAGACATTTTCTCTTGCAGAGACATTAAAATGAAGATTACCACAATATACTGAAACGCTGTCTTGGGAAGTTGCATTTCAAAGCCTAAGCCTTCCCAGTGTACATATGAAATTAAAGCAGTAATAAAAGCACTGAGAGTCATTACACTGATAACACTGTTTCTCCCTGACATGTCTACCTCAAATCATCGGTGTTTTTATCTTCTGGCTCCTAACATGGAAGAAATGCTTCTGGCTCATGCTGTAGAGGGGAGCAAAGTGACAACCAAGGTCCGGGTCTGACCCTTTGGTGGAGCAGGGAATTGCACCAGGTTGGTCTGGCTCCTGGTGTCCGTGCCCTGGTGCCTGGCGTTGGCCTCTCTGCATCCCTCCTCCTCCTCCTCGCCCGGTAGCTGTACTGCACAACGGACCCCAGAGGGTGTTTGTGGCCAGGGGCCTGCTGCAGAGGCACTTTTCTTTCTTTTCCCTGCTCACCGGTTGCGCCCACACGTATCTTCCACCTCATGTGCTCAGAGGAGGGGAGAAGAGCTCATCTTTTATTTTTTTTCCCCCTCTTGATCTGCACCCGTCTGCGCAGGCAGCATCATTGAGCCTTCACCCAAACCGCTTTGCTACCTGCTCAGCTGGCCCTCGCGGAGAGGGCTTATTTCACTCTAGTGTCAGAAGGGCAGTTATCACGGGGTTGAGAGTAGGTCTGTTTAGGAAATCCCTGTTTTCAGCTTTAAATATTCTTTAAATTCTATGAAAAATAAATAGGTGTTTAATTAAACCTGGAAAATCCATATGCTGCCCCCCCATCCCCTACCCCAGTTGTATTTATTGAAATGTGGCTTTCCCTGGAAAAAAAAACTTTTTTTGTAAGAAAACTTCATTTTAATATTTGCCAGAAGTAATTTCAGAGAGGCTATAAATCTGGAACACTGTATTTCCACTAATCCTACAGTGCATTAGATGGTGCAGCTGATATAGAGTTTGGGGAGAAAGACATCTCAATGGTTGCTGTTTGATTTCAGGGTTATTTCCAGTGATGCAGATACGCTCCCATGGTGTTGGCTGGGTGGTCTTAGCAACTCCCGTCATAATCTTCTCTTATAGGGCAATCTCGTCTTACATTAAGTACTGATAAGGTAAAGCATTATTTAAAGGTACTTTAAAATGTTACGTCTAGTAACTGGTTTCGTGGGTAATACACCGTGACTGAAATGGTCTTGTCACAAGGGCTGTTCTTCCTGCCATGATTTCTTTTCTCTCATTTCATGCCTAGAAAAGGTGCAGGCGTTTGGTCCGGGGGGCTTTGTGGTTGGTTTGCGTTTCAGCTGGCTCTTGGGCGCGTGAAGGAAAAGCATGGCAGCTTCTAGCAAAGACGGGCACGTTAATGAGTCAGACTTGAAAATTAGCCGATGGGGAGCAGTGAGGGGTTCTCGTTTTGGGCCGGAGGGATGCTGGTAACGCGGGTGACCTTCTGCTCTTGCTCCGGCGCGGTGCAGTGCAGCCGCGGTATCTCATCCGTCAAGGGCGGGTGGGCAGCGGCGCGGTGTCCCTTGCACACCGCTGCACCTGGCTGCGCGGGCGGCGGCGGCCCGTGCGGGGGCACGGGGCACGGTCTGTGGGCTGCCCCTGCAAGCAGAGGGGTTTGCGGAGTTCTGCACTCTCCTTCCTCCTCTGCGGCTTTTGTGTGTGAGGCGTGGTAGGGGAGGACACAAAACCAAAGGTTTTATAGCCAGATGCCAGTCTCCTGGGTTACTAAGCCACTGAGACTTAAAATCCTTCACAAACAATGCTTTTGTTAAATATATCCGAGTATAAATTCAATTAAAATAGGTAATACTTCATGAATAATTATAGCAGCAGGCATCCTCCAGTATTTAATGTAAGGAGCAGGACAGGATATGCACCGATGAACACTTATGGATATTTTTTTGGACCTCCAGAATTAAATTTTTGTCACTCCTCAGTGAGACCAAGTCTGTCCTCACAGTTCAGCATGGTATCCTTCATACAAGAGGAGAGTTTTCACGGAAGATCCCTTCGTGTGGAAGTTTGCATGGGGTTTGCAAGGAAGATGCATGCAGTTTGCAAGGAGTCCTTCATTTGCAAGGCAGGTGCAAACAGCGGAAGGCAAGAAGCCAAGCCCCGCATGCCGTGGCACAGTCTGCGTCGGGGGCGGCTCTGGGAAGCGGTTTCTCTCGGTCTCTTTGTGTAAGGCAGGGATCTGGAGAGAGCACGTAATGCCCAGGGTAAGTGAGGGCCGGACCTGGGCTTTAGTCAGGGAGCCAGCTCAGAGCCTGCTGAGGTTCTGCAGCACCCAGTGCTCTGTGGCGTGCACGGAGGCTTCAGCCAGGCGCGGGACTCGATCTGCTGCTAGAGCTGCTCCCATCACCCACGTCAGCTCTCTGCACCGGTGGTTTGACACCTCATGAGCTTTGTATGAACAACTCGCACAGCTCGTCAGGAAGGTGTCTCTTGCGTTAGCCCCTAGGTTACTTCCCTTCTCATTTGCTTTTCTTTGACTTAAATGATTTTCAACGACAAAGAATTAGGCAACTATAGTTGGAAAAAGAGTTAATCCATTGCTTTTCATATCTGTTCTGTTGATGCATCTTTCTTGCCTAAAACCTGATTATAATACCATAACTGAATGAATCCTGCAGTGTTTTGTGTCCTCTATGATTTTTTTGTCTCATTTTGAGTCTTGCTAGCACAGTGTCCCACCACAGAGATTTATGAAAGCAGAGATACTTTATTATCTGCAGGCTGCAAAGAGCCCTATTGTCTTCCCAATGATATTGGCTTAAGTGATCATCACTGCATTTAATCTCAGGTTTAAAGTGTCATAGCTGAGATCAGAGCACGTTCCTGTGCTTGGCTGCAGAGGTTAATACACAGGACATTGGTTTGCTGCAGAACAACCATCGGTTCAGTGAAACGGCGTTGCTTTGCTGCTTTTGTAAGCATTTTTCAATGATATTTTTGGTTCAAAGTATTAGAAATTGAGTGAAGTGAAAGCAACAACAATTTTTGAGCTATTTCTGAAATATAGAGGCTTGCTGCCATTACAGTTCATTAGGTGATACGTACGGATATTGATGAACAACTGAACAAACTGATCTATGTCAGGCAGTTAATTAAAAATAATAATGGCATTAACTGAGAGACATCAATTTCCTTCTACTGTAGGGAAGATCCGGTCCAAGATTATTTATACCTAAAAAGAGGAGGATTCAGTAAATTACAAACTTTTAATAAATTGATGCACAAAGGAATCAGGAAAGTTTGTCAACAAACTTATAAATGACCCTTTGGACCGCCCAGTGCTGGAATTACGAGTGAAGGGCAGCAGAGACAAAACACAAGACCACCGCCTGTGTGGTCTGACTAGGTGACCCGAGGTTAGATGATAATCAAGTTAACACAGAATGCCCCAGAATAATAACCCCAAATGGCATTATGAAGTTAAAGAAGTGGAAAATTAATCAAGACCAAGAAAAATAGCAAGGGGGGTGGAGGGGCAGGAGAAGGTGGATGCTGGTACAAAAGGTCTTGTGGAACTGTAGCAGTATTTAATGAGCTGGACAGTATCATCCTGAAGCATTTTGCAAAGATAGAAACTGCTTTGTGAGCTCCTGCACCTGGAAGGAAAACAGCTGAGGATCTGTTGCAGTGAACTCGCCCTGATCAAAGCTGCCCCAGTCAGAGGGTTGGGACCGCCACGTCCACCGTCGGGCTGTTGAACCGCACGTCTGCGCGGCGGCTTCTGCAAAAGGAGCCGAGAGGTGACGTTTCCATAACGTTAAGTGAGGCCTGATCCGAGCCAAGTTAACCTGATTCTTCCTTGATTTTAGGAAGTAAAAGATAGTAACCAAGCCTCGGCAGTCCTACTGTCTCCATTCAGAAGAGCAAAGGAGGACTGAGATTACGTGAGCTGCTAAACAGGATGATACAGGCTAAGCGCGAATTGCTCCAGGGCTAAGCCTTCACCTAGCAGGGATTACACAGCAGAGCTAATTTGGATTTGTGTCATTGGAAGATGTTAAAATGGGGCTGGGGGAAGAGCAAAGGCAGAGCTGTGCCGGTCTGGAACAGGAGCACTGGCTGCCGGAGCAGGCAGGGACCCGGTGGGTGGCCGGGCTCACTGCTGTGCGGGGCAGAGGGACGGGCAGCCCCCGCTCCCACCGCTCGCTCCTCGCCTTGGAGGGCTTGGGTCTGAGCGGTTGAGCGTAAAGTGGTTGAAGGGTGGCAGGAGAGGAAAGAGGGAAGGGGTGACTTGGTTCCCAGCAGCAGTGCTGAAGTTCTTCCCATCTTTGGAGGAGGATGTGCACTGGGCATCAGCCACCCCGTCAAAGGGAAGGTCAGTGTGCACCTCTCTTAAAACAACCCCCCAAGGTCAGATGGCCCCATTCAGAAAGCATGTTTTAAAATTAGATTCCCCTGTTCTCTACCCAAGAAAAAAAAAACCAAATCAATCCACGCCAAGCCCTTGAATGTTTCCTCGGAGAGGTAACAGAGAAAATCCTGAATCCATCAGCGGCATTACTTGTTTATAAACGAGAGAAGCATTTTCCAATGTGTGAGCAATTGTAAAATGATGTTTGTGGAAGAATTTCAGTGGAGTGTGGAGGAATACAGAGGTCTTGAGGGGACTAAGACTGCAAAACTTACTTCATGGCACACTGGAGAGCTTTAGCTTAGCCTGGATAGTGACCGATAATTATCTGTGCGAGGAATATTCCCAGCGTATGGGAGGTTTCCTGGCGTGGTCTGGTTCCCACACCTCCCCGTGGAGCTGGAGGCAGGCTGGAGCATGTGGACTCTGGGGTTGCCCAGGCCGATCTTGTTAACGTACCGTAAATACAATTTTTTATAAACTCATGCTTCGCCTTTACAATTTATAATTGAATTTTACGATCAATACATGTCCACAGGCAGTAGGCTGGCATGCCTGGCGATGCACATTTGCTTTATGAGTGGAGGTTTTGTTTTCCTTAGGCTGGCCCTTGTGGTGCTCAGCAACCGGAGGTCTTTGGCTGCGATCAAGACTGGGAATACTTATTTTACCGCTTGCAACAAGGAGGGTGTTTGTGGCTCCCCAGGTGCTGCCACTGCATCGGCAGCAGTGGCGGAGCGCGGTGGCCGGGTCTGGCGCTCAGCACCAGTGTGGGGACAAGCAGCATCACTTGAACCGCAAGGAATAATCACAACAAGAACCCCGGCAAGCTTGGGTTCTCCTTTAGCATTATGCTTTTGATGTGTTGTACAAGCTTTTCCTAATCCCCCTTCCCGCTGGCGAGATGGGTCGGTGCGCACAGCCCCACTTCCCCAGCAGAGGACGGGCAGCGGAGGACGTTTGGATGAGTTGCTGGGGGACAGGATGGGTGGCAGAGCAGAGGGCAGTCACTGATTTCTCCTTTTTGAGCCCGTTACTGGAGAACATCTTGCTCCTGTATGCCTGCATAGGCAGCTGTAGGTAGCCTCATGTTAATCTTACTTAAACTGCATCAGTTTAGTGTTTTTCTTCCAAGCTGGCTGGACTAAATTGGGTACTTGCTGCCATAATTAACTATTGAATAGGAAGTGTCTGATCTGCAGAGATACAGAGGACTTATTGCTCCTGGAGAAACTGAATGATGAGTTTAGCATTGGGCTTATTCTTAATAGAGACAGGCCATGTGCTGATGATTGACCCTTCAATGCTAAATATTGACCGTATGAATCAATTCGCTGTGAGCGTCTCACCCAAATGTGTTTGGCCAACTCCGAGGTGCTGTAGAGCCTTCCTGGCACAGCGTGTAGAGAAGCGTTCCTGGGATAATCCATTGGTGTTACAAATGTAGGTAATAGATCTAATCACCGCATAGCTCAGCAGCTGCGCGCCGATATTCCCTCTCCTGGTTTGCCATCTCCTTCCTTCAACGGCTTCTTCATTTCTTCAAGGACCTCGGTAAAGTAACGTGCCTGGGTGAGCTGGAGCGTGCGGGGAGCGGGGCCGGTGGGGTGGCTGCTCAAGAGGAAGTTTGCTTCTTGCTGAGGGAAAACCGAGCAGTCGGTGTAAGTTTGGCAGATGAGCAACGGGCTCATCTGCAGGTATGACTGTTGTGCAGGGCTCCGTGGGGCGCTTTCCCCCCTGTGTCCAGCATGGGGTGGTTCTGCAGCCCCCCTCACGGTTCGGTGCTTCCCTGCCCCTCGCTCAGCAAGCCTTCCTGGGGAAAAGCCTTTGACGAAGACGTTTCCCTGCGCTTCCTGCGGTCCTGCAATAACGCAAGGTCAGGGACGGCATCGCTGGGTTTTGGAAAACACCCTGTAAACGTGGAAGTGCAGTTTATGACATGGCAGGAGAACAAGTAACTAATAAATGGAATGTAGCAAGGCAATAAAGCGGCTCTTTCCATGATGTGTGAACCCCTGGTTTGCCTCTTGCCTGGCCGTGGTGCCGAGGCAGCTGCTGGGCGTCCCCGGCTCCGGGCGATGGTACCCACAGGCACCAGGCAACAGAGGGCAGTGCTCCAGCGCGGATGGAAATCAGCACCCCGCCTTCCCCCTCCAGGTTCATTATCAAAAATGTATTTGTCAGATTTTTAATAAAAGAACAAAGACTGTTTTCAATTTGTTAACTGCTTGATGATCTTGGGTAGATTGCCATTTAAAAAGCTCTGCTCCAGTTAGAGCAAGCACCAGGAAGCCAGTATGTTTTTAATATTAGTTCATCACGCTGCAAAAAGCAATAAGAAGAACAATCCAATCGAGGAAAAAACATTTCCTTAAATTATTTTTTTAATTAGTAACTTACAAAGATTTCTTATTAAAAAGTAAGAATTTAAAACTCAACAAACTGGTTTTAGCTTTTTAGAATGAAACGATCAGGGAGTGACTAGTCTCTCCCAGGCATCTGTAATGAAATATTAATTGGATAAAAGCTTTAATATAGATTTTTAAAACGGCTTTTTCCTTCCAGTTTAACATATTAGAACTGGAAACTGTTCTCATCTGCCTCTGTAAAAGCAGATGAGAACCTGACTTGCTGCCATTGTGGCCATTTTCTGCTGGTTCTTCAGCCTTTATTTACAGGAGGAATTAAGGAAGAATTAGGAACTGAACAGGAGAGGAAGCGCAAAAGGCAAATCAGAGGAGAGAGTGAGAGGTTGGGTGCGATAAAGCAGGGGCACCAGACGAAGAAAATGAATTTAGGAAGACTTTGTACCCTACTTCTAGACAGAAAAATGCATAAATTCACTCCTGACTTTTTTTAGCAGAGAAACGCATGAAAATCAGCCTTTTGGTTCATGTACATATACAGTTTTAACACTGGCTTTACCACTTAAGCTCTTCGTTATCACTTAAGGTCATAAAGCACTAAGCAGTACTGGCGATGAGTTAGCAAATCCCAGAGAGGCATATTATGTTAGTATTTTCTTAAAGGTGTAAAAGCTAATTGGAAAGAAACACTGATTCTGATAGCGCAGTTTTCTGGAAGGGATCTGTACTGGAAGGATAACAGCAGCGGAGCTTGCAGGGATTGCTGCTTCTGCGGCCGGACCAGGGGTTTGGGTGGTGTCTGGCATACCGCAGCCCGACGCACAGCCTGCGTTTGTGCTGTACCATGACTAGTCGGTAATTAGTCTGCCCCTGAGATGGACAGGGAAACCAAACAGAACCGTTAGGCTTTCCCAGCAATCAAAAGAAAAAAAAAGAAAGGTGGGCACCTGCAGCTGTGGGTTTTGTTATCTGTTGCCTATAGCCTTAAGCTTGTCAGATACTGATGCCCTGAAAACAGAAGTGAAGGGGTCTGGGTGCTCCGTGTTTTGGTGTACTGTCCGACTTCAGAAAAAAGGAGTCTCAGAATGGAGTTTGGTTTTTTTTTTTCCTTGCCTGCTTGTTTACTTTCTCTCTGATGCTCTTTTCTATATTTGTGTTTAAAATACTGTTCCTGCAGTGCACAGGTGGGGATTTGAAGGAAAGGGGTTACAGCTGGGGAGTCACCATTGAACGGATGAGGCTTTCGCCCGCTCTGGAGCAGCACAGCACAGACCTGCTGTCGGGGCCTGCTTTTGGCACGGCTGTCGTAACGGGGCTGTGAAGAGGAGACTTTCCTGCGCAGCAGCGAAATTAAATGCCAGATTACAGGTGTGCAGCCCCTGAACGGGGAAGTAGGATTGATAGCGCTTCCCATAATAGACTGTGTATTTAAAGTTCTGCTTTCGTATCTGTTCCAGTTATTGCATTTACTACAGTAAATGTCAGACCTACAGTTAGTTACTGTGGTCAGTGATAAATACGGTTGTGTTAACCGCTTAATGCGTGTACAGATGTACACGTTAGAAGGTCATTGTTATTGATGTTTTTGCAGGTGTTTGAGCAATGTGAATGTTAACCTGGACAATAGCTCTAGCTTGTGTACATTACATTCAAGTGTCTTTTAAAAACGTATCATGAGATACCTCAAGGGAGTAAAGACTCTTAAAAGTGATGAATCCCTCAAATAATATAGGTAGGAACTCAGGGAACCACTTCTGGATTTGACCCATAGGTTTAGTCAAAATTTGTGTTTCTGCTACTCTCATTCCCGATTCTTCTAAAGTATCCAGTTGTCCTTGCGACAGCGTTCAGGATAAGGAGTTGAGTGTGTGTGTGAGTTGTGTTGTGCAGAAGGCAGCGATGACCCGAAAGGTTTCAGTCAATGTGGACTTTGGATCGCCAGCTAAACAAAGTGGGAGTCCAGTCCTCCTCCTCTTTCAGGAATGTATTTTTTTCAGTACTGAAACAAAACCTGTGAAGACTGATGAAAAATTTGCTAGCAGCTACACCTAGGGCTCAGCTTAGCTAGGCACAGACGGGCACGGTTCAGTCGCGCTCCTTGGAAGCGGTGTGGAGATGCCCCTGAAGCCGTCTCTGCAGGGAGGTCAGGCTGCCTGCCGTCCCAGCCGCGCTGCTGCTCCCAGGCGCTTTGCTCGGTCCTGGCCCTGGGCTGCTGATGTAGGGGCAGTGGCTGTAGGGGACTGCCCAGCAGCCCACCCCGCGTACCCCGGTGCAGCAGCGGGTTCGGTACAGAGCCACGCTTCCCTCCCCACTGCTCCTGCACAGCTGTGCAAGGTGAATTTGAACCTACAGACAGGTGAGAACAGGCCTAATAATTTATTTGTGATTTACGAAGCCAGAGCAGTACCTCTGATTTCAAACACGTGCTGATTATGATACTGATCTGACAGCAGTGAACTGCATCCCTAGGTCTCTGAAAGAGCCAGGGTTGTACAGAGCGCAAAAGAGCCAAGCGTGGCTGGTACCAGGGCTGTAGTCGAGGAGGAGGGAGGAGCTGCCGTGGCCCTCCCTGGGGAGGGTGTCAGGGGTGCCGGGGGGGTCCCGCTGGCCGCGTGGCCGAGGGCTGTGTCACCCACCGCTCCTGTGGCCGCTGCGGGGGGATTGGCCCCGCCGCGCTCCGGTCCATCCCGGCCACGGGGACACACAGGCTACTGAAGGCTGACCCAAAGTACGTGGGATTAACACAGGGCGCCTGGGTGAAATTTAGTCTGTGTTATGGAAGAGGTCAAGGTGGAAAACCTGGTGGTCTCCACTGGCCTTAAACTTCTAACACTGCTTCTTCAAAAGCTGTTGCTGTTATTCTTTGGTTATGAAATACATAGAATCATAGAATCATTAAGGTTGGAAAAGACCTCTTGGATCATCAAGTCCAACCACCAACCCAACACCCCCATGTCTCCTAAACCATGTCCCCAAGTTCCACGTCTACACGGTTTTGAACCCCCCCAGGGGCGGCGACTCCCCCACCTCTCTGGGCAGCCTGTGCCAGGGCCTGACCGCTCTGGCAGTGAGGAAATTTTCCCTAATATCCAACCTAAACCTGCCCTGACGCCGCTTGAGGCGGTTTCCTCTCATTCTATCACTAGTGACTTGGGAGAAGAGACCAACCCCCACCTCACTACGACCTCCTTTGGGTAGTTCCTTGCTTCAGCCAGAGCGGTGGCATGCCGTCACCTGAAGGAGAGCTTCAGCATGGGCAAGGACGCTGGCGTCTGCCTCACTGGTGCTGAGCAGGGTTCCCCTGTGCCTCGTGCAGTGAAACACGTGATTGCTTGTTCTCATTTTTGTCATTTTTCTTGTCCTTCTCCCTATTTTAATTTCCTCTCTGTCTTTTGATGTTTGTAGCGCGGTGGCGGTAGCACTCAGTTCTCATTTCCATGCTGTGAAAAGCTGTTAGAATGGATCTCAGTGACACACATTGTATTTGTAAAAATACTTTGCATATATTTACGTGTTTGAATGCATTGATATTTCTCATGGAAATGATGTATTAGGGTTTTAACTGTCTTGGATGTTGAAATCAGTGAAATTAGATAACAATTCATTAATTTGAACATAATTGTCAGTGTCAGGAAGAGCTGGATTTTAGAAACAGGTTGTTTTTAAATGTGTGGCAAAGGCTTTTTAGAAAGCTTGTGCTAAAAATCTGTTGAATTTGCTGCTTTTCGCCGTCCCCGCAGCGATGGGTCAGGAGTGTTCTGGTTCAGGTTGTCTACTGAAGGTTTAAACACTTACTGTCAAACTAACTTCTGTCCTTATAGTATCTTCCTGGTGTTTTTCTGGGCTATTCAGAGGCCCAAATTTTCAGAAATGATTTCTCTCAAATGTTTCTGGAAATTCCAGGTACTACTTTCTTCGTAGCTTCTGTGCCAGGGGAAGATGCTGCCGCTCCGACGTGGAGCAGGCCACTGCCAGCATCCAGCATCCAAGCTTGCGTCTCCTGCCCTTGCCTTGGAGTTCACCCCTTGGTTGGCGATGGGTGACACCCAATCTCAGAGCCACAGAACACAGCAGGACTCTCCTGCATTTTAAATAATTAAGTGCTGAGTTATTCCAGTTGTCTGTCCTGTTTGTGTATTTTCAAGTAACCACAAAGCCATAAAACTGCTGATCTCATGGTTATGGTGCCTCAACGCAGCAACAAAATCTCCCCGAAATGGAGAGAGTGTGAGTGTCTGCGTGGGGGTTGCTTGGGGATGGAAATCAGAGCTGATGCAGGTAAAAGGGATGAAGTAAGGCATTTCCCTGAGCATATGCCATTAACTTAAGAAAGTTAATCATATTCTTCAGCGACAAAAAACTATAAATATTTTTAAGCTATAAAAATCCGTTAGCAAGACTGCTTGTGGTGATCTTCTGTGACACAACCTTAGCAAAACCCTGTACTTAGGTGTTTGCTGTGGCTGCAATCCCGCTGGAAGAGAAACATAAGCTGTATATTTAACCTGTAAGATCCTCTTCTGTGTTGAATTCTGCTCAGATCGTCTTTCCTCCTACCCTCAAGGTCAATAAAGGCAGAGCTGTT
Organism: Phalacrocorax aristotelis; assembly: GCF_949628215.1. Taxonomy (NCBI): domain Eukaryota; kingdom Metazoa; phylum Chordata; class Aves; order Suliformes; family Phalacrocoracidae; genus Phalacrocorax; species Phalacrocorax aristotelis. The sequence continues at coordinate 22,808,835 of NC_134287.1, read as the reverse complement.
AAGGGCAGGTCAGTGACCTCAGTGTAAAAGGGCCCTGGGCACCCCCGGCTTCTGGAGCTGCTGCATCCGTGGCAGCCTCTAAAAGCATGGCCAGGGAAAGGCTGTCTGGGGGATGCCTCCTTCAACCTGCCACTATTCCAGCTGGGTGGGTTGGTTCCCTGGAGGCATTTTTGGCACAAATAATGATATTCTGCTGTTGCTTTCTGACAGCAGGAGCCTAAGCACCTCTTACCTGTTCTGATTTACAAACAGGATTTATGATTGCCTAATTTGTGCAATCGCTTTCTTGTTGGAAGCTACAAACTTAAACCCAGATATCAACAAATATAAAATGTTGAGCCAGAAAAGATGGATGGAGCTTTTTTTCTTCACCACAACCCTTTCTCTGAGACTTTTTTGCTTTGTTTCATGCTGTTATAATAATTGGCTCTCAGCGGGTATGACTGAGGGGCGGGACAGCATGTATAACTGATGGATCTCCGTCCACAGTGGAGATCCCCCAGCCTCCCTGGCTGCCTTCCCGCGGGGTTGGGGTTGTCCTCGGGCAGGTTTCCATGAGGTGCAGCTTGCAGGGACATGGCCTCAGCACTGGCCTTGTCCCATTGCAGCCCCTTGGGGCTTGTCGCAGCAGTTTGTGACAGTGGGGCCTCCCACCATCTCCCCTCCCACCGCGACAACTGTCTCCAGGCTATGGGGATGGAGGGGATGGTGGGAGCATCGTATCTTGGTTGTCGTCATCGGGTGTAACGGGCAGGATGGTGAGCTGCTGCTGACACATCTGGGCCATTAATTCTGCCTTGGCTGTGAAAGGGGAATGGTTGGGTTTGTTCTTTTTTTGTGTGTCAGTTTGGCAGGGCGAGGCTCGCCGGGCGGGTGTTGGTGCGTCCGGTCCTCCTGGCTTTCAAGGCTAAGCACACAAGGGGAAGGCGAAGGCAGCTGGCAGGCTGTTGCTTTGTAGTGACCCAGCAAACTCGGATTGTCCCCTGCGGAGCGGCTTCTTGCTGTGAAACCCCCTTTTCCACAGAGGCCAGGGGGGCTTCAGCCCCATGCTCATCCGCAGCCGATTCGGGCGCTCCTGGTCTGCTCAGCACTGCGCGGGCACGCAGAGGTTCTCCGGCGTCACACACGTACGGTCCAAGTATTAGTCTGTGTTTATGCTGGTTTTGTGCCTGATTAACCGTAAAATAGATTATGATAGATTAATTAATCCAGGGAAGTTTAAAAATTTTTTTTTTATTCTTTATTTCCAAATAAACACTTCTGAAGTGGTCAAAGTGATCTGAACAGCAGAGGTGATGGGGCTGATGTCAGCCAAACTGGCTGCCAAGCTCAGCACCCCCTACGGAAAAGAAGAGATCAGGCTGGGTTGAAAAGGGAGCTTTTTGGAGAAATACCTGTATTTCTTTTACCTGGGTACTTAATCCCCCATTTTGGAGGAATAGGTACCAGAAAACAGAGAAGAAAGTGTCTGCTGTCTCTCCAGCCCTCCCAGGTACGAGGGACCGTGGGGACCGTAGGCAGCACAGAGCCCTTCTGTCCTCCCCTTCTCCCCAGCGCGGCAGCTGCCGGCTGGTGGGGGCTTGCAGGCAGCTGCCTCGTGCTTTTCCGCTTGTGCTCATCAGACCGCAGCTCTGGCCTTTCTGGGAAAAGGATGTGCTCAGAAATGTGATATTCCTCTTCTCCTTTTTGGCTTCCTCCCAGTGACCTTCACTGACGGGGGAGGCTGCCGTGTCAGATAATGATCAGCTATTTAAATGGTCTGTTTGCTAAGAAGGAACTTTCTGGCTCTTGAGTGACTTCTGTTGAATGTCTTGTTTAATCTTGTGTTGATGTTCATTTGTTTCCTGCTGAGGGTTTCATTCTAACATTTAAATTTAGTTGTTTTTAACTTATTGTGTTAATCTTTAGCGTCTTCCCGATGCGCGAGCACTTCATCTTTACCAAATGTGTGTGCAGTTGGGGTTTGATTTCTTGGTCAGACCGTGAATTCTCTGTGAATGCTGGAGGTGGTGGCTCAGGGTGGCCTTGGGGGGTGCTGCTCCCAGCTGCTGGTGTCACAGGCGCGCTGGGAACCCGCGAGCTGTGAATTGTTTCTTGTCCTTGCTTCCTTGCTTCTCCTCGTTTCCAGCATGGGGTATTTTTCATACCCGACAATTCAAAGCATGTTAGCGATCAAGATGTGATGAGACACAACATCCATTACTTTACTGCAACTCAAATGTGTAATTTTTCTCTTTATCTTCCAACTCGGTAATGCTGTCAGGAGAGTCAATCAAGTTTCTCTAGCAAGATTTCTTTTTTTTTAAAAAAAGGTTCTTTATTGCATGCCATTATACTGCTTGCTTGATTTTAGAGATTTACATTTTTTCTCTCTTAAAATTTTCTCCAAATGGAACATCTCCTGCTGAAATAAATATCTGAGTGTGTTGCCCAGAGGGTTGTTGCTGAAGGTAGTAGCTCCTAGAAAAATTTAAGCTCTCTCCAGAAAAATTGTTGGAAAATCCTCAAGAAAATAAGGCATTGGCTCATTAGAACATCTTTTGCTCTGTGGCAATTTCAGCCCCTTGGGAAAGCAGAGGGGAGAGGGAGGGATAGGCATATAGGCATAACCTGTATTTTCTATCAGGAGTCGAGAGACTGTTGTGTAGCTGTGACACGCATGGCTGCTGCTTTATATTCAGCTATTGAGACTCTAAAGTAAGAGGTGAAGATTTGCTTCCTATGTTTCTTCCTAATGAAGATATATCAAGGCAGCCTCAGTGTTTCTGGGAATTATCTTTTTTAAAATTTACATTGACCTTTAGGGAGGTCAGGAATATCAGTTCTTGTCTTGCCTGAGTTTTCGAGGAGGCTCCAGCACAGGCGTGGTAGTGTCCTGGTGATTTAACAGCGCGATGCTTGCCTGCCTGACAACGATGGGCGATGCCACCTGAAACTGTCCCGGAGGGCGTGCTGGCAAGCGCGGTTTCACCAAGTAGTATCGTTAAAACAAACGGAAAACTATTAAAACGCGTAGTGGCCGTGTACTGTGGGGCGTGCACTGACAAACGCTGCTGAGCTGCTCTCCGCTGCTGGGGCAGCAGCGGTTTGTACTGAAAATCCTACTTTCATGGACTGAGACCCAGGCCCTTACGTGAAATTTTGGGCACCGCCGCCCATATGAAAGGTGTCTCCTGTAGCGCGTGCCGGGGCTCTGCCTGCCGCAGTGCTCCAGCTGGGTGGCGACGACGGTAAAAGGGCTGATGCGCCCGTTCCTCCAGCCGCTCTCCCGGCGGCCGCCCCTGCGCCAGAAGCATCCCGCGCCAGCCCAGCGCACGAGAAACTCATCGCGCCCCGTTGAAGGGGTTTTGCCTTAGCGCTACCTCTGTCCTCCAGCTGCTGGGGTTCTCACGTGCACAGATCTGTGCGCTTTGGCTGGTTGGTGCCTTCCCAGAGGCTCTCCAGGGGAAAGACTGAAGCTAAGGTCTGGTAGAGCTAAACATCATCCTTGACAAGAATGAGCCAGGTTTATGCCTTGCGCCATACTTAGGCTTGGGTCTGGGCAGGACATGCGTGTTTCTCCATCCCGTCCCTCCCGCCTGCTGCCTGGTTGGCAAATGGCCCTGTGGCTTCACGCTGCCAGCACTGCTGCTCTGCTTAAACCCCACCGGTGGGCAGAGGGAAACTTGTGTTGCTTTTTGTGACTCGGGGAACCTCAGCAGGTGTCGGCCACCGTCAGCGCCGCGCTCGTCAACGAGGGAGTCTCATCCAGCTGCAGTTTGAAATACTTTTTCTGTCTGAAAGGGGAGTGTTCCGGCCCTGCTGTAGTTGATTACAGTGCTGACACCTGTCAGAGGGATGCTGTAACCGCTGCCCGTGCTGGGGGCTGTTGCTCACGGCCGCTTGTCTCCGCTGTCTCGCCGTGCGTGCCTTACGTTCCCCGGGTACAGCACGGGCCGCCGCCGGCGGGAGCGGGACAGCGCGGAGGGCCTCGTGTCCCACAACATTTGCCACAAGCGCTCTGCAGCGATGGTGCTTATTACTGGAGGATTTGAGTAAACAGTATTTCTTAATTACAAATTAACTACCGATTAACTAATACATCGATATTTTGTAAGAAGTGCTGTGTAGCAAAGAAACATTTTTTTCCCTTTTAGTGTAAGATTTTTGTTCACTTTAAAAAACCCAACAAAACCCACAAACAAGCCCTCAGTCCTCCCCAAACCCAGGTATTTCTGAAGGCCTCCTCAGAGTTCAGGGAGAGAAAGGTATCACCAGCTCTTCCATTTTCACGTATTTTTCATGCTTTTTCATTTTCATGAAGTCACAGAAACTTACAGTTGAAGATTATTTTCCATTATGGTGTTCTGCTGTTTCTTCCCATATGTCAGTTCTTAGAGAATTAGATACATGAGTTTATTTTTTCAGTTCAAGTGAGTAGAGACTTGGTACCTTGCACTTACCGGGGCTGATTTACCAAGTAAAATGCACCAGGCAAAGAGTGCTTTTCTCCATGTAGAATTTGCCATTTTCCAAATAATTGTATTTCTTTCTTTATTTACGGATTTTTTTTTTTCCCTTTCTGTGTGTTGAACCTGGATGTTTTGCCAGAAACGTTCCATTTTTGGTCTTGTGCATGAAGAGCTTTCTGGGTTTTCTTTATTAAAAAGCTTTTTAAGGCTCGATGGTTGGCTGGCCATGTTTCCTCCTCTGCCTGTAGTGCAGCACCTTTCAAAGCTGTGGCTGATCCGGCTCCAGTGTTGAAGGCCATTTCTGGAAACCTCTCTCGCGTTGAGTAAATTTTGCTCGCAGCGCGGTAGAGCGGGTGCTGCTGAGGTTTGTCACGGCCGGGGCTGTCCCGCTCCCTGCTCAGCCATCACCTCCTGCGCCGGGCAGCGCTGCTACGAGCGGGCAGGTGGTGGAAGCGTTAACGGAGCTGCCGGAGGAATTGTGCGGGAACTTCTTGTACTTGAAGGCAAAGGCTCTTCTTTGGCAGGTTGGGCTTGGTTATACATAGCCTGATGGTGAGCCAAACACGCAACCTGGAATTCTCGTGCAAGTTTAGAGCCTACGATTGCCGAGCAAAGGGCAGATTACAGCAGAAGCTGCTTCCTCGCTGCTCAGCCGTCCCCAGTGCTGCTGCTGTAGCCTGGCCGCCTGTCTCGGGGTGAGCGGAGCGGGGCGGGGGACCGCCGGTGAAACGGGGTGAACCTCCCAAGCGGGAGAAGCGATGTGCTGAAACAGTGCAGTGGTGTCGTGCCTCGGGAGAGAAGAAACGGAGGGGAAGTGGTGTTGTCGCGGTGTTGTCGCGGTGCTGTTGCGGTGCTGTCGCGGCTGGGCGGTGGCGGCGGCTGCCTGGTGGGGTGCCGAGCACCCGCCGCGCCGCCTCTTTGCTGGGACAAGACACGCTTTCCTGGAGCAGCTGGGAGCAGCGCTGGGGTATTCGACAACCTGGTGCCGCAGCGGCAGCCTGGGCCGTGAGCTGCGGTGGCTTTACAGCAAATGCAGACCAGCAACGCATTTCATCAGCCTTAATAGTTTTCTGAGGCTAAAATTCAGTTACTTCCTCCCATTCAGGGAGGATTGAGAAAATGTTTGGAGGCACTTATGTCTGAGACTGAATGGATTGAAGTATTGGCGGCGTTTTCTTGGCACAGAGCTCCGTTGCCCAATTCAGCACGATATGCTGTTTTGCTACATTTTTAAGCCAGTGTAAATTGGTGCTGCCTTTTTGCAGCCAAATGCTCCACCACAAGATGCAGGCTTCATCCTTCTCGGTCTGTTTAAATATGCTTTCCTCTAGTTTTTTTGCCTTCTGCAAAAGCACTTTAATATTTCTGTTTACTCTTTCGGAGACAAAATCAATATTTGTTAGATGCAATTATGAAGAATGATGGATGTGCTGTCAGTGGTATGAGAGTAGGAAAAATAATATTATGGCACAGGCTTGCTCTTAATAAAAGCAGAGAGGAGATACAAACAAGCTGGCCTGGAGAATCCCATCCCAAATCATGAGTTCCGCAATAAACAGGCAGCTTTTCAAGTGCTGGTTTAATTTGGAATTGATTGCCTGCTTCGGGCACTGATTGAATATTTGCTTAAATAAGAGTTGAATTTACTGGGCTGTGTTTGTGCGCCTTTGGGTTGGTTTTGGTGTCTGTCCCGCATGCGCTGCACGTGGCTCTGCAGATCTCTTGCTGCGTCCGTCGTCCGCAGTGCGAGGCGCCGGTGCCTGCCCGGGAGCTGCCGCCGCCGCTGATACAGACAGCTTATTCAAATTCCAAATTCTTTCATTTTCCTTTGATTTTAGTCTTGGCTTAATTCTAGATGAGTTGGAGGTTTGCGGCATTGTCTCACCGAGACAGGCTCCTTCCCCAGCTCTCTGGAGGTTTTCCTTTTCAGATCTCCGCGCCGTCTGATGCCAACGCTCTGCTTTCAGCCTGCGTAGCCGTGTCCGCTTGTGGGGATGAGAGCTCAGCTTTTTTCCATCCCTCACTCTTAGGAAGGATGTCAGAAGCTTCCATTATTTCTACATATAAACAGATATCAGCAATGCCTCTTTTTCATCCATTGTATGTATTAGTAACATTTTCTGCTGATTTTACAAATTAACCGCGTGTGCCTAGGGCCAGGCTTGCTTCCCGCTTTGCTTCTCCCAGGATATGAAACCACTGGTGGCTTTGCTTGTGAAGATAGGGTGTCTGTCTCAGATGATGGAGAGGAAAGGGTGAGATGGGAGACAGCAAGCCTTTAGGGGTCGGTTTTGCAGCTAATACACACCCTGGCTCGTGCCGGTCGCTGGGCGGGAGGCTGGGGGGATGGATGGGGGCAGCGGGTCAGCAAACACAGCCGGGCTGCTTCAGGCAGTGCTCCGGTGCCAGAGCTGTCCTGTGAGCCTGCAAACAGGGGGCGAGGCGGGTGTAAACGCTGGGGACTATTCTGCTGTCTGGCTGTATAAGCCTCTGGGAGTTTTCTGTAAAAATTGATGGGCTGATATTGCTGGCTGAACGGTGATAAAGGGCAGGGAAAGAGCTCTGATGGGGACACGAACTAACAGGAGGCTGGAGCCCAGAGATTCAGATTTATGAAGCTGCTGGTTTTACCTAATAGGTAATTTTTTCTCCTTATTTCTATACTGCCTCAGACATCTTGCCAAGAAGTGAATCTCAAAACATGATTTCCCGAAGTAAATGTGAAGAAACAGTGTCCCAGGAATGGGAAGTACCTGAAGTATTGCTTTTTCTGACCTGTAACAGTGAATGCAAGTGATGAGGAAAGGAAGGAAATACTGTTGAAGGTTTGTATTACTTAGGCTCTACCTCAAATGGCAGCAAATGCATGAGAACAAAAAGAGCATCTAACGTGTGATCTGCACAGCCAGCGTGCTTGAAATCCCTAGTCTCGTAACATCGGGAGGATTCATGCGATCCGAGGCTTTGCGCAACCAGGTGCAAAAATTGTGATCTCTTGCTTGAAAGCCAGCAGAAACCCACCCCTGCCCGCAGGAGGGGACCCTGCGGCTCCCACCGTGCCAGGTGCCGGCGCTGCCCGGAGCCCCCCTGTGCTGCGGGGCCGGGGCTCCTGCCGCCGGTGGGGATAGAGGGTTCTCACCCCAGCTGTGTGTCTGCGGGACCTGAATACTTCTTAGGGCCAATTTTGTTGGTGAGCATGTACAGGGTTTTTTGTTGTTGGCTTTTTTCCCTTCTCTGTGTTCAAGGTTAAACTTCCCGGTACAGAGAATTAGTTGGTAAAAGACAAAGGACGCTGATCAGTAGGAGTGGGAGAAGATACATTTTACAAAAGATTTTCAGCTGCAGTACCTGAAGATAGATCAATATTTTCTATTTGCCTTAGCACTAAGCTTATTTTCCTTCATCACTGAAGAGATACTCACTTGTGCCTTCTACCAAAACATTAAACTGTTCTCTCCTGATAAATGGCAAGAAAAACAGTAGCGCTTTCCAGGAGCTGCTTTATTGTCCAGAAATACATCAATCCTTTTGATAAACAGGAAGAAAAGACATCTCTCTCTCAACTTCAAAGATCCAGGCTGGATCCGAGCGTTGCTGGCATCCTGCTGGTTGAAGAACCCAAATCTATCCTGCTTCTTGGGGACTCCCAGTACGGAGCCCCTGCCCGCCAGCGCACGCTCCTGCGACACCTTCCCTTTGATTTACCAGGCTGCTGCTCTGCCTCTGTGCCCGTGGCCGGAGGAGCATGGGCAGAGCCTGGCTTACAGGTGTCTACTCGTCCCCGCTGACCTGTTGGTCGATGGTGGTGCGAGCTGTGGCTGTGAACCAAGTACAAAACAGCGTAATCAAACGGCTTACTAGAGCTTGACTCGGGCCTTATGTGTGTCGGCAAAGGTAGAAGCTTAAGGCTAACTAGAAGACAAGGAGAGCACATAATTATGAGTTGTCCTCTGCTCTCTGGTACATTTTGTTGTCTGAAATTATAAATGAATTATTAGTACGTAAACTGTAATAAACATTAAGAAAGACCAACACGGCAGAAGCGGCGCGTCTGGAGTCGCGCTGGGTGACTTGCCGGTCTGTTCTCCCAGCAGGGGACCGTTTCTAAACTGACACTCCTCCCTCTAACTGGAGAGAAGAGGGTGGGTCTGATTTTAAACACTGGAGGATTGGGCAACATGAAGGCAAAACACTGTAAGGTGTTGGTTCCTAAGCTGTTCCCTATAAGGTAGGCCAAGTTTAAGTGATAACACCGTGGTAAGGTGATAAAGAGATTACAATAAGTTGTGAAGGATACATATATTCTGGCTTTCACTAGATTTCCGGATTTTACTAATACATTTTGTTAGTTTGGGGTATTATACATATAGGTTGATATTTTTGTTACTTTCAAGCAAGAAAATGTGATACTTGTGCTTTCTTTATGTAAACAATTGCATAAATAGTACATTAAATTCTCTTTTAGGAATAAGATAGGAGGTGGAAAAAATATTATAGCCTTGTGAACACTAATGTTAGTTTAAAAATGTAGGAGTCTGGCATATGCCAGTGCCACAGGTATGGCCGACGTGTGCCTGGAATGTCTGGTTCCATCACATGTAGGCTGCAGCCGTGTTTCATTGAAACCTCTGTGCAGCGATGGCATTCCATAGTATTGGTGTTTTACCAGGAAACCCAGGTAGCCTTGCATTCACGGAGGAGTCTGGCCATAAGCGTAAACCTGATGAATCTCCCGCAGGCCAACATATACTGTCAGTGGATTTAGTTTTGCTATTTAGGCAGTAATTGTATAAATACAAAGCTCCTCAGGATATTTATATCAAATACACATGGGCCACGGTGATGTTTTGGAGGCACAAGTATCATCTGTCTAGTCTTTCAGGCATTCGGGCCAATGGTGCCTTTATTTTTATTAATAATTATAATGATGATTGAAATTTGTGCTGGTTTATGATGATACTCCGCTAGATTCCTGAAACACTGCCCACGCCCGACTGACGTCGGCTTCAGCGGCACCTCGATGCCGGAGCAGGCGTTTGCAGGTTCGGGTGTGTTTTGGTAGGTGTCCACATGGTGTTTTGCTCATCACCATTTGCAAACCCGGAGACGCCTGAAGCAGTGCCCGCGGTGGGGGGACAGAGCCGTCCCCGCTGTGCTGGAGGAGCTCTTCGGCCCCTCTGGGTCAACTGTGCACGACGGAGAGGGCTACGGAGCCGTAGAGCGAAACAAGTTAATCATCGGAATTAAAATTGGTTGAAAACACCTCGCCAAATGCCACTTATTTTACAAAAATCGTTAAGGAGCTTTTCTTACTCACTTGTTTTTAGGGTCCCTTTTTACATCTGTCAAAGCCACCCACCTCCATGACAGCTCTCTGTCGGAATTGCGGAGCGGCGCCGGAGGAGCCTTCCTGTTCAATTCCTTGCACTGACCGTCATTGCCTCCCGGCTCGGCTGCTCTTCCGTGGCTCTTGTGTCCCCGCGCGTCCCCGGCACCAGCCGGGCGGTGGGTGTAGGTCACCCGACAGGGTGTAGGTTGGGTGTAGCTTCTGGTTGGGCGCGTCCTGCCGCGCCGGGCGGGGCCGGCCGCTCTCCTGCCTTGTGCAGCAGGAGGACCTGCTCGAGGGCTCCTGCACGCAGGCCTGGAGTTTTCAGAGATTCGGTGGAATTTGGGGGGTGGAGGAGTATCAGGTCATTGCTGGTCCATGTGGTGCTCACATTTATATGCTTTCCTAATTCTAGGGCTGATTAAACACCTGCATTAGTATTGTCTGATAGTATCCAGAATTTATTTGTACGTAAACTGTGTTCCCAGCTCCCATATCGGCCAACATTGCAATTTCTCACTCGACTGTGTACATGTTTAGTAAGTCAAAATCAAATCCACTCACATTTGTGTTTTTGTTCAGCTTCGCAGCCCCAGCATACGTAGCTCTTGCAGAATGCTATTTAAAAGTTTTGCAAAATAATTTTTTTTTTCTTGGAGAGTGGCTTCTACCAAACAAGGGAAAAGATTTAAGTACTTTTCAATGATGTTTGGCTATTTAAACCTAATTTCAGTATGGAGTTCTAGATGGTCTTCAGGTGCAAAAGCATTCACATTGGGCAGAACATTATCAAAAGGCAGAGCTGCATTAATGACTCGTTCCTGAAGCTGCAGACAATTTGAAGGAATATGGTAGTGCTTCTTCAACTGTGTATAAATAGTGACACATTTGTTGTCTCCTCATAAAACTTCATATATTCGTAATTACAGCATCAATTCATCATAGTTATCATCGTCATCAATCTTTGGCAGCACCAACTGATGCAGACAATTGCTTGCGAGGGTTTTTTTGTGGTTTTAGTCTAGACCTTTCACACACATAAGTGCAGTTCCACCGATATTATTTCTTTTTCACTGTTCTTCAGACTTTGGAGGCTTTCCACGCCTGTCTGCTCTGGGCTGAATCATGGCTGTTGTGTCCAGTCACTACTTTACCAAAGGTAGCAGGGGAAACCCAACGTTGTTTTCCCCGGGCACGGATGTGGAGGAGATCTGGTGATGAAGGAGGTGCTGCCGTGGTGGCCCTGGTCAGTAATTCTAATGAGCATCGGGAGCGGGCGCTTGCATTTGATCACCACTTGACAGCATGTCTCAAAAAGCCTAATGGAAGGAGACTGCTGACGTCTTATTTACTGTATTATTTTGCACTGATGTGCACGATTTCATTCACTTGAAAATTCAGTCTTTCATTTAATGATAAAACTTCCAGTATTTTGAGAAGCAAAAATCATTGTTTTAGTGTATTTGTTAGAGCCAAAGTATACTAATGTGTCTTTACAACAAGCATTATACTATAAAAACAGTATTTCAGCATACTTTAGTAATCTGAAATGAATAAAGAGCTGAAATATGCTGGTTTGAGCAATTTGCAACACCCCTTCACATGATGTAGTAGGTTTGTTTAGTGAGTCCCCGAGTTCTGTCGCCATCCTTAGCAGTGGCTGACCTTAATATGGCAGCATGTAGACATTGCTGTGCACAGAAGTACTGTTGGACGGGGTGATGTAAACATGGATGTAAAGGAATCTGCTTCTGGTGGGGTCACATTTCCTTCTGTCGGTATCTCAGTTTGAATATCTAAAAACGGTGGACAGCAATATTTAATTTTTCTGTATATGAAGACTGTTTGGAAAGGGGCATGTCCTGTAGTCTCTCATCTTAACAGTAAAGAACAGACTTTCCATCTCTGTGTGCCCTTTCAGACAGCCCAGGACCTGCATCGGTTGAGGTTAGGGGTGGGGGGCACAGGCACGGGCACGGGCACCAGTTGGACACCGAAGGTCCTGCATGGAACAGCTTCCATCGGGACGTGTCCTGGGACATCTCCCTGCGCGCAGCCGGTGGCGAGGATGGAAGGGACGAGCGTCTTGGGCACATTCCGTCTCCTGCGAAAATGGGAGAGGTAGCACACACATGAAATAAAACTTGCAGGAGCTCCATATTGTACTGTCTGCCATGAGCAGGATCTTGTTGTTCAGAGTAAAGAGAGGAGAGGTGGTTATGATGTAATAATGTGTTCTTTTTAATTAAAAAAAGTGCTTGATGCCAGTCATGCCACAGGAACCGAGGCCTCCGTGAGGTAGCTGAGCACTGCGCCATAAAATACTGTGTTTTGTAAAACTGGTAGTGTTGAGTACAAACTACAACAGAGAGAGCAAGCTGAATAATGAAAACAGAAAGATGGCATTTCCCCACAGGGACTGGAAAACAGATGGAGTTTGCACGACTCATGAAAACAGAAATATGCACACTTTGAGCTCGATCCAGCTTCACTGAAGTCAGTGAGAGTTTTCTTTTGACTTCAAAGAGTGGTAGATCAGGTCCTTTCAAGGCTTCTTTTGTTTGTTTTGATTTAGAAGAAAATACCACCTCTCTATATTATTCTCAGAGATACTGAACATTCACAAGTATCTTGGTATATGATGTATAAGTTACATCCAGGTAGATTTTTCTCTTATATGTGGTTTATTTTTATTTTTATTTTTTTTTTAAATGTAGTGATCACAATTTAAAGATATAACATACCTTTGGATTCTGAGATAATCTTTGTCTCAGTGATGCCAAGTGTTGTGTAGAGGCCTCCACTTGAAGATCTTCCAAAAGAATGAAAAAGCGTCACTTGTCCTGTAGTGTCATGGAAAATTAAGGAAAGTACAAATGCCATGGTTTTGGATAAAAATGTGCACTCTTATAACCTGCTATGATTAGAGAGCCATGCTGACATCCCGCCAGGTGAACAGGAGCGGTGTTGGGCGGGAAATCAATGACACAAATGTGTGTATTTCGGATACGGACTGAACCAGTGGACAAAGCGTCGCGAGGATGGACCAGGCCACCGACTGATCTCTCCTGGCATGGTCCTTCGAGGAGGTCGGTTTGTGGGCAGCGGCTGGTGGTGACCTGCTGGAGAGCGGCTCTGCTGAGAAGGCCCTGGGGGTGCTGGGGGGCAGCGAGGTGACCCTGAGCCAGCACCGGGCCCTTGGGGCCAAGGGGGCCAGCGGTGCCCTGGGGGGCATGGAAAGGAGTGTGGCCAGCAGGGCGAGGGAGGTTCTCCTCCCCCTCTGCTCTGCCCCAGTGAGGCCACATCTGGGGGGCTGCGTCCAGTTCTGGGCTCCCCAGTCCAAGAAGGGCAGGGAACTGCTGGAGCAAGGCCAGCGCAGAGCTGCCAAGGGGATGAGGGGCTGGAGCATCTCCCTTGTGAGGAAAGGCTGAGAGACCTGGGTCTGTTCAGCCTGGAGAAGAGAAGGCTGAGGGGGGATCTCATCAATGCCTATAAATATCTGAAGGGCGGGTGTCAGGACGATGGGGCCGGGCTCTTTTCAGTGGTGCCCAACGCCAGGCCAAGGGGCAACGGGCACAAGTTGGAACACGGGAAGTTCCCCCTGAACATGAGGACAAACCCCTTCCCTGTGCGGGTGCCAGAGCAGGGGCACAGGCTGCCCAGAGGGGCTGTGGGGTCCCTTCCCTGGAGACATTCACCCCCCGCCTGGACGCGGCCCTGTGCCCCTGCTCTGGGGGTGCCTGCTCACGCAGGGGTGGGACGGGGAGAGCTCCAGAGGGCCCTTCTGACACCCACCGTTCTGTGAGTCTGTGAAAAACAGGAGAAATGTCTCAAACAGCCTGATGCTGACCTGAGTTTGCTCATTCTCAGGGCTGTAGATAGGAGTGTCTGGCTGCTGTCCTTCACTGAGAAGTCCTCAGGCATGGACACACGCCTGACGTGCGTTGGGGCTTAGCAGGAGGAGCTCTATCCCAGCTCTGTAGGTGCTGTAAGCAGCCTAGCCACGAGTAGCAAGGCCTGACTCAGGATCCTTTCAGTAAAACTGTGTTACTGGTCCAGTTTTGCGGCTCCAGAGTGTGCAGGACCGTGCCGGGGAGCTGCAGCGAACGTGAGCTTTTCTCCGTGGAGAGCAGCAGGATGCGGGGTCTGGGCAAAGTGACGTTTTAGACACTGGGTTTTCTCAGTTGGCAGCAAGACGTTGCCTCACAGGCCTTTTAGGAACCTGGGAACCACTGTGGGAAATGAACAGAAACACATGAAATCAAGAAGTCCTTTACTTTACCATCACTTCCAGCCTTTGAATTACCCTGGGGCAGCTTGGCCAGTCTCCGGCTCCAGGCAGAGTTTTGATTGACATTTGAAACCTCTGCTGCTTTACAACCAGGGTGAAAGCATGTAAGTACTTTAATTATAGCTTTTCTGATGACACTATGTAACAAAGTTCAGAATTGGAAGAAATGTGAATTTCCTTCTCCGAGGAGCTTTGCCTCATTACCCTCAGAAACGGGTTATTTGTCATGGGTTGAAGTACACAAGCCAGTTTGTCTTAAAGACTTGTACTTTGTGAACACCTGGTTTCTGCAGCAGGTGACTTTCCGCTGGCGACCAACAGCCTTCAGCAGAGCGCAGAGGTGGTGGCACGGCCTCGCCGGAGCGCGACGGCTGCCTGGTGCCCGCTGTTCTCCCCAGGGTGAGCCCCGACGGCGGCCGTCGGTGCCGAGGCTGCCCCTGGGCTGTGCAGCCACCGGGTCCCCCCGTCACAGTGCGGGGTGGAAAAGGAGTGGCAAATCCCGGCCAAACCTCCGCCTTTTTCACCTGCGCATCCTCGGGATGCTGTGTGAGCCTTCTGCGGGGAGAGAAGGGCTGGGGACCTGCCCACATCGTGTGTCTCTCACATTTTGGGTTGGCTGCTTTAAATACAGAGAATCCTTGTTGCACGGTGACTGCCTGGCATAGAGCGACTGTGCCTTCGGAAACACTGCTGCCCACCCGTAGGAAGAACAATGGTGCCAGCAGAAGTGTGGGAAAAGTAAATTGCAGAGAGGATAAATAAAAACGACTCTCATTTTGGTAAGATCAGCATCTCCAGTGGATCTTTAATCATTAGTAATGTAATTATCATTAATTAATCATTTAAAAAAGCATTAATAATGAGTGTGAAAGACGGGTTGGCTGTGACACGGGTGGACGTGGCAGCTCCAGAGGGTTGCTGTGCCAGACACAAAGACGTGGCCGCGAGAGCGGGGCGCAGCCAGTTTGGGTACGTCCCCGCCGGCGACGTCCTGCCGCCTTACACGGGGCCCGTGGGGCCGTCCAGGGAAACCTGCCTGAGTGTGTTGTATCCCTGGAGAGGGGAACACAAGCCAAAGGCGAGGAGCTGTCGCGGAGCCCGGCCGTTTGTTATGTCTGTGTTAAGGGTGCTGAGCAGTACCGTAGCTTTACAACTTGGTAGAAGGAGGTGGGAGCTGGTCACATCTTTACTTCCAGACATGTCCCTCTTCCCATTATTAGACCACAGCAGAGCATGGTACCCGTGGACGTACAGCCCGTATAGTTCTGTAGCTGTTAGCCAGGGGTACGGGTGAGCGTAGCCCGCAGCTGGGGGATTAAAGCTGCACAGAGGGAAGGTGTGGGTCGCCCCTCGAGCTGAATCCCAGCCAGAGCCGGTCGGAGCCGGCGGTGGGGTGTGCAGTGAGCCTGGCACACGGCAGGGTGCAGCAGCACCCAGCAGCCACGGCAAGAGCGCTCTGCGGAAGGATGGGTATTTGCCTGCTTGGTTTTGAAGGAAAAAAAGTCGCCATAAGGTAGTAAAGAAACGTTCAAAATTAAAGGGGGCTAGCTAAAGCTGAGGAAGTCAAGAAAAAAGTTTATATATTGGCAAAGCTTTCTTTCTGGCACATGTAATAGATATGAGGAATAAATGAGCAGAGGACTGAGGAGTGGCTGAGATTAAAAGCTATGCCCAGGGTTGACGGGTGGAGGATGACAGCTCAGGACTGTTGAAAGACGGTGGGTGTAAGCCTGAAAGCTGAACTTCTTTTCTAATCCCCTTTCTTTCTATTTCTTTCTTTTTTATTTTAATTTCTTTTTCTTGCTTGCTTCCTTGCTTTCTCTCTTTCTCTTTCTATCTTCTTCTCTCTTCTTTTCTAAAACCCACGTTTGGTTGCAGTTACCATTTCACTCGTCTTCCCTGCACCTTTCCAGTGCCCTTCCCCATCATGCAGATTTCTGAACGTAGTTTCAAAGTGAGTGGGATTTACCATTTCTTCTTTCTAAGGTAATTCCTCAAATACGCAGGTGCACTGAGGCTCCTGACCCTGCTCAGTGTAATCAAATAAATATTGATCGCATTTAACCTTACAGATCTTTAAGATGGATAGTTTTAATGGTTAATTAACAACTGTTAATTGTTTTATTTGTGAAAAGATGGTTTTATTCTTTTACAGCTGTTACTCCAAAGCCCATGCCTTCCGTGCTGTGTGCCCCGACACGGCGTTGAGCCACAACTGTGTTTCAGTGCAGCCCGCGGTCCCGCGGCTGCTGCTCACCCACCCGAGAGCACCCACCACCCGCCCGGGTGCAGCCAGCGCTGCCCACCACCCGGCACCTGCTGGGTTATTTAGCCAGCATTCTGGGAAAAGCGGGGAACAGGTACCTTCAGAGCTATTTTCACAGCGAATACAGGAATTCCCACCTCTCTGGGGTACTTTCATATCTGTTGGCCTTTTTTCCCATCTTGTTAATGATAACGTACCTTCTTTTCACATTCACTCAGTGCCATCTGCTCTTTTACTTTCTGAATTATTGTTTTTAGCCTTTGCTGTGACCTTCTGCAAAGTGGTATCCGAAACCTGGGGCTTGTGTTCTCCTCAGGAACCAGAGGCAGGCTTCATTAATTCGGTAACAACTTTCCATTGACTAAGGCGGGGCTGTGATTTCAATAGCCGAAGCCTAATGGTAGGGCAAGGACAAGTTGTGTAGGTGGGAAAAATGCAGCTCTGCTCAGTTCTAGGCTGCTATTAACTTTGTGTGATACAGAGCGAGTCATATAACCTCCCTATGCCTGTATTTTATGAGATCCAAAGTAAAATGATAGCTTTTTCCACGTTTGAAAGTGACACAAATAAAGAAATAAATATATAAATGCTAAGTTCATGCTATTACCTTCAGACTATTTGCTTCAAAGGAATTACCCCGTATAGGAAAGTTATTTTTAAACACCATTTATTTCAGTTGTTGTTGCAAATGTTCTCTTGCACATCCAATTAAAAACCATGTTTTGTGTAATTTATAACTTCTTAAAAAATCAATTTCAGCTACGGGTCTTTCATGTTTAGTATTTTAGTCTTAGGTATGAGACTCTGAAAGTGAGTCATAGGTAAACCATATAGTAATTAGTAACTGTCTTTTCTGAGGGATTGTGGAGTTTTTCTGTGATCCACAGAGAAAGCTTCGGCAAACTCAAAGAGGAATAGCTTTGCGAGGGCACCGGTTACGAGGCAGAATATATTAAAAATAAACAGTGATGACAGTACTACACCTGCAGGAAATATCTTTGGGTTCCTAATCTCAATTATTAATTTAAATCGTGGTCCAGTTTGAACTTAGAGAAAACAGGTAAACAGATGAAGTTTGAAAGAGCCTTAATCTGAAGCAAATAAGCAAAGTCCGCAGCGATAGGTTGGCGGTTGGACTCGATGATCTTAAGGGTCTTTTCCAACCCTAACGATTCTATGATTCTGTGATACTGGGTGGCACCCACGGGGTCCAGTCCAGCCCCAGCCGAGTTCGTCCCTGACCGTCACCTGGCTGATCCGAGCATTGGTAGGACAGCGGTAGGCAACGGGCGCAGGCTGGGGGTGAGACACCTCCCAGGGCCAGAGAGGGGAATCACAGACAGACATATTACAGAGCTGAAATAAGGGGATTTACGGTGCTGCAAAGGTGGTGCAGGTTCCTGACCAGAACCTGGTTCATGGTCATTAACACTGTTCAAGTCCGTCTTCCGCGAGGCACTGCTGGGGCTTGCACCACGCCGGGGGACCTTCACCCGTCCCCTGCTGACAGTCCCTTACAACCAGACGTCTCTCAGCAGGTAGAAGGCTGCTTCCCTGGCATGCCCTCTCCTCTCCCGCTTCCCGTGTACCATCATCAGGCTGATTAAAAGCAGGTGCATGTCAGCGGATCAGCTGCGAGATGCCGCTGTTCATCATCCCTCTCTCCTTGGACACTTGAAAACCGGGAAGGGCAGCTCAGGCGGCGAGTGTCTCAGGTGCCTGCTGAGTTAACTCTGCCAAGCCTGACCGACTGACAGAAATATACAGAGAAGTGTCGAAATGCTTGACCCTGAGCTCTGGGGTTAACCGTGGGGCTTTTGGCTCGGGCCGGACACCCGGGCTAAAGCCCTTCTGCAGAACGTCAGCCTTTCCTCTCCGTTCCCCTGCCTGTGCTTGCAGAAGCCAGAGCGCGCAGGGCTCGGAGGCGATCACTGAGTGGTGTAAGGGACACGGTGCAGTGAGAGGGCTGTCTTACGCTGCCTCTGAAGCGCCTGAGGAGCTGAAACGGCGTTTCCTCGTGTTGCAAGCGCAATACAATGTGCCGTTAGCCCCGGGCCCCAGAGAGGTTCCGAACTGCCGAGGAGACGGACAAACAGCCCTCTGGCCCATGACCGAAACGCTGCAGGTACAAATCAAAAATGTAACATAGCACCGTTGTGAAGCACTAATGTTGTCATATTTCAACATTTTGAGAGATCTCAAAATCTGCTGTCAGTCACGACCAGCTAGCCAGGGTTCCTGTTTTTAACATCACACAAATATTTTTGTCACCTCTTCCATCAGCTTAACAAAAAAAATCACAAGACTTTCAGTTTATCCTTTCCTGCCTGATCTTTTTTCCAGGCTAAACAAAGAAAATGTCTCAGCTCGATGCCAGGCTGTACTTCATTTTGACTTTATCTCTCTCAGTGCAGAGCCTTCTCCTCCCGCTGCAATCCCCAGTTCAGCAGTGCAACTGAAATGACAGCTCCATCTTTCTCTTTCCCCATCTTCTCTTTATTACAGAAGATGCAGAGACCTCTGGCACATGGGGAGGAAAGTGAAAAAGGTAATTGTGAGAGGAACACAGCTTATTTCTCCCCTTGGTTTGAGCACTCACTCTTTTTTTTTTCATGCTGTTTGTATAAATTATACATCCTTGCCCATCCGCTTTGCACCTCCAGTGTTGCGTGTGCATCCTGATGATAAAAATAGCTGACTAACTCTGGTTGATAAAAGATCTGAAAAAAGAGCGTCAGTGGGAGTGTGACTGCCCTATTTTTTTGGTTAATTAAAATGTGAATATTTCCTTCATCTCAGTCCCTCTGTAATTTTGTTTCTTTTCTTCCAAAATACTGAACTTCCAGTGTTACACATGTTTATCTTAAAACGGGGACCCCAAGCCATGTAAGACCCAATGTCACTGCTCCCAGAGTCACACACCCCGGGGGCTGGCGGGGGCTGGGGGTCTCTGTCCCAGCCTGCTCCCGGCAGGGCCCCGCAGCCGGTCGCTCAGGGACGCGGCCGGGAGGGTTTGAGCATCTCCAGGGACGGAGCCCCGCCGCCTCCCCGGGCAGCCTGCCCCAGCGTCCGACCTCCCTCGCAGTAAAAAGGTGGTTTATTGTGTTCCGACAGACTTTCCTGTATTTAATTCATGCCGTGCTGAGCGGTGCCTTCCTCAGCATGTAGCCCCTTCGTTTGATGGGAGTAGGACGTTTCCCTGTGCTAACACAGCTGGCCAAAATTGCTCCATAGTTACAATGCTGACATTAAAAATGAAATCTGGGGCCTGATCCCAAATCAGCGCACCTCCCTGGTCAGCGCGGTGGCTGGGGAGCCTCAGTTAAACTGATCCTAAAATAATCCAGCACTTGATGGTCCGTTGTAAAAACTGGTACAGATTTGCTGTCATATTAGCTATCTCTACTTCTCATTTCCAGCATCTTGCGATGCAGATGGTCTTTCGACTCCGGTTGCATCTAAATGGGAACCAGGTGGCTGAAAATCAGCTCGGTTCAGAGCGAGGCTTTGAACCTGACAACATGCCTGGCGTACTGTCAGAGCCTTGGGCCACCCTGGGACTGCATCAGCTGGGTGTAGATTGGAGACTGATACACATACGCGCTATTACTGTTTCGGCAGTTTTTAATAGATCTGGACCAATCTGGCATTTTTTGGGGTCTTTTTTCATGAAAGTAAACAAAAAAAATAAAAACCCAGAAGGAAGGTATTGCTTAATAAGCAATAGGTCTTTTTGCAGAATGAAAAGTGAATGGTGAAAAGTAGCACTGGGAACTCAGGCAAACCTGTGTGAAGCTGAAAGAACCTGTTCATTTAAGCCCCGGCCCCAGCATATCACAGGTCAGACCTCAGCATTTTTCAGTAATGGGATGGACGTTTACATGGACAGTAAAATGTTCAGTCACAGAGACATTAGTAATAAAGTAATAAAAAAAAAATAAAGCCCAAGACTTTCCAAATAAATTGAAAAATCAAGTGAGAAACCCATTTCTGGATAACAGGATCGTAAAGATTTTTGAGGTTTTCTTCTCGAAATTATTCTCCATCTGTATCTGCACATTCCTCCAGAACACCCGGTATTAGTCTTGCTGGAGGCAGGTTAGGTTAGAAGAGACTCCCAGCCTCATCAGAAATGCAGTTTCTGGTATCTGCAGCCTTAGATGTGCAGATGCACAAGTGCTTTACAGATCATTTGGCACCTTCCCCTTGGTCTCCTCTTGGCTTGCGCGTTCCCACCTTGGTACCTTACGAGTGTGTCTGGTTTCACCCCAAACTTAGCAGAAGGAGACGTGCCCTTTCTGCTCATGTGGGTACAAGACCTCTGTCTTGCGCGTGTGTGCTGTCAGTGGCTTCAGATGAGTCATTTTCTTACAGCAAACTGTGATGCTGTTAACATTTTATAACGTACAACAGGAATTGTTGGTCTTCATGGTTCCTGGGGAGGAGGGAAACGGATTGCATTTGCACCTATGGGACAACATCCTACGAGACTCAGTCCTATAGGACGGTAAAGCATTGGTGTTAGGGCAATATTACAGTGCGGACCTTCACACTCGGCTTTAATGATGGTGTCAGTTCAGTGTTAAATGATATAATCAGGTCCCTTAGGTGACTTGTTTTGAGGAGAATTGCAAGTTTCAATCAGGGGACTAGCAAAAATAATCAAATGGCTTAACTGGAAAGCTGGAAAAAGTGTGTTATGATGAAGAAATGCTGTCAAATTTTTGAAAATGTGTAGTTTTATCAGAAAAGAAAAGCTTCATCCATCATTTACGTCTCAGAGCAGAAGTGGAATTCTTATGCCTCGGGCTTTCGGGCCAGCACACGTGGGTTCAGCTGGCTGCTGGATCTGCAGGCTGGAAGAAATTTCTTTCTGCTGTAGTAGTGTGAACTTCAGAGGGGGTTTTCTCTCAATCTGCTGGACAGCCAGCATAATTCTTGAATCGGGGTCAAGTGGCTGTAGCCCTGGCGACCTGCTGGAGCAATCCTTCTGGGTGTTCAGGAGGTGTCTGTTTAAAAACTCTTTTTTTTTACTGTTAATTCCTTCGCGGTTTTCTATTTCAAGTACATCTTCTGAAAAATAGTAAGAAATTTCAACCTTGAGAAGGATTTGAAAGGTAGAATTTCCTCCAGTTGCATGAGCTCACTACTCATGTACGTGAAGGTCTTGCTGAGACGATAAAAAGGAAGGTCCTGGGCAGGTGGTTACAGTGGAGAAGCCAAAACACCCAGAAGATGGAAAGCAGCTGTGGTCTGCGGGCAACGGTGATCCAGAATAGCACGCCGTTTGTTTCACGTTGGAAGTAGTCAGAAGAGTCATTTTCTGTATTGATACCCTCTGACGCCTGCTGTGGAGTGTAGGTGCAGGTCCCGTGGCGCAGCGAGTTGAATCCCTCCAAAGGAAAAGGGTGGAGGAATTTTAAAGCGTGCTTGTGTCGTGGTTTAACCCCAGCGGCAACTGAACACCGCTCAGCCTTTCACCGCCCTGCCCTGCGGTGGGATGGGGGCGAGACTCAGCGGAGTGGACGTGAGAACACGTGTGGGTTAGACAGGAACAGTTTGATAATTGAAATAATAATAACGATAATAATAATAATAGTAGTAGTAGTAGTAATGGAAAGGAAAACAACAAAAAGAGAAAGAAAACCCAAGAAAGACGAGCAACGTAAATGAAAACCCATTGCTCGCCAGCAAGCGACCGATGCCCAGCCTGTCCCCGAGCAGCAGCCCCCGGCCAGCTTCTCCCCTTCTCCCCTAGTTTATGGGCTGAGCGTGACATTGTGTGCTCCGGAATATCCCTGGGGTCGGCTGGGGTCACTGTCCCGGCCGTGTCCCCTCCCAGCGCCTCGTGCCCCCCAGCCCCTCGCTGGTGGGGTGGGGTGAGGAGCGGAAAAGGCCTTGACTAGTGTAAGCCCTGCTCAGCAACAACTGAAACATCCGTGTTATCCGCATCACTGTCAGCCTAAGTGCAAACCACAGCGCTCTACTGCTCCTAGGAAGAAAATTAACTCTAACCCAGCTGAAACCAGGAGAGCTTGGAAAATTTGAAGAAATGTTAAATTTCAACTGGTTAGAAAAAACCACCTCTCTAGTGGAACTGGGTTCAGTGCCGCCTTCTTTTATGATGTTTGTAGAGATGGTTTTGCCCTTTTATTTAGAGAAGTTCCATTGGTTAGACATTTTACTACACAATATAATAATTATTCAAATAAATGCATAGTATCTATGTTTAACTTAATGCCATTTCCTTTTGCATATGTTCAATTTTTCATTTTTTTATATTCTAAAACTAAATATTTCGAAAGAAAATGAAGACTCTGTAGAAAGAAGATAACACTGAGCGCCCTTCTAGCAAGATGTGCTAAATCAGAATTTTAAAAATTGTCTTTATTCTCTAATTTGTTATATGACAAAACCTTCTCTTTGCTGCTGTCCCAGGGAGCAGACATTCATTCAAGTAAGCTTTTATTCCTAGTGGCTCCAGATCAATACATTATAAGAATTCTTAGAATAATGAGGAAAGACTCTTAGATCCTCAGAAAAAGACAATATAGCAGTGAAAAAATAGTCATAGAAAATTTGTCAGAAGGGCAATTTCCAGCTACGGCAAGTAGACATTAATCTCTGCTCTAGAAGTCAAGTGTTTTTGTTGCTGCTTGCTTATTGTTCAGTGTTTCATGTCCTTAGGTTGCTATCAATTTAAGTCCCATGCATTTGAAAAACTAAAGAGAAACCAAGTAAGTTTATAAATGTCAGGAATTTAGGGTCATGAACCAGGTAAGCCCAATTATTCCTGTTCTTAGATCTCCCCATACACACATGGACATTTTTCAGAATAAAGACATGGCTTTAAAAGAGACCCGACTACTTTACAGCAGGTAAAAAAACCCAGGTCTCCAGAAAGCTTTGCAGATGACTCTGCTTCCTCTGAACAGTCCACGTGTAGAAGCCAGTCATTAATAATATTCATTTATACCTTGGTGGCACTTGTTCAGATTTTGGGACTGTCAACTTCTGGGTGTTTGTGAACAGAGAAGAGACATGGAGTTTTGAACAAAAGTTTTAAAATGAACGTTTAAATTTTAAATTTAAAAGTTATATCGTGGTTCTCTTTTGGAAGCTTGACAGCTTTAATAATCTCTGTATTTACCGATATGGGTTTCCTACCTAATGAAGAAAAGTAAGACTTAGAAAAGTAGAATTCCTAATGAAGAGATGTAAGGATTAGAACCTATCTAATGATGAAAATAAGCACTAACTTAAACAATGACTGCAGAGGAAGAAAACTCCTCATTTCTCCTCCTCCTTTACTTAAATAATTTCCCCAGCCGCTCCCCGAGTCACTGTCTCTCGGGTATGTAACAGCACCTCACAGCCTTATACTTAAGAGGGACCAAGTCTGTTTATTCTAACTCTAAGCTCGTCCCTCTCCTAAGCAAAGGACATTTGGACAAAACCTCCTTCCTGGAAATCATTTCCTATGAGAAAGTATTTGTTTAAACCCAGAGACTTAACCAAGCCAAGCATGGTTATGACTGATTTGGACTAATGTTAGTTTTCGAAGTTCAGAAGCATTTTGAGACTAATCCTCGTAGTATTTACTCTGCATCTCATAAGACCGTTTACCCTGGGGAGGGCTTAACCCTGCAAGAACTTGTGGAATACTGTGAGGATAATTCTCCTTTTCACACTTTCCTTAATAACCCAGGCAGTGATGCAGAAGAGTAGGATTATTCTAGACAGTTCCCAAGAAAATGCTTGTACATGCTAATGAGGAGAAAAAGCAAGCACCAGCGTTGTTCAGGCTAGAGGCAAGAATCCCAAGGAGAGACATGAGAAGTCTTTAATTATGTAAAAGCATATTGCAAAGAACAAAGCATTAAGCTGTTATCCACGTCCACTCAGGGCAGAGCGAAAATGGATAGTCTTAAATTACAGCGAAGGAGGATTCTTTAGTTATTAATAAGTGCTTTCTGCCATGTTTAAGAGGACCGGGGCACTGGAACAGCCTGCCTACGGCGGCTGTGGGTCTGCATCCTTGCTCGGAGAGGAGGCTGGGAAACATCTGTGGGGAACGGTCTGTATGATCCCACTGAGGGTGTGGGGTGATTTAAAGGGTTTTGAGTCCCTTTCAGTCCCTTGTCCTGCTAATATCTGACTTATTTCTCTTATATTTAAGTTATATGTTTAATAATTAAATATGACCTGAGAATAAATGATCCTTAGGTCATGTTAGTATTAATTAATGAAGATTCAGGGCAATCCTGTGAGGCCACTATTCCCATTTTGCAGCTGATCTCTGAAGCAAAGGAGTAAATGGATCTGGTGGGAAGGGTGAGGCTGAGCACGTAGGGAAGCAACGCATAATTTCCCGTGAAACGTAGCAAAAGGAAGAAACTGATGAAAAGAGCAGAAAAAGGCAGTATTCCTGTTGTTAGCGGGGTGTCCTTTCAAGTGTGATCTTTTTGTGTCTTGGAAAATTTGTATGCATTTCAGAGATGCTAACAGCCTATCAGTGACAGTAATAAAATACTAACTTTTCCAGATATTGGTTTGGTATACATCCTCTTGGCTTTAACTCATCTTTTTCACTGAGTTGCCTTCTTTCTTGAAAGTATTCCCATGAGGTAAATCAGTGTTTTATACCTCCCTGGGAACAACTGCCTCAGAAGTCTTTTGCCACACATAAAATAAGAGCAATAAAAAAACACTATGAAGGGAATTATGTTGAAAAATGCCTTGTTTCAATCAAATTAAGACTAATTTTTCATTGTCCATTGGCCTTCCATCCAACCCCTATCCCCCAGCTTCCTCACCTTCAGGAAACCCACACCAAGGGTATGTGCACAGAGCTTTAAGCTCCGTTTCAGTGTTTATCAGTTCTTTCAACACTGAAGTCAGCTTGGGTTACTCTATGTGGTGGTTCAGTCCTCTTAGTAAAGCACTTGCTTTTATTTGGTGTATAGCTAAAACGGTAAGATTTAAGCCCCGAATCTTAAAAATTTGGCGAGGGCCTTAGGTACTGAAATAACACCATTCAGCCATAGCAAGTGCCTGTTGACCTCTGTAGACGTAACTTGCTCCCAAAGGTGACCAGGCAGAGTTTTCCGACGACGGTTCAGCTCTGCAGCGGGTGGTTCGTGTTCGTGCAGGGACGCATCCCCGGTGCCTGTCCTGGAGGCCTGATGAATCCTCGGTGTCTGAGCAAGAGGGTCGCTTCCTTCCCCTATCTTCCATCTTCACATAATTTTATGAATCAAAAGGATTAGGATAAGGAACGACATCTCGCAAAACTGCTTTGAGGACGTAATCCTTCCATCTCCACGGGGAAGCTCCAGCGTTACGTTTCTACATCCCTGAAAGGGGGTCTGTGCCAGATCCCATCTCCGGTGCTGTTTCCAGGTTCCACAGCTGGAAAATGTTCTTCCACCACACCTGAATCAAGAAAACAGCTCTTATAAATATAGCTTATAAAAATTTCCTGGCTAATTAAAAGAAAATGGAGCATTTGGGTCTAAACCCCCAAATCCCAGACAAAGCAATTTGCAGGTTGCGGAGTGGCTGAGCTCGGAAGGCATGGGGGCTCTCACCGCTTTGCTCCACGCTTCTTATTTCTAATTTGTCCAGCCCCTGGTTGAAAAGCCAACTAAGCAAAACTGTCTGTTCATTCTTCATAACGTCTCTCTTCCACTTTTCATGATACAGTGATTTCCTCAGCTGATGCTAAATGGACGTCATTTCAAGTGCCCAATTTCTTACAGTTTCCAGCAGAGCTGTGAGTAAGGGAGTGGAAAACCAACAGTAAAAGACATCAGTGCACAAGGCTTATCATCGACGGCTTGCTTGGGAAGCTCAGGAGAGCAGAATCACGGTTAATGTAGCTGGAGAACTTATTAGAGGGGAAGAAATAATTTTGGTATGCTTTAGCTAGCTGTTGGAGGGAATGGACTTGAAAAGTAAATGGAAAGAATAGAAAAATAAATCTGCAGTTTTTACAAATACGCTATTTCAGAAGGGAAAAGCACAACACGGGCTGGGACATGAAATGGCAGCGCATTCCCAGTCTCTCATGTTCCAGTTTGGAGTCAGGCAAATTCAGAATTTCAACTAGTGACATCAACAGGTAAAGAGAGAAGAATATTCTTCGGGGGAAACTGCTGAGTTCTCAGATCCGCAGGCAGGTCTGTCGTATCAGCGGCAAAACATTCTTGATGCATTTGAACAAACCATTGAAAATCCCAGGGCGGAGGCAGCAAGAGCCTTGGCTGCGTGTGGTGGCCGAGATGAGCAGGGAGGCTGAGGGCTCCGTCGAAGCCTCTGGGACAGTTACATTCAGGCTCTGCGGGAGATGGGAACGGTTTGGCCATTTGTTATCAAAATATCCGATGGGACAGGTGATTATTTTTTATTTCAAGCATTATGAACTACTAAAACTGAACTGTGACCATCGATGCTCTCAGAGTACCCCCTCTACCCATACGTGTATTTGCAACCCAGCATTAAGAAACTCCAGAGCCATTATTAGCACTTGTCAGTAATTGATTTTATGGCTGCGTAGGGCAGGGGGATGCTCTTCTTCAGCCATCAGCAGCGTTCACGGAGCGATGGATCACAGGCTTTCCAGCAAAGGGCTGCCAACGCGGCTGCTCTTTGTTAGTGCTTTGGGACTCCTGCAGGGTCTCCCCGAAAGGAGTCATAGCGCATTCAGCTGGTGTCATGATAGGATGAATAAGGTGCCACCCAGCATGGAAAGGAGCTACTGGCACGTCTTACGGGAGCATTTACAGAACCTGAATGAAACCTTGTTCCCTTTGAACGGTCTCACAAGAGGCATTAGTGGATGCTGGTGAGTGCCAGGATGGATGAAAGGGCCGTATTACACTCCTCACCAATTATTATAAATGAGAAAATAAAACAGGGAAATCGTTGAGTGGGCAAATAAAGAGAAAGTCAAGTGACTAATGAGATTGCCGTGTCCCTCCAGGCAATTACTTCTGATATCTGTGAAGTAAATGGTGTAATAAAGAATTTCACCACCCCTTCCTCTCCAGGGAGCAGAGCTGACTGCACCGGGCTTCCCTCCGGGACGGCTGGAGGTATTTAGATCCACAGCTCAGGATGTTGTTCACAAAGGAGGGGGGAAAAAAGAGTCATGAGGAGATGTCATATCTGACAAGTGCTGGCAAATGCTGAATCACAATTCATTCTCCACATACAAAGCTGTTGGTAAGTAATTGAATGCTTTTTACCTCTTTATACCTAAGTTTCCACTTGCGGGAGAGGGAGATTAGCAACATACCTGTCATGCAAAGACAATATATCCCATGTGCTTCAGCAAATTTTAGATTCTTGGAAGACCAGAGCTACGTAAATACATAAACATGGAAATGATGCAGGTCAGAAGGCACGCTGATAAGTATTCCCAAGAATCCTCCTTCTCTTTTCACAAAAAACACGTTCATGTTTTCCCCAACTGGAAAAGAACAAGTTTTGCTTCTTTTTTGGCCTTGCATGTGAACTTATTACCTGGCTCATCGACTGATCTGAACAGTTTAGCCTGTGCAATGCACAGGGGTTGTATCGGGGCCAAGGAAAATGGTAGTCCATTCTTCTTACAGGCTCTGTTATCACGTTCTCTGTTATAGCTCTAGGCTGTCGTCTTGCTTCCAGGTTAAAGGTTAATCAGTAAAGAAAGGAGGTGACGTCACTGTCACCGTTTAATGGTAACGCACTTAAGCAGGTCTGCCTTCGAATGGCAACAACCGCACCAAGCTGTGTTAGCAGGCGTGCAAGTTACAATCATTTGCGTTTCAGCTACGCCGCATGCTTCTGCAAAGGTTTTGAAAATTACACCGATCTTTCCCTACACTATAAATTCAAATCAATACCTTAAAACAGGATTTCTTTTAATCCCTTGCCCGGAGGCGCCGTGTTCGTCACGGCCGTGCCCTGCCTGAATGCCCTTGTCTTTTGGAGACGGGGACTGGGCATTTCGGGGCCGCAGTTGCCGCCCGCTGGGCAGCCTCCCACACCGTTCCTGGCCCTGGCAGTGCCGATGTGATCCATAGCCCATCCTCTGGGAACGGTGCCTGCGGCTCTTCTCCCATTAGACGCCCTGGTGGGGCAGCTGCTCACGCTCCAGTGCCTGGGAACTCCTCCTGCCCCGGCACGTTGAACATCAGCCAAGGAGAGAAGGGGAGCACTGGAAAATTGTGCTTTCCCAGAGGTGTCGTTGCTCTCCATCTTTTTCTGAAGGAAAAAGAAAACCATTCATTCACTGTTTGACCTTAAGGGCTCAACTCTGCCATAAGAAACTCCCAGCTGGGAGAGACTCCACGGCCGCCCGGTAGCTCGGTGATCTCTCTCTCCTGCACAGATGTTAGCCTTTTCCTCCAGTAATTCTTTTTTTTTCTCATTTTAAAACAAATCTTGAGTCTGTACTGGGAGTCTGGAGCAGGGGCTGGCCTGCCTGCAGCTCCTCCCATGAGCTCCAGGAAAGAAGCAGGTGGTGGTACAAGACAAAGAAGCTTGGCTTGCCTTCTTCCCGGACCCCTCAGCGTGCAGCTGTTTTCTCCTGGTCTGTACCAAACAATTGGATGGCCTCTTTCATACCCTGAGCAAAGGAAGCAAGGCAAAAGGAAGCAGTTGGCACGCCTACATCTAAACAACCTTTAAAACTGCCGAATTCAGTGGGTTGATTGGACCTGCTCTAGCAATCACAGATCACAACGGAGGGAATGTGCGTAGCCCAGTTTATGCAGAAACTGCTTTAACTAAACTCAGTAAAAGCCTTTGGTTAGTGCAGCGGAGACCTGGTTACGAAAAAGGCTGCAGCTGTTTTGAGCTGCACCCGGTGGCTCGTCCCCAAAGAGCCCTTTTTCATGTGTTGTCATACATTCATTGGCTCCAAATTGAATATACAGCTTGAGAATTAGCTCATAGTTGTGTAGAATTATCTCTGAGATCCCACTGAGACCTTGATATCACGAGGGACATGGCATTGGGAGATAAACGTGGGTTACTGGGACCTCTGCTCAGTTAATCTTGTGTTTCTGTACCCAAGTACAAAGGCCCGAACAGGCCATTTGGGCGCGTTTCCCCCCCCTTGCCTCCCCTGACCTGCCCATCAGTGACACTAGAGATCAATCCACACACTTTATGGAATAAAAGCAAAATTATAGTAGTGGCACACATCAAAGTCATAACCTGCCACAGCACCTCTAAGATCTCTAACACGTGTGATGTGATGATCCAATGGTATTGGAAGATTAATTTTATTTTATTAAAATAAGAATTAATTATATCAGATCACTTTGTCAAAACGGTTAGACTGTGCTGAAGTCGTTGTCTGTGCTGAGGTATTTGGATCTTAATTTGATATTTCATTCCCTGCTTCAGACAGGAATATTACTAGTGGGAAATTTTATGAATAAAGATAAATTTGTAATAAACTATGGTACCTACTTAAAACCTCATTATCCCTCTCCTGTTTTTTTTCCTGAAAAGCTGCATATGAGTTTTGTTGCTTGTAGGTAGAGAAGAAAATGCTGTTTCCCTCATCTCTCATACCTCGCACATCCTACCTGGTACTCTCTAGATTTGGGGTGAGGGAGGATCAGAGAAATGCGACTTGGAAACGAAGTTAAGCACGAGCATCCAGCGGAGCTTGATGATGCTCTTTACCAGCAGGAGAAGTCGAGGGTAGGAATCCTCCGCTGGGCGCTGGGATGAGCAGGGGTTTGCAGTTCAGCGCAGCCTGGGCTCGCCGCCGCCCCTCGCGCAAGCCGTCGGGGGCAGAGTCGTCCCACAGCTCACACCTTGTGAACCTCCTGCTATTTTAGACTTTTCCGCTTTCTGGCTAAGGCTTTTTTTCCCCCCTGATTTTAAATATAGCTCTTCCACTTCTTGCTGACAGCATTGTGAATCATGATTCATTGCTGGCATTACTTTAACAGGTACAGGACTAATGATATTGCCGCCCCTCCGGAGCTCAGTTTTCGCTTCCTTTCCCTCTTTCTTGCGCACACAAACACCTGCCCACTCCAAACCCTCCCCACAAAAGCTTTGGGGAAAGTCATGCAGTTTTAGGGCCGCTGGCACGGTGCGTTTTAGGGTTGTCCCTTAGTGCCTGGTCAGAAGCTGCTTTTCTGCTCCACCTCAGATTTATAAGATCCTCCTTTGACAATCTGTGAAACAGAGCTAAGGAGAACAGGCTTGTAAAGCATCCAGGCGCTGTCACACAGTGAGAAATGGGGAACTTTCTGGCACCTTTTAAAATCAGGCTATTCCTAGAAATTTGAAATCATAGCGCACAGCGCCATGGTGTGAAAACAAGTGGGAAACAAATAGCTGGCATGGAAACTATTAGCAATTTGCTTACATATGCCATAGAAGAGGCATCTAGAGGTATTGCCAGGTTCAGGTGAGGCAGTATTTTCTCACCTGGGTTTAGAGAGGGTTTGCTTACAGTTAGAAGGAATTGGTCGGCGCTGCTGGGCTTCTCTCGGGTGCGGCCGGTGTGACGGGCGGAGGGGACGCGCCTGTCCCTCAGGCTCGATCTGCGGCCAGTGTCACACTCGGCCAGGTCTGGAGCGTGACGCAGGACAGGTTACAGACTTGCTTTGCTAATTTTGAAGTTCTTATCAGATGCTCTCTTGTTTACTGAGGCGTGCTACCACTGATTACTATCGGTCTATCTCCGGATTTAGCTTACTTTTTTTGGTATAGGTCTATGAACAGGTAAGAAGTGAAACATTTCTTAGCATATGCATTGTCTGTGCTCCTGATATGCTGTCAATCATGTTATAAATCCACATATTCTAATATGAGATCTATTCAAGGCCTGTAAAATCCTCAGGCTAAATACCTTGCTCCAGCTGAATGCTATTTGGAGCAAAATTTAAGGAGGGAGGGCAGAGATGTGGTTAGGCTGTAGGGAGACTTGACTGCACACAGGTGGGCTTTAATAATGCCTGAGGTTTGGGTCACAGTCTAGAAAGCAGCGAGGGTTGCACTTAAGTCAGGACTATCAGGTTGGGGTTAGGCTTGATGCAATAACGTGGGGTGAGTTTGACAGAGAGCAGCTGTAGTCATTTTGGATGAAGTTTTGAGTTAGATGGAGCTGAAGCCTGTTTGCTCTTTCAGCGGTGCTCGGTGTATGGGAGCTCTGAGCGGCAGTGATGGGGCAGCTGGCGGAGACGGAGCAGCCTGGCAAGAGCCCTCGAGCATCTCCTTGTCACTGGGAGCCTCACTGGATGCTGTAAGTACCTACGCCAGTTTTAGCTTCTGAAAACAAGGAGTCTGGGTTACTGTTCTCTTTTGTTTCTTGACCAATGGCTTCCAAACTGTCTGAGCTTAATGAGATGATGAATGTGGAGGTACGGAAGCCTCTCTAGGGAGCAGATTTTTAACAAGGCAAGCTTAGTTTCTCTAAAACCCTCTTCCTTTTTAGTGTTCTACAGCGTTCGTGTATCACAGCAGTACACAAGGGTCTAAAAACACCAGAGAGCTTTAACTTATTTAAAGAGAACCTGTTCAGTAAGCCTTGCACTGAAATTGCAGTCTTTTACCTCATTGCAAGATTGGCGGCTGCTGGAAAACGTGATGCATCAGCTCGATATGTACCTTGTAAATGAGAAGGCAGTGAAAGGCTCTGCCTCGCTTCCCCCTCCTGTGGCTAGTACTTGCTGGGCCTTGAGAGCAGCCCTTGCTGAGCCGAGCAAATGGCCCTCTGAGCTGCACTAGAGGATGCTTTTATGTAATTAGATTGAGATCTTTCTATTAAATAGAGCTTGAGAGGGCTTAGGGAGGCAGCAGTAGGTGGGTTGTCATTTATGTGACCTACCTGACCCAGGATACTCTTATAGAGCATTATTTAAAACTAGTAACTAACGTAGCTAAACTTCTAGTGTGGTTGTTTATGTGAATACCATCTGTTGGTACAAATATGCGTGTCTTCCTTAACCATGTGTGGAGTTAGCAGAAATTTTATTCTGTATAAATCTGAAGGTAGGTATTTTGTTTCTTTCCTAGACAAAGGTTTTTTGAAAACTTGGCTTTTGGAGATAGAAAAATGTCAGAATAAATACTTTTCTCCATAACCTTTTTGTACTTGGAATGGAGGCAAAGACTTTGTGTTTGAATCTGATTTTTTGTACGTTGCTTTCCCAACAAGCAAATTCCTCTGCCTTTGTTTGAGCAACTGCTGTAGTTAGTTATGGGCACGGTGCAGCTTGTTCCACCTGCCGCTTACACGTTCCTTGGCCTCAGCAGCTGCTCCTTGGTTTACCTTTCAGTACTTGTGCTTTCATTCCTCTTTCACAGCTTTGATGCTTTCTACTGTACCGAATTACACTTGCTTGCCTCTTGTAAAATGTGCTTCAAATATGTTATGCCAGGATTAAACTGCTAAAATTTGGAGTACGAGATGTCACCGTGAGACAGCAGTGGTGCAGCACAATGTGCAAAATACTTGCGATACCTGTCTGCTTCTCGAGCGGCGATTTCTGCTGGGGAACTTCTTTTACAAGGGATACTCAGGATACTCAGACTTTGTGCTTTATGGATTCTCTGCTCCCTGCCAGGAGAACTGGTACAAGGTCTACACAGGCTGTGGTGGGCGAGGAAGCTGTTCAGTTGTTCAGCGAGGATACTTTAAGCTTAGGAGCGAAAGTCCTATTTTTCTTCAGCTGTATTTAAGGGCTTGCACTTATCTCATCTTCAAGCCTGATTAAACCACAAAACAAGAAGCTGGTATGTATTTAATGCACTTGTACCTAATGAAAAACCTGAGCCGTTGTAAGGAATCTAAAGGAAAACTTTTGAAAAATTATTCTTTTTCCTTCTTCTCCCTATGATGGGTTATTTTAATATTGGCAGCTTAAGTGCTAAGTGCAGAGTGCTGATCTAACCCTTATCCCACAGATATCTGAGACTGAAGTTCAAACAATGTTAATTTGAACAGGCTGGATTTCAGCAAGACATTGCTATTGATTGTTATCCTTTGCAAGTAATGCATTTTAGATGATGGGGAATTTTGTTCTGTGTTTGCTTTGAAAAACATGTGAATCTTCCAGCAATTTAAATCCACTCCACTGTTGTACAGAGCTCCTTGCTGCTAAGGCCCAATGAAGTCAACTGAGAAATTCCCACCGCTGCAATCTCTCAATGTGTTAGCTTTCTTCTTGGGGGTGAAGAGGAAGGGCTAGACAGATTTGTCTGAACTCTGTCACCAATATCAACTGTAGTTATGGAATGAAAGGAGAAACCCCACAATTCTCATGTAAGTAAGTGCTGTAATTAACAGCATCAAAATCTAGAGCCATGCAAGGAGCAGGTACACCCAGCTGACATCGCTCTCCGTCCGGGAAGCCTGAAGGCATCCCTCTCTGCTTGCTCCGACTAGAAGCTTATGCTGATGTAGACAACATGAAGTGCAAGGTTTGCTCAGTGTCAGTGCTGATTAAAAGATTGAAGTGAGGACAATAACGTCGTTTAACAAAACTGAAGGTAATCCTTGAAATGAGGCATTTTACACGCAGAGAAATAGGCTTTAGAGACCAGTTTCTCAGGCGAGTCTGAGATTGTCGGTGAGGCTGTACTGACTCAGCCAGGGATTCAGTGCCCTGCTTCTGGGGATGCTTTCAAAAAAAGAGCTTTAATTTTCAGTCTGTTCATCCATTAATTGATTTATTTTTGTCTTGGGCAGATAAATGATCACCCTGTAAAGTCAGGCAATCTCAAAAGTTCTGGCATTTATCAGTGTACAGCAAATACTCCAGTTACTGAGGAGCACAGTAGTGTTCTGTTATTACCCATCTACTCCTCAGGCAAGTTTTTTTTCCTGAAAAGCTCTGTTTTCATCCGTAGCAGTACTGCAGTTTGTTTCAGCAGTTGTAGGAGGTAGAGGCTGAATCAGCAGTAGCACCTCTGGGTGCTGTTTGAACACTGCATTGGAAATGTTGTCCTGTAGAACAAATTTGTTTAGCTTTTCAGATGGCAGTTCAAATGTAAATAGAGTATCCCCATTCAGCCCTTCCACGGCAAAGGGGCTCAGCTGTCCTTAGGCTGACCTGAATTACCGAGGCTTATTTTAGTTTGATCCTCCAGAAGCACCTTGGCCTTGCCAGTCCCCTTGATGCCTTCCTTCCTTCGGTAACAGGGAGGAGCACCCAGCGTCTCCCTGGGAGCTAAAACTGTGGCCTTTTCTGCAGAAATGGTCTCATTTGTGCTTGAAGGAGAAGCCTTGTGAAGATGAGGCTGTTGCCAAGGTCAAGAGGCCTCTAAGCCCGTCCCTACAGCATCCCTTCTTCCTCCCTTGTGCTCACGAGGTTTGTGCGAGGGAAACTTTTGGATGGATCAAAACTGTGAAGTGTAATGTTCAAACTGCAGCAGCAGGTCAGGCAGCAGCACCGCTGGGGCTGGGACCTGGCCGGTGGCTTTACTGCGCGTGTTTAGTGCTCGTTGGATGCTGGAGCATCTGACGGCGCTCTAAAGCCGCGGCTGTGTAACCTCCTTTGGTTCTTGTTCTTACCACAATGAAGTAAGTATGAACTATCAGCTTGTAAAACTTGGAAGAAGAAAACAGATGGGTTAAATTATGCAAAACTTCTGGAAAATATAAAATAATATAGATTCTGTGGACCGGGTTATGCTGTATAACAATTGGAGTTTAGCTCAGTGTAGCTGAACCAAAAATGATTATTATAGATTGGAAAAGGGAGCAGTCTTTTATAGTGCTACCAAAAGGAGAAAGACTAATCCAAACACTCACAAAAGGCACTTTTAAATAGTTTTCATCCAAGGTCACCTGAACTGGAATTACTAGCCAACAAATAACTTTTGAATTGTAAGTGGTGATGGGCAAATGTGAATTCAGGATGTGCATTAACGAGGTGACTCCTCTTAGGCGATTTGGAAGGACAAACCTGTTGTCTTTGTTTTGGTTTTGCGAGGACAAAGGTGTACATCTCGGGGCTCTCTTTATGGCTGTGCAAGGCGTGGCAAAAGTGTCACCTCTTCATCGTTCTGTACTCTCCGTAATGCTGTAGTTTCTACCTCATTCTCAAGGTAGTGCTTTCAGGTATTGGGAAATTAAATGGTCTGTAGTCACTCAGCAGTGCAAAGCCAGAGGAAGAATATTTATAACTAGTTTAGCCTGAAATTTACTTCTTCCTCGTTGAAGACAGAGCACCAGATTGAAGCAACGAGAACTATAATACATAGTCGTGTTAACGAAGGCTCTTAAGACTGTTGCAACACTTCCAAGCACTTAAGAAAATTTCATTATGAAAAAATTAAGAGAAAAGCATCAAGAGCAGTGAATAGAAATGTGAGAAACTGAGGCAGACCTTTGTGGAGAGGATCAGTGGGAGACTGGACAAATTTGATCCGCAGAGTTAAACGAAAAGGCAGTTTGAGTGTCTTTGCCGCAAAACTGGGCAAAACGCCGCTAAGAAAAAGCGTGACTTGCCTGGATGGACGCCCAAGTCCTCCGGCTCTGACGCCCGCTGACCCGCAGCTGCTTGCTGCGAAGCCAGCTCCCCTCCTGCCTTTGCTAGTTGAGGAATGAAGCTTGTCTGGTGGCAACGCACGCTCTTTGGGGTCATGGCATGCAAGGTGGGTAACGCTGCACGGAGCAAGGTTAGGAGCGGGTGAGGACTGGCAGCTTGCTCCCCTGGAGCCGCTGGTGAGGAGCGATGGGCAGACCCGTTCGGGGCCCCCCCGAGCGCCCAGAGCGATGGCTCAGTGGTGCCGCTTTGCTGCTCGCAGTGGCTCCCCTCTTCCTTGTCCGCTCTCTCCTGGGCAGGTATCCACTCAAGCCTTATTTTGTACATAACTAAGTTGACTCAGCTCTTTGAGGCACATCTATTTGAAAGCACTTAGGGCAAGTTTGCCCTGCGTAGTGACTGCAGAACTACATTATTTCAAGAATTAAAAGCAAAACGGTTTGATAAAATAGCTGGTTTTTTGCTTAGAGACAAAACTTTTATTGCAGCAAATGGAAATAAAATCAATATACATGGAAATGACTTGCATTTTGGGACCCTGGGTATTGTTGATTTAATACTATTTATTTAACGGCTTGGCAAATATGTGGTTTGTCTGTCTCTATAGATTTTGAAGAAAAGGGTAATGTTTTATAGTAAACAGTATAAAATTCAAGCGAAAGCATCTTAATCAACCCCTATAAAAATTAAATGAGCGATTGAACATGTCATAAGCTGAAGTAATATTTTATCATGCTAGTCATATTAATGCTGTAGCTTCTTTTGTGATGGCTTCATTAATATTCAGGAGGGTTTCAGTGCACAAGTGTGCCATTCTTCTTGGGGTTTCCTCATTCCCGTCTCCATCCAAAATTCAAATCTTCTCTAGCCCCTTAGAAAAAAGTAGGTTATTTTCAAAGCTTCTGTTTAATATAAGCATATGTGACACCTCAGTATTATTCTGAATTTCAGCTTTATCCTGGATGCTTCCTTTACAATTTTGCTACAGTTTTATAATAAAACTTATATTTCCCAGTATTTGCAAAAAACTTGGATGAATCGGTCCAGTACGTAATGCCACCTAAGGCTGTGGCCACCTGGCCCGGTTTGGGTACATGCATACTTTAAGAAGCGTTTGGATGGTGAAAAAACCTATTAAATCGGGGTAGCTCACCTGGCTGTTGGAACGGCACGTCCTTCCCCTGCGGGTTAAGAGCCTCCTCCAAGGGCATGGTTTGAAGCAGCGGGGTTTAAAAGGCAGTGAGCTGGGATTTGCTAGAATAAGCGAGCCTCTAGACCTGGTGGCCTTTGAGGGCCTTCTGAGGATGTCCCTGCGTGGTGGAAAGGCTCCTTAGGACTTCTGCTGTCTGTAAATACTCTGAAAAGCAACTTTTAAGGGATTGCTAGGAATGAAGGTTTAATTCCTCCTTTTAGACTAAGGAGGCAGGTTGGTAGCTCATACCTTCCCAGAGTATGGATGTCTTCCCACTAAGCATAAAATAAGTCTGAATAGTATTTTCTTTCATGTATTTTATAAAAGCCAAAAAAGTATACTGGAAGATCAAGTAGCTGTCTTTGGTGAAGAAATATCTAACAAGACATTTGTAGATCTCTATTTTCCATAGCAGTGGTAATGCAGTGAATGACAAATAATAGAATCCTAGAACAGTTTGGGTTGGAAGGGACCCTAAGATCATCTAGTCCAACCCCCCCTGCCCTGGGCAGGGACACCTTCCACTAGACCAGGCTGCTCAAAGCCCCGTCCAACCTGGCCTTGAGCACTGCCAGGGATGGGGCAGCCACAGCTTCTCTGGGCAGCCTCTGCCGGCGCCTCAGAGTGAAGAATGGCTTCCTTAGATCTAGTCTAAAGCTGCCCTCTTTCAGTCTAAAGCCATCACCCCTGTCCTGTCACTGAATGCCCTTGTAAGAAGTCCCTCTCCAGCTCCCTTGTGGCCCCCATCAGGTACTGGAAGGCTGCTGTGAGGTCTCCCCGCGGCCTTCTCTTCTCCATGAAGAGAAAGTGAATCTCCATGAAGAGCTAATGAATCTGAATGAATAAACTTGCATTCATATTTGTTGAAGGCAATCTTGAAATATCTAGGAGCAAGAGAGGTTCGCTTTGTAAAAATAGAAATTAAGGTGACTTTGGTAATTAAAGCAGTGACTCCCTTATGAACAGCGTCAGGTGCTGGGGACAAACCCAGGAACTTTGGTACAGTGTTTCTGTGCCGAAAATACAAGTGTCAGGTTGCCAAGTGTCCCACTCCCTTGGTGGGGACAAAGTTTTGATTTCTGCTTTTATTAATGCTAGTGTTGGTGTGGGTTATCTCAGCTCGAGAGAATCTTGCTAATCAGTCATTTCCAGTGATGTTCATTAAAGGTGTTTTTCCTAAACTAACTAAACCTAAATTGCTGTTCAGTTCAAGCTCAAAGGTGTTTCTCAGTCATGTTTTTTCTCCTTTCCTCATGTGCCGGTGCTTCTTAACTGCTCAGCACAACACTATTACTGTCCTCTCATCACTGTTTCTTCTGCAGCAATAAACGATTGAGCACGTGGCTGTTGGGATTTCTTGCAGAGCTGGGTACCCCTGGAGCTGGAAAGCGGGGAAGCCTTCCCAGTGAGGACAGGGCTTTATTATACCCACGTTCATGGCTGCTCTGCTGAACAGCTGAGAGCAGGGAGGAGGGTGGTGCCTGGTGCTGAGAAATGAAATACCAGGGCGCTCGATGCTTCTCTCCCAAATGTGGTCTTCTAAGCTGAAACTCTGAAATAATTGAGTATTTCAAAATGTTTCAATAAAAGTCCCTGAATTCAGTGCCAGATGGTCAATCACACCTTGAATGAGATGGTTATTGTAACAGCTAACACAGACCTCTGAATAATGCTTTTCCCACTGTCTCCTGCGTTGCCTATCTGGGTCATGCTGAAAATAGTCTTAGCTGAAAGGTATGTGAAGCATCTGCCAAACCTTATAATGTGTCTGTCTCAGCTCTCCCAAATAAATACACTTGAACATTGAGATAGCAAAGAAAGTGGATGAAAGCAAATGTTTGGAGTCAGATCTCTTTCTGTAGGAATGAAGGCTTCTTTACAAACTCTCCCCTCTTGAATCTCATTCTTCTTCAGCAGAAAAAAAAAAACCCCAAGCTATGGGGAACTTCCAGATCTCTTCTTTACCTCTCCTCTAGGAAAATTTTCAACTGTTCCTCCCCAGAACAAATGATTGTGGAGAAGTTTATTTTTTGGGATTTGGGTTTTTTTTTGTTAACGCTGTATCATGAGGTGATGCTGATGGTCCTGTTGTCAAGGGCACCAAAACAGACTACAGAAGGTAGTAAAGAGGGGATGTAAAATCCTACAGTAAAGAGAGGGTGTAAAATTCATTTACAGTACCGACACGAATTGTGACTTGCCTCAGACCCATGAGCTGTGAGGTTAGAAGTGCTGAATTCCTTCTGTATCCTGATCTCATTTGTAAATCCTCTCTTTGATGCAATTTGCTGAAGCCCTGAAGACAGCCTATTCATTAACTCTTTTAAATAGGATATTAAAATGTCAAAGTCAATCATAAAGCTGACAGTTGCAAAGACAACCATGTCCTTATAAAACACACCCAGAAGGAACCCATTCACGCAGCCTCGGATCAGTCCTGCCAGTGCTGGGGCATCTGCTCCCTCTGCATGGGGGGTTACTAGCGTTTGTTTATGCCTGACGGTACATGTGGTGGGTGATAAAGCAGACTCCAGGGTTGTTTTTTTGCAAAAATCATGTTCAAAGATCAAAGTAGGCCTTCGCACTGGTGTAAAATTCTGGGATTTCTGGACTGTGATGCTACCCGGAGACGCGCTCCTTCCCAGGCCGCAGCTATCCTCACGTGGCCGAAGGAAGCGTGGAGGTGACGGCTCGAGTTGCGTACCCTTGCAATGAGTTCCTTTACACTGCTTTACCGTGTAGGTGCCGTTAAGGCTCCTTTTGCCACACGTCCGTAGCTCCTGGACTTTTTCCAATATTACCAAAGAGACGAGCGGTTTCACAAAGCAGGCGAATATCTAAAATCTGCAGGTTTTTTTAGCAATTGGGAAGAGAAATTTCCTCCGCTGTACTTCCCCTTCGTGTTTACGGCTCCACCGTCCACACAAGGGCGGGCGATCCTCAGTTCAACGCAGTGACACTTAGACTAAGCGGCCTTTTTGGTTCAGGCCCTCCCTTCCTCAGTCCCTGGGAAGAGTCGTGCGTGTCACGAGGCCGGCCGGCCCCAGGGGCTGGGAGCAGCGCCCATCGCCTGGGTGCAGGTGGGCCGAGCCAGGCGGGCGCGTCCCTGCAGCCCCGCGGCGAAGCCCGCCGGCACCATGCTGCCCTGCTCAGCGCAGTGCTGATGTGCTTCTGCACCTCTTCCAACTGGAGACTCCCAAGTGCTGCTGTCTGATATCGTCAGTTATTTCTAGTACTAGCTAGTTTTGAGCAGAGTCTGAATTTTAAATTCAATCCTTGCTTGGTTTTGTGCTCTGTAATGTCCCATATTATTTGGTTTAGCTGAGGCTATGGTGGGAGAAGGAAGGCTGTTTAACACCAAGCCTCAAACTGTGAGAGAAACTGTTTTGTTGTACTTGCTGCAGGAGGTGGTTGAATGTTTTCCAAGACTGAAATGAGAGACAAAGGTAATAGCATCCCTGTTTCTTGAAAAGACTGAGTCAGCTCCTATCAGTCTGAAGAGAGCAGCAACTGCATCATTTCCCCTTTTTTTGCAGTTACTCAGCTGTCTCTGTCAGGGATAATTTTTTTGTTGAGTGGTTCAGATTTTTATACCCTACCACATGCTATCCTGTAATTCCTGTTCTTAGGGGAACTTGCGCTAAATTATGTATAAACACCCACACAAGCTGCGTAGCAGCCAGCATTACTGTTTCATTTGCACAGAGAGGTTTCTGAGTTCCGTGAATGAGATTTTGGGGGTGAATGTTGGTGTGTTTAACGGGCATTTAACAGGAATTACCTTTACAGCCACATTCTAGTCAATAAAGTGCATATAAACCTCTGTCCGTTTCTAATAACTTGTGTAGTGAATGACATTGAGGAGGCAGAAATTGTATTTGGCAGCTCCTATTTAAGACGTCCCTTCTACTTCTCCTTTGCTTTTATTTCCTTCTGTATTTGCCTCTGTATTGCCTCAGCCTAAATTTCTTCAGTGCCGTGGGGAAGGGATGGACAGTGTATGACAGCCATTAGTTGAGTTTCTTAATGAATAAGTTTTCAGATGGTGGCAGTATAAGACATTAAATAGAATGGCCTCTTCTGCTGGGAGATCCCTGCCTCTCTTCACTGGCCTCTCAAAACCACGCAGAATGATTTCTCCAACTCATCACTCTTCAAACCACTGGGGAAAACGGTGCTGGCTTGTGGCTGTCGAGAGGCACCAGTAACATGTCCTTGTGTGATTTGTGCCCGGAGGAACTGGCAGGTGAAGAGGGCTGTAACTCGTAATTAAACTCTCTCTTACACTGGAAAACCAGAATTTATGCCCTGCTCTCGCTAGCAGTAGATCAGTGCTTAAGCTTGGATCAGTGGCACAGGCCAGCATGCAGATACGAGTCACGATGTCAGCTGTTACCCAAATCCTCGGGTCCATTTTCCATGGTGAGAGGAGGACACAGATTTCCGTCCGTCCGACAAAGCCCGAGTTACCTGAGCATGGGTAAGGATAGGTGTTAGAAGTCCCAAACTATGGGTAAGGGCAAGATCATGCCTGTAGCAAGAAAACAGGTTTTAATATACTTATATCACAGGATTAGCGCTACATATTCCCAAACGCAAATCAGGCTTTTTATTACACCTTTGTTGCTGTGCTACTTCTATGAAGCATATTTAAGTATTTTCCTTAAGCTTCCCCCTTATTTCAATTTCTAATTTACAAATTAGGCATTTGCCTCTCTGTTTTTATTCGTCAGATACAAATGGCTGTTGTTTGTTTCAACGTTTGCATGTAGCAGTTGCACAGCATCCCCCTTTCCCCCATGAAATGTTACCCAGGTCCACAGAATGGACTTGGGAATCGCAACCCTGGACAATGAGCAGAGCAACCTGCCAGTGCCAAAGCCTTGCATGGTGCAGAGGAGGAGCTGG
The DNA here is from genome assembly GCF_949628215.1 of Phalacrocorax aristotelis. Classification (NCBI taxonomy): domain Eukaryota; kingdom Metazoa; phylum Chordata; class Aves; order Suliformes; family Phalacrocoracidae; genus Phalacrocorax; species Phalacrocorax aristotelis. The sequence continues at coordinate 22,766,893 of NC_134287.1, read as the reverse complement.
CTGTCGCTGGAGCGCAGAACTCAGTGCCCTGAGGGCAGGGAGGAAGTATGAAATACTATTTTTCATAAAATGGCAGGCAACTGTGTCTGGACTACAAGCATATAGGGTTTTTCTTCCAAAGGAAATTAATTCTGGTCTCATTAAGCTGGCCTACCTCGGGCATTTCTCAGGAAAAGGGCCTGAGGAAGATGATGGGTGCTGGAAGGTCTTGCTCATCATGTGGGGAAACTTAGATCCACAGTAGCTTTTACTTGAGGAAAGACCTACAGAAATGCAATAACCACGGGACTGTGTTTTGCAGGGAGATGATTCAGACACCTCCTGCAGAAGCCCTTTTGTGTTATGAAGCCTTATTAAATACCCCCTGGGGCAAAGGGAAAGACTGTGTGATACTGCCTCTTCAAGCTTGGGTGACTCAGCTGGTGGGAAATAAGGATCCTGAGCCAAAAAAAACCAACAAACACATCATAAATTTAAAAGTGAGCTGGTCTTTGGGGAGTGAGAATGTGGGCCCAAGGAGTCGAGACCATCTTGACCCTGGGACATCGAGTCCAGCGCTTTTGTTGTGGACACAATGAATGCATCATGTGGAGTGGAACAACTTCAAGTAGAGTTGATACCACTGGTTTAAAAGTTTTCTGTAGAGCTAATACACTAAAACAAACCAAGGTTTTTACCCTGCCAGGTGCTAGATGCTAACAAGGAATACCAGCTTTCTTCTCTTCCCCCCTCGGTGAAAGCCAAAGAAAAGGCAGGTGTTTTCTTGGTCCAGCTTTCTAAATCAGTCTTAAATTCCGTGTGTATGTGTGCATATATATTAATATATGTATTCACACATTACATATGTTTAGCTGCTAAATGAATCCAGCATACCAGGAATGCAGACCACAACCTATGAAACGCCTACAGAACTGCAGCTGCCTGTAAAATGAACAGGTCCTGAGCTCCCCTTGAGAAAGCCTTCCACACAGGGCACGCCCGTTGAGCAGGCCATGTGCTAGCCTTTTGCAGGAAGAGGCTTAAACTCTGCTCCCTGGAGTGAATACGTAGTGCGAACACGCTCCGCGAAGGACAGCCCGCGCTTGCTGCCCCTAGCCTCCTTCCCAGAGGGGCGGTGAGTCAGCCGGGCGGTTTCCCTCGGGAGGGGGATGCTCTGGCCCCGGGGTCTGGCCGGGTCTGGTACCTGCTGCCAAAACTCCTGCTGGTCTTACAGGCAGCGGCCTGATAGCAGCTGTATTTCAGAGAAATGGGCTATTTTGAAGCAGTTATTTCTCATTTGTCTTATTAAATCATCAGACTTGCAGAAATGTCAAAGGTGCCGTCTCCTAGAGTTTTCCTTGCTCTGTGTTTTAGGCACCTTCTAAAGCTCTGAACCTGAACGTGGCTAACTCATGACTATTCCCCTTGAAACGGCACAGCTTGAGAAGAAAAAATCAGCATGTGTGAAAATACTCTCAGGGAAATACTCTCAGGATGGGAAGATGATGGCCCTATTTTTCTTTTTTGCCCAAATTATGGCAGTCCTGGCAGCGAAGCTAAAGGAGCAGATATATGTGGTCATAACAAAAAGTGAGTAAGGAGTTAAGTGAGCATAAAGGCAAAACCTTTGGGTTACTTAGCAGAAGTCTTCAGCAAATCAATGCGATCCTTGTTACGCTGCAGTGAAGCACCACGGTGACCTTCAGGGCTGCACTCCCATTGTGAGCTAGAAACTTCTGAGTGATCACCCATGTTGCCTGCCCACTGCCGGAGTATTTTTGGCTTTTAGTTTTGTCTTAATCACTGAAAGGTCAATAAACTGCTCATTTATTTTAAGAGCTAATGGTTCACTGAGCTGACAAATCTTGCATCTCTCAGTGCTGCAACATAATAGGACTTCATCTGCTTTGATATCTCAGGTATTCTTGCGGATCTGGATTTGTTAGCAGTACGAGTAAAATTGATGCAAGGTAATAACCTGTTGAGGGTGGTTTAACCTTTTTCCCTGCAATTTCCTTATTTTTCCAACTTGGCATGTTTCTAGAGCTCCACTAGCTGTCCTGTTTCTGTCAAACTCTCTTTCAGATGTCAGTAGAGTTGATTCACAACTATTTCTTCAAAAATTCATCTTTTATGGTTGTCATGTGAGCAACATCCGAATCAGCTACAACTGTACTGTATGTTTGGACTGTTCAGTCTGAAGAATGAAGAAAGGGATGGTGTTAATTTACACACACACACACACACACACAAAAAAAAAAAGCAAAGATGTGTTGTAATTTAGACTCCTGCCTGACTAAGGCACTGGCCCTGGAGCTTCTTCAGGTCAGTAGGGATTCACTTCTTGGAAGAGGGCGGAAAAAGCCCCAAACAGAAAAATGCAACCAAAACGCCCACCAAAACCACCACAGGTGTATTATAAAAATAACACACGTGTAGGGAGGGACACTGAAGAAGCCCACCTTGTCCAAGCACATTGAGAAAGCTTCCTCGCTCGTGTGAATGAAGAATACCCAGGGGCCACAGTTTGGGTAAGAGTTGCCCTAAGCAGGGCTGTATCACTTGTTTAAAACTGTATTTATCTTAAATTGCCTAGTTATATCATAGAAAGAGAATATCATAGGATATCTGCTTACAGGTTGTGCAGAACCCAGACACTGAAGGGAGCACAACTGATGGACCTCTTGGCTCTGAGCAGTTATTGAAACCCCTGGAGATGATGTGGCTGCTGTTTAAAAAACAAAAAAACCACCCCAAAACCAGATAGCGAGTGCTGCCTAATTTAAAGGACATCTAATTTTCCCACTGGCTTTTTGTAGTTTAAATGCCAGTGAACATATTGAGAATTGCAGAGACATTAAAAAAAATGAAGATGTCTTTAAACTTGCAGCGAAAATAACTTGCAGAGAGATATTAGTAAAGATCATTGATTCATTAAAAGAGATCTAGAACCGAAACTTCAGCTTTGCACAGTGAAAAATAAGCGGAAAAAGCTGTCAGGAGTACTATAATAGCTACGGAGGCAGCTGTTATCTGTGGATAAGGATGGGAGATGAAATGAGAGACAGCCTTGGACTCTTTGTATGGCTTCTAAAAATGGATTTCTGCCTAACAGGAGGATTGATTTCCAGGGTGACATAGAAACTTGGTGCCCTTACCTTCATGCTAGATTACCGGATTGATTTAAGGAAAAGTTAGAATTCTTGAGTTAAGATGCTTCATTTATGGGTTAAAAGTACCCAAACAGACCAAAGCAACAAGAGTTAACGGAAGAGTTACACAAAGAAAGTCTCTTTAAAGATTTAACTTAATATGCTTCAGAGCAAACTTCGAGGACCAGAAAGTATTTGGAAAACAAATCTAATTTTGAAATAGCAAAGATAAACCAATAAAGCTGATCCTATCAAACAATTTCAATTGTGGAATAAAATGCAGAGCTTGTTTAACTGATGTAGTTCTGAGCACGTGAAAAAAGCGTATTGGTTAAATATGCAGCCAGCACTGGGTCAGGCAGAGGTAGAATTAGTGGAATTTCCAATAACCTTCAAGAATTCATCCTTAAGGAATTTCAGGAATATTTGTTGATGGAGACAAAAGGGTGGAACTCCACACCTGGAGTACAGCCTGTCTGAACACCAGGAACCTCCTTCTGGGCGGCCCAGGCTGTGTACAGGTACACCAGAGCGGGCTGCCCCTGCCTGGGCAGGTGTGGGACCACATGGACCCCAGAGGTCCCTGCCAACCTCAGCCAGTCCGTGATTCTGCAGATCTTACTGGTTTCAGTTACAAGGGATCAGTGCCTCCGTTACTTGCATCTGATATTCCTCTGCAGACCCAAGAAAAGCAATACATCCTTTTAAGGAGGGAATGGCATAAGACAAGTCTCAAATAAAGCCTCTTTCAGCTTCCAAATAGGAAATTGATTATAGGAATGAATGTTATTAGCGAACGCTCTTTCTGCGACTTCTAAGGCGTGCCTTCGAGCTTTGCTACTTGTCCTTCATACTCCTACTGTAAATAATGCGATTTTATAGGCGTGAGAACAGGCCTATGATGCTGCCAGAGCTTCCTGCTGTTCCCCTCACCCTGCTATGGCACCCTGGTTTACCCACAGCTCCTCGTCTAGGTTTTTACCGGTGGGGCACTGTGCGGGGGCTCAGGACATGCCACGTGCCCCGGGGAAGGATGCCTTCCCCTACTAATTTTATTAGAACATTCCTAATCTTGTGTGGTAGTCGCAGATAAGTGCAACTGTGAAGACCAGGCACTCAGATATCAGTTTATGCCACGCTACACCAAGGTAGAGATTCACTGTTCGAGTTTAGCGGCTCTAACCTGGGTGTATCTAAATATTAAGATCTCCCAGTGAAATGCAAATGAATGGAGGTAAGCACCCCTTCCCCAATTCCATTAGCAGGAAAAGAGGGACATAGTCATTAAAACACCAAGGATAAAATAGAAATTGTTCTCAGAAAAAAATATTGGAATATGGCTTTGTATTGAGCGGTGCTTCACTTTCCGGGTCTGGCCCTCGCCTCCTGGCTGGCGAGCGTGGCGACTGAGCGTCGCTTCCGGATGAACCTGTCTCTGGCCGTCGTGGACTCGCTAAAAGGCGGTCATTCTTTGGGTACGTTTGTGCGCAATAAAAGAAAAAACAGTGAAATGGATAATCAGCTATAAACAGCCCAAAGCTACAAACGTCCTTAATGGGGGTATCGGCTGTTGGCAGCATTACGAGGAAACTCATGCTTAGGAAACTACATAAGCACACTTTAAACTGTTTTTCTAATAGGGATATTCCAAGTTATCCTCTGACTTTGAGCATGGACTCCTAGCGCTAAATGATGGCAGGCGTGCCTTGCCGTGTTTTCTGAAGGGAAAATTCCTTTAGTTACGTGGAGAAAACATGAAAGACAGGAGGCAAAGATTGCTCTTTTGCAACCTCTTTCCAAGAACCTCAGTTCCCCGTCTCTGTCACAGAAACGCTGGCGGTTATGCTTACGCAGCCATGTTAATCAGCAAGGAGGAAAGGGAGACTTTAGACCTGATACACATCTTTTTTTGTGTGTGTTTAATTAAGCTTGTTTGGCTCCTGCATTAGTGAGGTGTCAGTAGAGATTATTACAGGATTTAATTTTTTCTGCATAGTAGGTGTCTCCAAAGGAACACGATTTGTCGGTTTTGTTTCACGATATGGAATACTCTGAATCTGAGGAAGTGATGGGAGGCAAAAAAAATGCCTGAGAGGCTCATGCCAATTGTCTGTTTCCTCAAAGCAACCTAAAAATCCTCCCCTCTGTGTTTGGAGGGGATCGTGTGTGATTATGTACGTTTTGAATGGAAATGAGTTCACTTTCCATATTTTAATTCTTGAAATCAATTTTCAGTTCAGTCGGCGGTTGCAATACACTGACTTTTGCAGGATGTGTATTTGTATTCCAGATGAGAGCATACGGTGCGTGTGGTCTTCCCAGCTTGCTCCATCTCGGCACAAAGTATTGCCTTCCCCTGTAGCTCTTTATTAGGGATCTGCTTTATATTCATCACAGTACATTAATTTATGACATCTTTCTACTCTTTTTCCCCCTACCAAGACCCTCATTAGGGGCACGTATGATGAAGGGTGAAGATCACCAAGATCTCCTGCCTGAAAGCCGGGGCGGGTCCTGCCGTCCCATCTCCCAGGTTTGTGACCTCCCCGGTTAATCTGCAGGCGGTGCAGCGTGTGGTACGAGGCGCGCTGCTGAGGGGGCAGTCGTACCAGCATTAACTGAAACTGGCTGCTTTGGAATGCTAAAATCAGATGAATAATTATGAAGGTCGAAAGAGGCGGGAAGGAGTAGAGTTGTGTTTATAGCAAGTAAGATGAAGCCGACAACACTGAAACCTGGCAGGTCTGGGCCATGACTGCTGTTAATTAATCATTGCCTGCTAACTTGCTGGAGGCCTGCGCAGCTGAAGGCTGTCCTCAAAGGCTGTAAAGGATGTATCGCCCAGCTCTGGACCCGTCTCTTAGTGAGGTACTATTGACGCTGCTGAGGTCAGCAGTGGTGGGAGCGGCTGGAGAGCAGCTCTGCTAGGTCACTTGGTGGCAATGACCGCTGCTGGGCAGCAAGAGCCTCTGCCTGAGGCTTTGTTTTGGTGTCCACGGTTGGCTCGTGCTGCAGCCCCGTGGGAGGCAGCCTGACCCCACGCCTGGGAGCTCGGGGATCCGGTGTGTTGCTGTAGGCTTATGTCTAGAAGGTGGGGTGCTTTTGGGTACTTAGTGCTGCTCTAGCCAGCACTTACTCCTCTCGGCACCTGATGCCTCTGAGCTGCCATAACCTGAGCGTATGCTGGAGGCCTGAATCTGTAGCCCCTCTCGTGCGCTGAGCAAAGCCAAGAAGAGGGAGCGATGGAGCTGCAGGCACGCCGCGAGTCGCAGCCCTGGGAGAAATGCGGGACTCCGGCTCCCTGCAGGCTTCCTTGGCGGGGACGCGTCTCCACTGACGGCACCGCTCACGAGCACGCAGGAAGCAGGAGTTGCGGTACTGACCTGCATTCGCAGAAAACCTGTGGCCAGCTTGGTTGTGTTTCTGTTCTCTAAACGTCATCAAACCTGTATCCAGAGACAACACCAAACACGCTTTGATACCAATTGCCCTCGTTTCAGTAACAACTTATAGAAAACCTGACTCTTAATCTTTCATAAAGTGCTGAATGGAGGAAAAGATTCCCTTGTTTTTTTTAAAAAAAGTGGAATTTCACTCTTTGCCTTTGGAAGGTGACCCTTGCAGTGATAACAACAATTTCCTCACTCCACCGTGCTGACAGCCGTTTCAAAATGTGCCCTTTTCAAAATCCATCTAAATCTCATCTTTTTCTAGGTTTACCTTAAGTACCGATTCTAACCTTGGTCTAGCCGTGCTATGTTTGTTTTACTTGTGTGAACTACGACTTTTACAGGTTTTCTTACAGGTAAGTTGTGTGCTTTGTACCTAAGCACAATCCGATCTTAGGCATTTGTACAAGTTCTTAAAAATACAGGAACTCAGACTGCAGAATAAGCCAAGATCTGATCGATCTGTTATGCCACTTAAAAAAAAAAACAACGTGGAGGGGAGATGAACAAAGCGGCGCAGGAAATACTGGGAGTTAGAGATGTGGTTTTCTGAAGAACAAAACAAAAAAGCAACGCCAAAGCCCAACCTCGTACAGGCAGTCAATTTTAGAGAGCCTGAAGAATTACCAGCACAAAAACCAAAGCATCGTTTAACAAATGGAACTAATTTGACGAGGTAGGATTAGGGCCCAACCGCCTCACAATGTTCAGAGGGCTTCCATCGCTGACAGACATGCAAATGGGAGCAGAAGTTGCTCTTGCTTTAGTGCCGGAGGATTCTGAGGCCGGTGGGAGTCATAAACAGACGTTCAGGGCCAAAGCGATCCTTCCTGGGTGGAGATGGAGGGTGGTGTGTGCAGCACGGCGCGGCCTCGGCGGGGTGTGCGGGTCTGCAAGGTTAGCACGGCTTGTTGGTGCTAAAACCACTGCTTTTTGCAGCACACGGTGTGGGTTACGTGGATGTAGGTAAAGAAAAAGGGGGAAAAGGTGGAAGGTTTGAGAAGGAGTAGGAAGGTTTGAGAAGGAGTCAAAAGGTTGATTGCATCGCTCTGGGGAGAAACAAATAAAAAAAAACCTGAGAGGAAGGAGCAGGTCTGAGAGGAGATGGAGCTTGTACTGAGGAGTACATGGAGACACTGAACAGACTGGAGATGAGGGGAAATCGAGACACAGAGGCTTCCGACGGAGGTAATACTCTTTTTTTGTTTGTTTGTTTGTTTGTTTTGCACTTGCATCAGCCAGAGTTACCTGGGCCGGGAAACTGGGGCTGTGAGTACTGATGCTGGGGCGACGGGGACCATGGGGACCGGGTACTTCTGCCCAGTGAGGTTTCCCTTTTGCTTGAGGGAAATAAGCCTTTATCCGAGCTGAGTGAAAAAGATACAGAACTGTACATAAAAACTTCTGATTATAAGAAGCTAAGACCATAACAGGCCATAATAAGGAGGTTTGGCTGATAAATCGGAAGATAAGTATTCATGAAAATTGAGTTAAACTCTTAAGGGGCAGGAGGAGTTATTTTTGTGTTTCCAAGGTGAAGCGTTGGCCTTCCCTGGCCGTAGCTCGTGCTGCAACAGCTACAGGCTGCTCTGCTCAGCAGGGACAACCGCAGGGCATGTCATGCCTTGGAGAAGTGACATGTCCCCGCGTCCTCTGCAGGGGCCCTGGATGCTGAAGGGGCAAAAGGCCGTTTCCTCCACTACAGGCATTGCTGTTGTCTGCTTTGCTGCAGGATTCAGACCCTTTTTGCTGCCGGAGCAGAAAAAAGCCTGCAGGGACAGACTTTATAGCGTTGGATAAAGGAGCACCCGACCACACAGGACTGAGAATTTGTAGCCCTTGCAGCGTTAGTGCCAGGTGATGTGCTGCCGGTAGAAGGCTGTCAAAAGCAAGAGAGGACACTTCAGAAAGTAGTTCAGCCTTTAAGTAGATCTCTGCTTCAGCTCGCACCCGGGGGGCTGTGCTCAGGCAGCCTGCGATGAGCGAAACCCTCCGGGCTGGTTGAAGGGCAGGTGAAGCGCGCTCGCTGCCTAACCTCTGCTCCGTTGAGTTGCCTTATGTGTAGGAAAATGGTCACATTGCAAATGCGAAATCAGGTTTTTATCAGACTAGGTACTTAAAAACAAAGGTTTAATTGTTTTTATCTTGGTTCAGAGAGGAAGCAATTTCTCCAAAAAGGAGATAACACTGTGAATAAAACCAAAATTCAGAAGACACCCTAGCTTAAGGCAGAAACATTGGGCACATATGAGGCGCTAATACAAAATTTACCATTAGCCTTTCATTGGTGCTATGATTTTCATTTTCTCTTGTCTAATTTTGAGTCCAGATTGACTCAGGCTTTTCATCTCCTCCCTTCCCTCTCCAGATCCCGCTATATTTTTGCAAAAGGAATCCCACAATTTAAGCACATGTAAGGGCACATGCCATTGCTGTGGCCAGGATGGTGGTGGTAGCACCAGTAGCCTCACTGGTGTTCACTGGGGGGTGCGTGCCGTTCCTGACGGGCACGGTGCGTGACTGTGTTTGAAGCAAATCCCATTCCTCCTGTGGCTCGCTTTGCAGAGTAGGGTTCATCTTGCAGGACAGCGTTGGAGGGCTTAAGCTGGGTGCCCTGTGGGCGAAGCTCACCCAGAAGATCCTCTCCCAGTGCTAATGGGTGCCAATGCGGGGAGCAGGTCAGAGCTGGAAAGGTGTGTGGTGGGTCACTGGTGCCCCTCGTTGGCTCGGCAGAGCCCCTCCTGCCCTGCTGTGCCGCCTCCTAATGTAGGCGTCACCGCTGCTCTTCCCCATGCCTCCCTTCCCTTGAAGGGCTGTACGAATACATGTTTTACATCATTAGAAAAATAATCAAGACCACACTTTGGACCAAAAAAGACCCTTTATTTCATTTGCTTCTGGCTGCGTTTCTGGTCCGTTTCCATGGAAACGGGAGGATTGGCGAAGGCTCCGAGGAATTCCCAGCCATCCCCGTTTCACAGCACTGGTTTTGTTTTTGCTGATGCGATGTTTGTTTCTGGAGGACATCACTAGCGACGTGCCGCTGCCGCCGGGGAGCACCATTTAACAGGCGGCAGGACCCGTCCTGCCCTGGGAGGCATCTGTGCAGAGCTCCTCAGCTTCGGCTGTGATGGGGAACAGCTTTGGGTCTGGGACATCAACGGGTGCCAAAATCCTGTGTCTTTGGTGCTGTGGAGGCAGGATTGGAAAACGCATTGTCAGAGCTCTGGAAAAATGCCCCTTTTTAAATAACAGCTGTCCTCTTGCACAGAGCTTAATGCTGCCGAAACGGTGACATTAGTTTAATCCAGCAGGTCTTCTGCTTAACTTTCAAATGATACTGCCTCAGTTTGTACCCCAGCCTGTTCGTGAGGATGTCCTTTTGCCCTCCAGATTAGCAGTTCTAAGCCGAAATGGGGATTTAAAAATACCGCCGCTTATTCTAATACCCATTTTCTTCAAACACTGAAGGGTTGGATGACCACGTCAGATGTCCGTGGCAGAGGTCGCATCCAATCTGATAACAGCTTAGGTAGAAACTGAGCCGTACATGGAACTGAAATAATACTTTGAATATATGAACCTTCCCTTTGTGCCTTGCTAGAAGCTGTTGTTGAAAAACAGCGACAACACCATAATAGATCGCGCTTCTGTAACGTTCCTTTTCCTTTTTTGCACAATATAATTTTCTCTAAAACTAAGAATTCCCGCCCCCAAACATGTGCACAAAATCTACAACAATAAAAAGACCATGTTAGTGTGGCTGAAGAACTTTGTGACCGCTCATTCCCATGGAGCAGGGGACTAGTGGTTTTGGTTAACGAAAGAGAAAATAGAGCAGTGTGGATTAGCTGCTCTGCCGCTTGTGCTAGCGGCGAGCGTGAGCTTCAGTGTTAGTCGGTACCCAAAAACAGCTCAAAGAACAAACTCCACGGACTGACCTCAGGTTTGCACAACAAAACAAAAAGCTTCGCAGCGTGCGTGGTGCTTGGATTTTCTAGAACAAATGAGTTTCAGTAAACTTGTATTTGAATTGTTGACTAGAAGATGGGCGGCTGATAGATCCGATATAAATACAATGTTTTAAAGACCTTCACATATCACCTTGAATTCTTTGGGACTTTTTTTTTATGCCAGGCATATTGGGAGTAATACATGGTATTCTCAGGGTATTCCCTTTAGTCCAAGGTCCAGCTGACCTTTCCTCCCCTCTTCTGAGAACGTGGTGGAATTCATTGTCTTCACTCCGTTTGCAAGTTCATTTGAAGTTTCCAAGCGCGTTACGAATTCGGGGTATGGAGGTAGACAAACGAAGCCAACAAAACCAAATTCTGGAGAAAAGATAAAATCGTTTGTGCAATTAAGCTTTCTTTCTGAGTACAGTTCACATATAATAAATGACTTGTAAATTTAGACGTCAGGTAATCTGTTTTTCCTCCCCCGTTTCCCCAGCTAAGCGCGTGTTACGTGCTCTTTCTGAGGTCTGATACAGTCTCATTTTTACTTGATATGCTTGCAAGGTGGAGAGCTCTGGTGGCTCTGCCTCCAGTTCATTGCTCTGTCCCAGCGGAGCACGTGCAGGGGCTGCCTGGCCGCCCACCGCGCCGTGCCCCTTCGCCCGGCTGCTGGGAGGACCCGGCTGGAGCAGGGGTGACCTGCGGCTCCTTGCCGCCCACGGTCCGCTCCCGCTGGGACTCTGCGGTCCCAGCCCAGCCTTCCCGAGAGCTAAAGAGGGGTCAAACTTTGTCAACAGACCTTAAACATATGTCAGCGTGCTCAGGGAGGCGCAGGGAAGTTAATCTGATGACGCAGTGGGTCTCTTCCCAGGTGCTTTTGCTGTAGCATATCCGAGAACTGTGCGTACACAGATACACCTGCCTCCCTGGTTCTTGCGCCCGTATCCTCCGGTGTGACTCCGCTGTGCCTCGGCAACCCGCCTGCTTAACGCCCAGAAAGCTTCGCGCTAAGCCTCGTGGTCTAAGGCTGCAAAAACGGTTAATTGTCATATGTGACACAGTGTCATAACCCCTCTTGTGGGTGATCCAAACAATTATAACAACTCACCGTTTTATGCTTCTATTGTCAGAGGAGTGTTTTTGTGCAGTTAAGCCATAGGTGCCAGGTAGTCAGAAACCCAATGGAGCTGCTTCGGTAGCAAGACACAGAAATAAAGGAATAAAAACATACGCTTAGAATTTTTTTTAATTAATCTTGGATCTGTCCTTTGGATCATTTATTCTTCTTAAACACCGCTACTTTGAATGCAAAGGTTACTTGCCGCTTTGGCTCAGCTGCGCACTGGTGGATGGCACTTACAGGGCATAAATTAGATACAGTCTTACCCTCTTCTCCAGCGACTCTGCGGTTTTGTTGGCTGGTTGGCTTTTTTTGCTGTATTTCCGTCTTGTTTGTTCTTTAGTGACTAGTGCTGAGACTGGAAACCTTCGGTCCTGGCGTCGAGGCACAGCTGTTGGTCGAAATCTGCTGGTTCTGAATACAAACGGCCACCGACCAGTTAGCCATTGATTTGCATGTGCAAACATCGATTTCCATATTAATGTAATGTTGATGTACTAGAGTAAGCTATGGATTTTTTGATGATTGATTTAAGTTGTAATTATTCAGAACAGAAGACAGGGTGTGTGGCTAGAAAATGCAGATTTGTTTTGCGTGTAATTTCTTGAGTCATATTGTCAGGTGCTTTTATGAAGATAATTTCAGGAAATTAGCCAAATACAAAGATAAGCTGTACCTAGGGAATGCCTAATTAATAACTGCTATCGTAGTATTTTGGTCTAAATATTAAAAGATGCCTCATTAAAGGAACGCAGAGACTGTTTTTTTTTAGGGTGGCCTGACTTCAGGAAAGCTGAATCTGTCATAATAAAAAGTTTTCTGCCAGAGCTTTGGTTATACTGATATAATTATAGCACCAGAATCGCAAACGGCTCAACCTGCGGCACGTACCGGGGCTGCAAAGGTGCCCTAACGCTGCAGCGAAGTGGGGTGGTGAGGTCTTGCTTCCCACTCTGACTTCTGAACCAACGTTCTCCAAAACAACAGCTGGCTCAAGCCTTCATTTTCTTTATTTATGGCCTGTCTACCTTTCATTGCACAGCGGCAGAGCCGAGAACAAGCGTGCTTTACGCATCCTCCGCTGAGAGCGGGTGGGCAGCGGCTCCTGCCCGCTCCCCAGCCCCTGAGCTGCCCATGCTGCGCTTCGGGGCTGCACGCCTTTCGCCTCTCTGCAGCCTCCGTTTCCAGCTTTGATCCCTGAGATTATTAGGAAAATACTCTTTGTTATGTGTTTGGTGCCAAGAGAAGCTGGATTCCCACCTGGAGAAGCATCTCCAAAATACTTCCAGTGCTTCTGTAAAACAAATACTTTTATCGCTGCTCGTAATATCCCTCAAAAGGCCTGGTTGTAGGCAGCATCTGTTCCTCAAAGTAATAACATAATTTTGGTTTTAGCTTTCGAAGCTGAAGCCATCCTTGTGGAGTACCTGCTAAACACAAGGGCAGTCTGGAGCAGTCGCGCACGAGCACCACCTCCCCATCCTAGGGGACCCCCCTGGGGAGCGTCCCAGGTCGCTTGCCTTGGCAGGGCTTGTCTTCCTGAGGGTGGAAGAACAAGATCTGAATTTTGAGTTTGTTTTTAAACCATAACCAAAGTAAAGGATGATCATACTTCATAGGCACTTTCTAAACAGATATTTTCAAATCGATTTTGTTACCTGAGCATCCGAACCCCGCTGTGCTAACGGGCTGGGAGGGCGCTTTTGCTGGTTCGGATGGAGGATGCTCCTAGGAGGAGGGTTTGTGCTGGTGTTCCCTGAGCGCTGCTCCGAACGACCAGCGTGGCCGTGGAGCGGCTTGTAGGCACGTCCGACTTGCCCGGGCCAGGCTGGGGTGAGCCTGCCTCTACCCAAGAACTGCAAAAGCCCACGCCGCGGCGATAACTAGCCCCCAAGAGTGCCTGGGCTTGGCTCTAACACGGCCCCAGAACTTGTGGTTCGATCTGGTTCATTGCTGGCCGGCTTGCTTGAGTTCAACCCCGGTCTGCCATGGACTGTAGAGGCACAGGTGAAGCCTTTTTTTCATCCGTTTGGTCTATGGAGATACGGTGAGAGGAGGCAAGGCGATGGCTAACAAATTCAGAGATCGCTTGTGTGTGTTGGAAAACGGCTCATAAATGCCTGGTGATTACAAAATATCCTACTTAGAAAAAAACCATTTAATTTTCTATTCTGAGTGTTTATCGGTGTTTTACAAAATCCGGGATTTCTCAATATTTATACATACTCACTGAAAACTCCCTGCTGCTTCACCCTCGGTCCCTCCCTGGTGAATAAACCGTTTCTGTTCAGGAGCGAGCTGGAACCTCCTCCTCCGCCCCGCGAGCCTGCCGCAGCGGAGCGCATCCAGCCACGGAGAGGTGCTGTGCAGGGTGTACTTTAATTACAGGATAATTTCATTAATGGCGTAACATGTTCTCCACAGAACTGTGAATAACTGGTTCGCAAAGCGTTTTTTTCTGGGGACGGTTGTAATGATTGTCATGGGCTTCAGATAGAGAAGATAATTATATTAGGATAGTGTATTGGTTTCCTTGCTAATCACAGGCAATTTGCCGTGGTTTTAATAACTGACTTGTCATTTCAGGCCCAGTGAAGTAATGTAGAGGCATAGATAAGAACTTTTATCTTGTAAATCCAATATATCGCATGCCTGTTATCTCCTTTGTGGCAAGATTTGTGTAACGTGAAGTATTATAGCTTGCATAGTAGGTTCCGTGAGGTTATTAGAATTAATTTCCATAAACAGCTTTTTGGGGAAAAAATCCTGGAAAAACATGAACAAAATATTTTCTGGTCCAGGTTTCAGCCTACATTTCTGAGTGGTCCAATAATCATAGTATTCTACTTCCACCTGTGGCTGCTGTAAAGAGGAGCACACAACTGTTCCTTGTTCCATTGATCTCACAGGCAGTATCATGCAAACACACATGGAGAGACAAATTTTTTCCTGGTTAAGTCTTAATGTGGCTAGTCTGCAGTAAGGTGGATGAAGAAGAGGCATGGAAATGGAGAGAAGAAATAAGAATTATTAAAAAAAACCCCTAAAACATGGAGGTGAGACCTCTTTGCTTAGCCCTAAAGCTACCCAAAAGCCTAAGCTTGTTTTATAAATGCCATTGTTTAACAGCTAGGAGATACCAAGAATTATTTATAGCTTCCTGTTGATGTTGTTTTCCTTTGAACAAACTATAGATACGCTAAATGATTTCATGTGTTAATTACGACGCTTTGTATGCAAAAGACATTCTCCGTTTAACACTATCAACTATTTGGAAGCGCTGAAATGAAACTTTAACATTTTCTGCATAAGATCAACAGAGAGAAGGAACGTACAATGCCAGTTCCTACTAGCATTAAAAAATAAAAGTTCTAATTACCGAGACGGCTGCAATGTACATACGTGACGTGCCTGTCTGCGGCCAAAAATCCTCAAAGGTGAGGAGACCTTGTTCGGACTGGGTAATTCTGGCCAACAGACACCCCAAAGAATAAGAAACCACACACTCTATTAAAGAGGACCTGGGGTAAGTTTAAAAAAAAAAAAGTCTATTTTAGGTCAATAATTAGCTTTTTATGAATTAAGAACTGGTGAAAAGGGGAGAAACCTTGTTTTTGTGTGAAACTGGTTTCCAACTTCTAATACTAGGCTTAAAATTAGCCAGTCTGTGGGATATGAAACTGTTTAGCACATCCTCCTCTCTCTCCTCTGAGTTTGTGGCTGTGGTTCCCGGGGCGCACAGGGCAGGCGGAGAAGGGAGCTGCGGAGCAGCGTCTGTCCGTCGCACGGGGGGCTCCGCTTCCCGCTCCCACCGCTGCCTCCCCCGCGGGGTCCCCCAGCCCACGGGCTAAACTGCTATTGCCTTTGGATGCCCAAACACGAAATCAGAAGGTAATTTTGCGCTCTCGGGTAACACAGATACTCTCGCACCAGTCCTTACGTTAACTGCGGCGAAGGAATGACGTTCAGTACGGACAACATGCAGCGAAGGGAATACATGTACAGCTGTTCCACAGGTCCTAACTCAAAATAAATCACAGGTCATTATCTTTCCCTCTTGAGTTACGATAGTCTTAACAGCCCCACAACACGTTATTGTCAGCCTGTTACTCTGTTAGCTCTCGTAATCACCTTTAGCTTGTGCTGGTGCTTGCAAGAAGAATCCCCCCTCCCCGTGCTTTCAGCAGGAAACTGCTCCTCTGCAGTGAGGGGGCTGTTTCCTGGGGTTTTTTTCACCTTTTCTGTCATTCTGTTGGTGCAATATAACGTGCGTGAGCTAAAACCAGCGCGAGCCACCGCGGTGTGTGCCAAATGAGACCGAGCGGCCGGCTCGGGCGCTGCGCCGGGAGCGTTGCACCAGCTTTTGCCAAACCTGCGCCTTAGCGACACCTCCTGCCCCTGGCGTTAATAAATGCGCGTCCCCGCCGGCTCGGAGCCGCGAGGGGAGCGGGAGGCGTCTGCGCAGGAGGGGCCTTCGTGCCTTTCTCGTGACGCAGCACTCAAAATATTGAATTTTGGGAGAGCGGGTTGGGGTGCGCCGGCCCGGCTCCGCTGGCGGCGGGGCGGGGAGCGCGCGCCTGCAGGTGGGCTTGGCGGCCTTGGTGCCCCGCGCCTCGGTGTCCCAACGCAAAGCTACGGAGCAGAGAACGGGGGAGGATGGACGAGGCACATTTTGCTCTTTGCTTTACCGTATGTGGCGCCGGGGGGTCGGGATTAGTCCCTTTCTCCAGCAGGCGGGCATAGATTTCGAGTTAATAGAAAGCAATACCTTTCAGAAGTGGATTAAATATGGAAAACAAAGGGGCAAAGTTAATTGAAAAGGAATGTGACAAATGAGCTTTATAATGAATTGGAATGGCTTTCTCGCTTGCTATGAAGGGAAAATAGAAGGAAAAAAACCGTAATATGCATTTTTCCAATCGTGAGCTGTAAAACGCAATTCCTCAAACACCTGAAGGAAAAACCGCGTCACTGTTGGATCAGTGCGTCACGATGCAGTTGTCAGTGAACGTGGGCTTTGCGCGGCTGCGCGGCAGATTTTCAGCAGAGCACTCCTGCAGGTGTTTCTATGCATATTGAACGCGGAAGAAAACACAGAGTTTTTTGTTTGCTTTTTTCAGAGAGGCCCGTTTTGTCCAATAATGTTCTGCGGATGTTTCTGTCAGGAACAAATATAATTATTTTGAATGTATCCCTGAAAAGCCACTAACAGGCTAAATTTGCATAGGACACAGGAGCCGCCTGAAGTAATTTTGCATGTACTTATCGGACAATTAGCTGATTCTTGTGCTAAGCCAAGCCAATACAAGGAGAATAAACTTTTAAGTAATATTAAGACCGTGAATAACGTGCTAGTTATAGCCTCTGCATCTGGTATCCTTTCACTTCAAGCTGCGTGCAAATACAGAGGCTGTAATAATTCCTGAAGAATTATTTTTGTACAGTTTGTTCCAGCTTAGAGGTTGGCTAATTTTCATCCTAGAACAGCTGTGGCCCACTATGGATTTTCCCAAACATATTTTTCAAATTAAAGCTTGAAAAATGCACTGCACCTAAATCTACTTTGCATATTTCTTTGAATAATGTAGTAAGCCACTTAATTATACATACATACAGATAGCAGATCTAAATATAGAAGCACTCCTCTGGAGGTTTATCTTGGGGAACTCGCAAAATGCGAGATGCCACTGGAAACGGTTGCTCCTTCTCTGAAGATCTGCCCTGGAAATGGGCAAATCTTCCCGTTTCAGAAGTAGGACCCTTGAAGCTTCCAGGAATGCACCTGTAATCGGGTGCTTCTTGCAGTTCAGCCCGTCCCCGTGACAGACCAGAGGAAAATCCCTTTAATCCGTCCCATTGATGCGACTCGTACGGGCCGTTTTCTGAATTTTTGGGCGCTGGAGCGGACGGTGGGGGCCGAGTGCTCCCCGACACGGCGGCCTCGCGGCCCTGTTCCAGCCCCGCTCCCACGCCCTGCTCAACCTTTTTATCTTCTTTCTGTGCACAAAGGCACAGCAGGAAAAGGACCCGTTACTTCACACGGCCGAGGTTTCCGTGGGCCTCTGTCCCAGCTAGGTTGTCATTATTTCTGCGGCTTCACAAAATTCACTGATGGGAAAGGTGGGAGCCTAAACTGTGCTTAACGTTAACTGTCCGTGTATCTCCCGTGCTTTGAAACCTCGAATCCGCCTTTTTGGAATGAAAAACAGCACTTTGACTTTCCTCAGGCCGCATGCTGTAACTTGAAGTCCCCGTTCATCTCGCATCTCTGTTCTGAAGTGACGTGGCGTAAGTGCTGAGATGTCAGGAGTAATTGCTTTTTTGTTAATGTGTGCCTGGCTCTTTTGTTGAATAACTAAAAATTAAAATTCGAGCTTGCTTGGAGCACCAAGCTTCCAACTAGCGCAAAAAACCTCATTAAATTTGCATGCTACCAATTGAAACAGGTTCTCGTAGGGAAGCGGAATTCCACATAAGTCTATTTTTTATTTTCTTCTCCCCAAGTGTTAAAATTTATACGCAGTTTTGCGTTAGTGTGGAAGATGCCACAAGTAATATTGATATTAGAAGCCAACGAGGAAGCAGGTTCTGCTGGCAATAGGGGTGAGTGGGTCGCCATTATCTCACATGCAGTAAAAGGCTGGCTTAGCGTGTAATTTGAAATGAATGAATCAGACTCACCATTCAGAGTTAAACCTTCTGTTTGGTTGGGTTTGATCTGACCTTTCAAAACCGGTTCTCAACCCAACATGTGTTTCGTTCCTAGCACAGAGGGACAGCGCTTTTTTCCTGATGAGCAAAATATGCTCTTAAATAAAGGTTTCAAGTTTTCAAATGTAACCGTAATCCTGTCAACTTAAAAGTAAATTGGGAACTGCTTACTTTGAGAGCATAAATGCACATTAGGCATTCTGGTACCTCTGTGGGTGTATTACTTGCTTTATAAACTACAGGTATGACTCAATCTCTTGTTTTCCGATCAGAAAGCTTTATGTGACCCTACTGCAGGCTTGCAACTATCAAAATGACTGGTAGCAAACAAGGAACATATCTGCCAAAATTAGGGCTTTTCAAAGATTGCTTTCTAGTAAATCTAGAAGTATATCAGATATTTCTTGTAATACGGACTCTTTTCTAGACAATATTGCTCAAATTAAGTATCTGAGTTAGAAAACAGTTCACATTTGGTTCCTCTGGGACGCGTGCTTGGATGTCCTTCCTCAATTTTCATTCTATATCATGCGTTTTTAGACCTCTCCTCCCTGTGATGCTACTCCGAGTTATGACAGAGTGACGCCTGACCCCTGCAATGTCTTCTGGTCAGTGCTTCTGAAAAATATCAAATGTTGTTGTACTTTTGCTCTCTCTTTGGTATGGACTTAGAGATAAGTATTTTTAGCAATAACTGAAAATAAGCTTTATAATTCACCAGCATCTCAGACCCTGCAAAACCATTCTTACTCCTGTCCATCATCTTTGGCCAAGAGTAAGCCCAAGAATCAGGGTGCAGCTTCCCTTTCCTTTTCCAAATCCCATGACCGAACCCTCCTGTCAAGGAGATTTAATGGGGAGATCGTAGCATGTAAACTGTAAGGCCGCAGTTGAGGGAAATTTCTTACATCCATGAAATCTCAGTGTATCGTTGCTATAGAGGGATTTCTGCTTGAAGCAACTTCCTCTGACCATCTCACCACGTTGCACCAACCCTCCGTCTGGATCCAGCGTTGCACCTTGCAGCCTGGGGAGAAGCAGCAGCTCCCCGCCCCCGTCCGGTCCCTGGGGGCGTGGGGGATGCCCTGGGGGTGTCAGCCCTTTGGGGGGCATCGAGGACCGCAGGCTCAGGCCAGCATCACCCGGAGGCAGCGGGGCCCGGGTTTGTTTCAGAGCACGATTCTCTGTGTCGGACCGTGTGGAACAACTGCTCGATCTGGGTGGTGAAAGCACAGCAACCAGTGAGAAATACGGTGTAAAACAAAAGGAGGAGGGAGACGTCAGGCCCGTCAGGTCGTAGCCCGTGTAAATCCATTGTCCCTCGTGAGCTGCATTGATCCGCACCTGCTCGGGAGGTGGCTTCCTGCGGCTTTATTGGCTGCTTCTCCTCTTGATGAATTTGGATCCTCCTCCTCAGGGTGAGATTCGGACAGCTGTATCCCGCGAGCACCTGGGAACGCAGCGTACGTCAGCACGGTCCTTTGAGGGAGACAGTGCGTGTAAAATTACTTACCGAGAGTAAAACATTGACGCGTGACTTCAGACAAATCTGTTAATCTACAAATCAAGCAAAGAACTCTGAGAATTAGCTGCTTTATTATAAAACGAGGTATTTAGCCATTTATTATTTACGAATTATTAGGGAAACAAATTGCTTCTTAATCAGTTCAACTGCAAGTAGTTTTCAAAGTAATTCTTTTTTTGCCATCACATACTGAAGCATGTGAATTTTTCACTTATTCCCTCTCCCACCTTGTGTAAGACTTTATTTCCCGGGCGCTCTCTAGAAAGGGATGAAGTTGTTTGAGCTCTGATACCAGTTGTAGACAAAGCCCCCAGACTCCTCCCCCGGTTCATCCTCCTCTGCTCTGACTCATCGTTGCGCAGGTTTGCTGAGGATTTATTTTGGAATATCAGTTCTCGTTGAAGGGTGTGGGTTGTGTATTTTACAGGCAGTGAAGATTAACATAGCGATTGGCAGCCTCATGAGTTAGAAGTCTAGAGAGAAGTATATAGTGACCGCAGGTATTAAGTCCAAGCTACTATTGAGCAGGCAAGGTCCTTGCTCGGCCGGGAGCGGAGGCTGGGGCGGAGCGTGGCTCTGCAGGCTGGCGGCGCCCGGGCCCCGGGGCTCCGGCGGCGGTTGAGTCACCCCCACAGGCCTTTTCCAGAGGCGGTGTGCGCGTGGTGTCCCCTTCCTCGAGCGGGGCAGACGGGCAGCACCGCTCGCTGTCCCTCCCTTGCCGGGTAGGCTGTGCGTGGCCGTCGCAATCGGGTACGCGCCGCAGCGGCTGCTTGCCCTTTCCTGCATCTCGCTGTCTCTCCCTTCTAGACTCTGTAGGGACCTTGAATGGCAAAAAGCAGCACGGCTGGATTTCCCACCGAGGAGAAGAGTCCTATCTGTAAAAGGAGAGGGTTTTGGTTAAGGAAAGGTTTTCCCCTAAAGGGCTCGCCTGCCTGCTCGCCAGCAGCTAAACGGGGAGGAGGCGTTGTGTCAAAGTCACCCTGGAGCAGTGAGGGGCATAGAGGTGGCGCAAAGCGGGGTAAAACTTGCAAATTAGAAGGCACGTAGTCTTGGGTTTATCCTTATGGAGGGTGATGGGTGAGGTGTGTGCAAGGGAGGGAGTGGGACGGCCGGATTCCCGTACCACTCCGCAGGGTTCCCCGTAGAGGTTTTCACGCCAGGTCGTTCTCAGCCGCACAGATAGAGTGGCTGCTGTGCATTTAATTGATGGTATGGGGGAATCGGAGACGCGGGATCCATGGTGAGGGTCTGAACGGGTGGCCTGTGGTTTAGAAGTGGTTTGGGCAGCATCAGAGGAGAGCTTCTGCAGTGTAAAGAGTTATTCCTCTAAGTAGGAAAGTGTTTGAAATCAGCTGTTGCTGTTTCTGATCCATCCTTGCCTACAGGAAAGGGAAAAAAAGAATTTCTTAGGCAGAAAAAAATGACAGGAGGAAAATTACCATTTCTGGTACGGTTGATCTAATTTCCGACTAGGAAAAGGATCAGAACAGAGATAAAATGCACACCAACAGGGTACACGCAGTCTCGCCTGGGGGTAATCTGTTCAGCTGTTTTATCATACTGCAGTACGCGAGGGCTGGATAACATTTTACAAATGAGATGATTTCTTCAAGAGTATAAGTGCCGTAATTTAGAAGTTGAAAAATTGCAAGTATGAAGAACATGTAGTGCTAGTAATAGTTAGAGACGCATTTCAGCCCGGAGATTTGGTGTATTTGCTGGGGAGAGTTGCGCGTCCCGGGAGGTTTGCCAGCGTGAGCCGAGCAGTGAATGCTCGCCCGCACCCGGTGCCAGTGGTGTAATGGAGCAACGACGGACGTGTTTCTAATTTGCGCCCTTCCTTGCAAAGCTCCCTAATACAGAGATGCTAATAGTTAAACCTACGGTAGGCTGAGTTTCTGCCCTAACAGACAAATGCAATTTACATCAAGTAAAGACAAATGACACGCTTAGGGCATTAATATGTATGAATCACACCCACGTACGCCGTATCTTGCTGTGTCTACCTTTTAAAATTAAAGCTGTGCTTGTGTTATAATACTCAAGTTGCACTTAGTGTTTGAAATCTGTCTGTTTAAAGCTCATCCATCTTTGCTGAGGTAAGTAGGGGTTTAGAATGAGAGTTTTGGCTTCCGTTTTGAAAGAACGCAAATTTGTGAAAAGTCCCTCAGGAAATTACATATAAAAAGTGCAAGGGTGATAAAAACCTGTTGAAAAAAAATCATATTAATAAGAATAAAATGGAGCTAAGTTTGTTGATTTCTGTGCAAAATTCTCAGTGTTTTTATACGCACACTACGAGCTTTTCGTTTATGTGTTAGACATGACAGAGGGAGCTCTGCTGGTATCAAGCCTCTTCTCTGAAGGGGCTGATTCCAGGATTTGGCAGGTCATTTCTGAGCAGGGTAACTGTGCGTTCGGTCCCAGGGCACCTATCAGAAAGGGCCGGGGACCGGCTCGTGAGCACCAGCCCACCCATTCCCGATTCTCCCAGATTTATGCCTCTGCTGCTATCTACCTCTTCTTCGTCCTGAACGCCGTCCTTAAACGTTACAGGTGGAGCTGTGTGCCCGTAGCTCCCAGCGAGGCGGTTCTTGGTTTCTGGACTCGGAACCCACTCCGTTAGCCCCAGAAGATGCTTTTCAATTGAATTTGTTCATTTCCAGAGGCAAGTGTATGACTTGAAATGATCAAATAGTGCCTGCCGATGACCCGGTAATGAATTATTTTTCAAAGTTTACCCTTGAAATTTCCTTCTGGTGCCTTACAGTCAGAACTGTCTCTGAATGCCAGTTATTTTAGAAGGAGCTAATAAGTAAACCCACCCATTATCAATGCAACATATGGTCTTGTAAGTCCCAAAGCTGGGAGAACTCATGCATCAACTTTTGTTCTTATTTTTTAAAATATGTTTGAACCTTTAGTAGAGACATGGGGAATAAGGAGAACTGCAAATGCAGAATCCCTCTGCAGCTTTAGCTATCCTCTGAAATTAGTCTTTGTTTTGGTTTTGCCCCTCTCTTGTCTTTTAATAAAACATTTTGACTTTGTAACGTGCTTTCCTTCGGACAAGCACTTGCTATTCAGTGGTACTTTGACTTCTACTGGAGGCATGTCAGAAAATCAGAAGCCCGCCGCAGTTACTGCGGTGTCACAATGTATGAGCATCTCCCTCCCTTGTCTCTGGTTGATAGTTCAGTGTATATTTAAACTTTCATCAACATAAAATCAGCATGATAAGGTTGTAGTAATCTGCATGTCATTAGCACATTTAATTGTCAGGACTTTGTGAACAAAAGGCTTCTGAGCACAGGCGTATTTCAGCATGGTATTTACAGCGAATATCCATAAATATTGGATCTTAATTCAAGAGTATGCAAAAGGGTTGATTATTATTTTTTTTAAAAAAAAAAAGACAGATAATCCTCTAATGATTCCCCTAAGCAGGAGTGGAGTTCAGTAACATAAGGTTGCGGTACAAAAACTCTCTTTTTCTCTCTTTTTCCTCTCTTGGCAGTTACTCTTGGTGGTCCAGGTGTTTGCAGGGGAGGCGAAGGCCCTCGGTGCAAAGCGGGCAGGAGCATCAGCCCCGCTGGTGTCCCAGCTCCCCCAGCTGGCCGGGGTGGTCCCTGGGACCAACCCTTATGTTAGGAGACCACTGTGATGTACAAACAAACCTCTGGAATCTGGAAGCATTCATCTACTTAAAAAAATGCTTTATAAAAGTCATTTTTCCCCCTTTTGTACCTCTCAGCCAGATCAAGCATATACATGTGAAACACCTCAGTGAAATCAGAAGTAAGGCAGTTGTTAATCAAACGGATGTTTTTATACCACACTACATTTTGTTGTATAGATCAAACATTTATTGAATGTCTATAATGGACAGAAACAAAACTTGATTTAAAATGCATAGATTTACAGGTGAAAAAGGGAGAGGAATCTCCTACTTTGGACTATTTTTGTTTGTCTTTCTCTGCTGTTCTCTAGAACTGGGACAATATAAGAACAGTCTTCAGCTGTCAGTTTGTAAAGTCAAGTCTAATATAGAAACTGAGAAAAAGATAAATAGAAGAGAAATCAGGGCTTTCTTGCCTGATGTCGGTACAAGGTAAAGCTTTCATGGTGTTAGGAGGTTGTGATGGCATCTCAACTGCTTTCAGAAAATCTGCGCTTTCTTTTCCGTATCAATAGTGGGAATCAAACCCAAAAAGTTTTGCCTTATAACTCACGACCCCTTCCGGTAACTGCTGTGTCCCACAGCTCCGCCTGCGCTGCACGAGCCGCGCTCCTGGTGCTTCGCCCAGCTCAGTATTTCTCTCTTTTGCCGAGCTCTTTGCTGTTTCCTTCGGTTTTGTTTTGCGAAGCTGATGCACAGGAGCGCACTGGGAGCCGCCTGCAGGCGGGGGCACCAGTCAGAGCCCTTAACCCCTGCCTGCTGCACCGCGCTCTGGGGAAGCGCTTGGCTCCTGCTCCACAGCCCGGCTCTGCCCGTCCACGCAAGCCGCCTTCTGACCAGCAGCCCTTATTAGCTTGCCCATCGATATACAAACAGGCATTTAATTCCCCCTTATTTATCCTGAACAAATGGCCTGCTTCCGGCTCATTGGCATTCTTTCATTACCCAGAACAGGTTAATTATCCAGAATCAGCCTGTTGATTTCAGTGAGGTGATAAACCTACAAACCCATCTGAGAAACTGTGGGTTTAAGGATGGTGCTTTTAGGGTCAGCAGTCAAGTCCTGCTTATGCTTCTTCGTATGGCAATATCAGGAGGTAGATGCCGGGGTGGCAGCAGGAACAAAGCACCAGTAAGAAAAGAGGGTTTATTTGGGGTTGTTTTTCATTACTGTTTAAATACGGCACGTTGACGCGCGTAAGAGCAGCCTGACCGAAGCCCCTTCCCACCTAGCAGGTTTTCTCAGCCCTCAGCTGTGGGCAGGGTCAGGACAGGACTGGAAGCTCAGAGGACCGAACGTTAGCTTGGAGGAGAGCATCCCATCTGGGATCAGGCTGCAGCTTTTGTGGTCACATGTGAATGGAAAACCAGATGAAAAGCAGGTTCTCCAGAGCTGCAGCTTCCAGCAGACGTAAGGACAAGGCTTAGTACCGTTATCGTCAGAGCTACATGTGAAAAAACCTACCTGGAGTTATAATGGCTATCTTTTCACAAATTTACACAACATCTCATTTTTCCGTGCTTTTCTCTTTCTGAAAGCCTTGTTCGGACCTCGACTTTCCACAGCACTCAGAGCAGAGAGAAGGTGTGAGGAGTAAAGCCTGATGCCCGTTATTGTTGCCGGCCGGAGGACTGACCTTGCCGGCGTCCTCTGGGTGAGCTGGGCTACTGCCTCCTCAGCCTTCACCCGGGGAATACCAGCTTTGGCTTTGGTCCTAACTCAGGATCAGACCAACTGAGTCTCATGAAGTTCACTAATGGAGACGCTTTCACTCACTGGATTTTCGGAGGCTAGGAGCACACAGCTTAAATAAGATTAAATTCGTTATTTATCTTACAGATGCAAATGTGAAGTATGTTATCTAACTTGGGCTCTGAATTTTAAATCTCTCACGCCTGACATTTAAGAGTACGTCCTTTCCCTTTTTGAGACTACATTATTCTCATATTATAGATTTATGACAAAAAGACATCTTCTATATACTTGATAGCTGCTTTGCATATTATGCTATTGAAAGTTGGAATAGATGAATAGATTTAATAAGAAGCTGAATGTATCACCCTAAAGGAGCCAAGTTATGACAGCTGAAGAGCACAGTTAAATTGGGAGAGTGGGGTGAGGAAGGGCTTATCACCTGCTGAAGATGGATTGGGAATGGAGTTGTAGACACACACGTGCAGGTACGCACACAGACACAGATGCGCTAACTACCCCTGCTTTTCTGGAGAGTAAGGCATCTAAATTTTAATCGTCACAGCAGCTGCTACTTTCCCTTGATAATATTGACTATTTGATTGGAAAGCAGCTCTTGTTTTCAGTTAGGAAAAAGTAAGAAATTAATCCAGCCAAAAGTAAGGCGTATTGAAAAGCTGAGAGCGTGCTTTAAGATTTGGGCTTACGGGATATTTAAAACTTAGTTGTTCCTTCCCAGAGCTTCAGGCTGATATTGGTATTGATCAGAAATAGTGTGGCCAGCAGGAGCAGGGCAGTTTTGGGCCCCTGGGGACAAGAAGGGCCTTGAGGGGCTGGAGCGTGTCCAGAGAAGGGCAGCGGGGCTGGGGCAGGGTCTGGAGCACAAGTGTGCTGGGGGGCGGCTGAGGGGGCTGGGGGGGTTTAGCCTGGAGAAGAGGGGGCTGAGGGGAGCCCTTCTCGCTCTCTGCAGCTGCCTGAGAGGGGCTGGAGTGAGGGGGGGGCTGGTCTCTGCTCCCAAGTCACCAGGGACAGGATGAGAGGAAACTGCCTCGAGCTGCGTCAGGGGAGGTTTAGGTTGAACATTAGGAACAATTTCTTCACCAAAAGAGTTTTCAAGCTCTGGAACAGGCTGCCCAGGGCAGTAGTTGAGTCACCATCTCTGGAGGGGTTCAAAAAACGTGTAGATGTGGCACTTGGGGACATGGTTTAGTGGTGGACTTGGCAGCGTTAGGTTAACGGATGGACTTGATGGGCTTAGAGGTCTTTTCCAACCTAAATGATTCTATGATCCTATGAATTCATTGACTTCAAGGAAAAGAGGGTAGGTCCCCAATAGACATCCAGCATTTTATGTAATTAATGATCAATGTTTTATTAAAAATGTAAGTCAATTTAATGAAAATAAATACAGCTGGTACTTGGATAACAAAAAGGTTCAAGTAATGAATTGTTGTTGCAAGGTGTGGATCTTGAATTCCCAAAGTATGTCAGCGCTCCCTTGTTTCACAGTCATACTTTGTTTGTACTGATTTCAGCATTTATATAAAATCTGGCAGGTCATTAATCCCCTTTCTGAGTGGGTCCTTCTGCACAGGTGGAAACAGAGCTCAGCCCTCAGGGACAGGAGCGAACTGTGGTGGACCTGGAAGCATCCTGAGCGATGCAAGTGCCCCACCTGGAGCCAAGGGATGCCTTCACTGTTCCTGCTTTGCTCTCCAGATATAAAAACAGTGAAATTATGTCATGGTTTAGACTGGCTCAACATGAAATCTGTTTCATTTTCTTGCAGACACAAAACAACAAAAGTTGTATTATTTTTCTCTTTTGCAGCGTTTTAAGACAAGAGGCAAATCAATGAAAGGGAAATTCTAAACTCAAGAACCATTTAAAAAAACCAACAACAAAACCCCTGCAGCTTTCCTATGCTTATTTCTTATTAATCTGTTTGTTAATCAATTGTTGACCCTTAACCAAGATGTGCTTTTTGTATCTGGGTTCAAATATTTCCTCCGCCTGAGGTACGTGAATGCATTTCTTCTGCATCATCCGTGTGCGTCCCCAAAAAGGGGGAGTTTGTTGGGAACTTGGTGGCTGCCACAGAGAGCGCAGGGGGCTTGTTACAGCACCTAGGCAGGGATGGGACCCTCCATTTCCTGCCCCAGCAAACATTCAAGTACACATCTTCAACGATAATAGCTCAAATCAGTCAAAGTTCGCCTGGATTTTTCCCTATAAAAAGGTGAGCCCATGCGGTAGAGGCACTTTGCCCCCCACTCCGTGGTGCAGAGCCAGGGGGTGGTGGGTTACGTGCACAGACATGTCTGTGTTTTCCTGAGCTCTGTGGAATTTTCCTTAGAAAAAACCAGGGATTTTTCCATTTCCATCCTTGAGAATCAGCAAGCTCAGGTTTTCTTTTCATCCTGTATATTCAGGAAAGAGGCATGCGGTGCCACGCCTGGAGCATCTGGATTTCACCAGCCTGATGGTTGGTTCGGTTCCACTTGCACAACTTGCCGTGGAAGAAGAGCATTTTCTTCCTCGCTACACGCTTGGTCTGGGTTGGATCCATTAGGATTCTTTAGTTTTTCTACAGACAGAAAACACCATGCTAGTGCAGAGAGAGGCAGCGCTCAGCGGGATGCGATGGAGATGATGCCGATCCTTAAAGCAAACAAATCACCTTCTGAAGATTCACGTACACGCTTTCGGGTGCCTCTAACTCAAAGCTAGAGCTTATAGAGAAGAGGCTGTCCCGAGCTCCATCAGGGCTGAAATAAACCCGAAATAGTCATTACAGTGCACCAAAAGAGATACCTGTGAAACGCTGCCGCTCTGCGCGTGCACGGAGGCACTCTGCGTAGTGCTTCATTGTCATTTTCCCCCTCAAAATTAGAGATGACAGATGCTGTTCCTTAAATAACGTTTGCTTTATCCACACGCTTGTTCTGTTGAAGGCAGTCAAGCCAAGAGGTTTGCGAGAGCGTTCTGGCACGGTTTGCTGCGGGGCTCTCCGTATGCCCCCGGGGAGGGGTTACGATGCGCACGAGAAAGCAGCCTCAGAGAGCCTTTTCCTCATGCGATAACATTTAATTCCCGGTATGGGCACTGCGCTGTGCTGAACATAGGAATTGCTCTAAAGCCAGACTCGCGTGCGAGTGTGCTGCAAGGTGAGTGTGCGCTTTTTGGACTTTACACCGGTCTGAGTTTTTGCTGGAAGAGTAATAATTTAAAGAATTTGAAGAGTATGATGCAGGCGTTGAGGAACTTTGAACGGCCCACGTTGTGACTGATTCTAGGTTCACTCTCAGTTCACGCATTCACAGGGTATTTCACTGATGTTAATGGAATTGCAAGGACATAAAACTGCTGTGTCAGGAGACTGAAGCCCTTTGTAAAAGTGAGTGATCTTGACCGAGTCACTGGTGCACCTGGATGAAAACCCTACCCAGCTCGGTCTGTTTCCTTTTCCCTTTAGAATACGATTAGAAGTGGTTTTCTGTTGTGCCAAAAATTGAAGGTTTCAAGAAATATCTCGTTCTGGTGAGGGTTAAACCCCGGACCTTTTTATGCCACCTGGAAAATGATGGAGGAGTAGTTTTGGTTTGCGTGGTCAGAAATCCTATCTTGGGTTTGAGAACCGTTTTCCAGCAAAAGCTTCACTGAGCTGATGTGTCTCCATGAACATTTTTTACTTTGATGAATGAGCTTTTTCTGATGGAAAAAGCACTTTGTGGGAAAATTCTTGATGGGAAATACTTTGCCGTGTTACTGAATTCCTCCCGTAGAGCTCCCGTTCCTAGCAGTTGGTCTCCGTTGTCAGTGTTCAGCTGTTCCTCTGAAACAGTACATGACATTTTCAAAGATAAAAAGAAAATTTAACCCATTTGTGATTTAATTGAGAGCTGAGCAATGTATAATGTCACAAGCCATGGCATATGCAAGTGAGGATGTATACCTGAGCCTCCGTGGAGTGAGGTTTGCTCTATCTTTGCTAACGGCCATGCTATTAAAAAACCCTAAAAAACCCTAAATGGGGGGGTGTGGGTGTGTGGGGGCCAGCGGACCCCCCCCCAACCGCCCATTTCCCCTCCGGGTGTGAAATGCTCTTTCCTGGGCTCCACTTTTCTGCCCGGCGCAGGATTTGGAGGGAAGGAGGTGATTTTGTGGTCCCGGAGGAGTCACGCGCTGCCGCCTGGGTCCCATCGATGTCTCTGGCGGTGGCCAAGGGGGTTCCTGAGGGGACGCAGATTGAGGCCGCTCTGCTTTTTAGAGGAGCATCAGCAAAATTTTAAAACAACCTTTGCCGTGAGCATAGCAAAGCCGCGCACTGTGCACGGGCAGGAGTAGAGGATGGTGGCGGCTTAAATCTGTGTGTGGTGGGGGGAGTGTTAATAAAACAGAATCGTTTTACTAAAGACTGTTTTCCAACCAGATCTCTGTTATGTGGAGAAAAACTGTTCCCCATCGAAGCTCGTTTATAGTCATGAGTTAGGGCTTAAGGATTTTTAACCTTTTTGTCACATCACTCCGGCCTGCAATGAAAGTCTCACCCTGGAGGCAAAACCACCATTGCATTAAGGTGAGTGTATTAATCCCGAGAAATAACCAGTCCCCGAGGACTGCAACGTGGTGGCATCTGCTCAGCAAACCAATTTAAATTCCTCCTGTTTTTTGATGGGTGTGAGACCAGGATCACCGACTCGCCTTCTGGGAGAGGAAAGCGGAATGACGGTCCTCGCATTAAATCAAATCCCACTTAATGATTGCACATTTTGATTAGAAAAACCCAATCAGTGCTACCGTAAGCTGCGTGCCAGCCATAAAATTGAACGCTTAAGACATAATTGTACAACACGTAGATGTTTCATTTACCTTAAAGCCAAACAGCTGAAATCTGGCCCCTGGTCTTCGTGTTTAACATTAAAAGGGGCGCCTTGGGGTTCGCGATGGAGCTGGCCGGAGCAAGGGGAGCGCGCTGCCGCTGCGTTCCCGACCAGCAAACTACAGAGCGCTCCTGCAAAAAAGCAGAGCAGAAAATACCTCTCCTGCGACAAGTGGGTGACTGTCTTCAACTCAGAATAGGCAAATGCAGACAAAAACCTTTCCTTTTCTGCCTGTGGTGATCCCAGTAAAATGATATGATATATTCCCATCGTAAATATTATTGTTTCAAAGCTATTTCTGCTTTAGGGCTATTTCATTCTGCTTCCCCTTCCCCCTGGAGTCCGTTAGAGATAACCTTGTCTGGACGTATTCTCGGTTTCCTAGCAGTGAACACCTCGAGAGTAAATGGAAGGAAGGAGCAAAACAAGCAGAAGTTCAAAGCGAAGCCGGCACTCCGGAGGGAAGCTAAGCGGCTCTGGCTGCTGAGAGTTCATGCTATTTATTCCCCCCGTCTGCTGTGGTGGCTGCCCGAGAGTTCCTGAATCGTGGAATTAGTCAAATGGTTCTTGAAAGTTGGTTGTTGCATTTTAATGGCTTTCTATCTTTGTTTACCACAAGGGTTCTCCTGTATAAGATGCTGGCTGAAGGACACATGCACATCCAGGGGAAGTCAGACTCACACGTAAATACTGACCTTCTCCGGAGGGTTTGGGGAAATACTGTGGGGTGTTACACAGCCAGGGATGCGCGACGCTGCAGAAGGGGCAAACGCTACGGCAGCTGCAGAAGCAGAGACGGCTTCCCAGCCAGAGATAAGAGGATTAGGGAAAGCATAACAACTTTGGAAATCTGAGGTTGCAGAAATCTTGGGCTCTCAAAGATAGCACGGGATCCAGCTGGAGGCCTAAAAATAGTCCTGTTTACTGCGCTGCACAATGCAGCAAACAGCTTTCGCTCTGCGCTGCTCGATTCAGCTCTCGGTTGTTTGAACAGCTTGGGCTTGCAGGCTGCGGGAGGGCGTCCGGAAAGCGGTTTGTGTGTAGAGCCCAGGCAGCGTCTTGGAGCTGCCCTGCCCGGCAGCGAGGCGAGGAGGGCTGGAGCCTGCAAACGCTGCTGGAGGGCAGCACCCCCTGCCCGGGGTTTTAAGCCCAGCTTTGTCCAGGAAAGCTTTTCCTGCGCTGCTGAGGGTGAAGGCAGGAGCTCAGGGTGTTTGATTTGCACACTTCGGTGCCAAGTGTTTTTGTTCCTATCCATAAGCATGATGAAAATTTTCCATTAGAAGCCTCAGCTTAAAAATCCTCCACTGAAATATGGAGCCACTTTATTTTCGGGCATTGCTTGCCTTCTGACAAGAGCTTCTCTAATAAACGATAAACAAAACCCCGACACTTAAATCTCTTAAGAAATTCCTATTTAATTAGAGATGCTTTCGGGATTCCTTATTGTTCAGCTGCGTGAGTGCATTAAGTCATTTGCACTATTCTGTTGTGCTTATGTTAAAACAAATCAGATGACCTATAAAACAGCCATTCTATCTGCAGATATTATATAAGTGACAGGCTGCGTTCAGGAGAAGTAATGAGATGTACTTAGAGGGGAAAAAAGCCTCATTCAGAAGCGAGCCCATAAACTTTTCAGCAGGCTTTAATAAAACATAATGCTAGCTTCTCACCACACCTATCACTCTTTAAAACTGTTTAGCATTTGTCTAAGGGATCATCTGAGCCTCCACAATACCCCCCAACACGTGCAGAGCACCACCATTTCCGGCAATTCGCTTCCACCAAATCCCTTCTCTCCTGACGTTAGGAGCAGGCCGTGCTCTTTGGGTGGGAAACGGAGGTGCCGAGCAGCTTGTGCGGAGGAGCTGGCTCGGGGAGGCGGCGCTGGAGCCGGGGGTGCCTGGCAGCGCTGCCCCTGCTCCCCGTCCTGCCCACGGCCGCTCTCAGCCGCCTTCACCAATTCCTCCTGTTCTCCTCTCATTTCCAGAGCGTGCCGGAGGAGCCGGAACTGGTTAAGCAAGGGCCAGGGGAAGAGCAGGCTCAGCGGCGGTGCCTGCCTTGGGAAACACAGCGTGTGGGCGTGAAACAGTTTGTCTAAGTTTGCTCCCTGCGCTGCAGTTGTTTGCCCAAATCGTGTCGGTGTCAGAGCTCAGCCCGGCTGTATTCCCGTCACCTTCGCCTCGCACAATATTTCAGTGTTTCCATGTAAGCGTATAAACCAAAGTCCTACTCCTGAAATTAATCTGGGAAATATTTCCTTTGAACTTTGGGAGTACGGACAGAAGATAACTACCTTCCTGAGTGCTGCAGAGAGAGTTTTCTTCTCCTTCCTTCACTCCCCTCACCTCCCCCGCAAACCCCCCGCTTCGAACACGAGCTTTATTCGGTGAATGCAGGCTGGTCTCTTGGTCGTTGCCAGGACCTTCTGCACGGCACCTGTGCCGGCGGCAGCGCTCGAGAGCAGCGACACGGCAGCTCCCAGCCCAGGCTGCGAGCGCTGCTCTTGCCCTTCCCTGCCTGAACGGGCAGTTTCCTCCGCAGCCGTGAACGGGCTGAGTTTTGCTGGCTTGGGGAAACTTGGCTGCTGTGTTCTGGATTTGGTGCCTTTCTGGAGTGGAAGAGGAGTTTGGCCACCTGGCTTTGTTACAGTTGTGTAGTTCAATATAAGCAGTTTCTAAAAGCTTTGTCCATGCTTTTGGGTCTCGCTGCCTGATTTATGCTCCTACGGAGTCATTCCAGAAGCCAACGTGCGCTTTCAGGTACCGGCGTTTTGGCATAAGGCTTTGCGAGGGTATAAATCAGAGGCAAAGTGCCCTTGGAAGATGCTTGACTGTCTTCTCCAACGCAGCAAGAGCTCGGTTTGAGATGGATGTGAGGAAATAAGCTGAAACCCTAGCCAAGTTGGCATTTAATACCCTGCCTAGTTTTCCCAAAGGTTTTCTGATGGATTTATGAATTCACCCTTATAATACGGCAGTGAATACCAAGGTAGTGATCTGCAGTGAATTGTCAGTGTTCAGTTCTGGATCTCGCTTTAGGAAAAACCAAAAGCCTGTCCTTAGATGACCAAAATAGGCTGAGCTTTCGCTGTATGCCCGGCACGTGTGCCGTGGCTTGTGCCAGAGAGGCTGCCTGTCTGTCTGGGTAATGAGAGCGCTGCAAGTGTGACCTCGCCTCAAATTTGAGCTTTAAGCTGCGTTTTTTGAAGTTATATATTTTTCTCTAAAAGTTGCAGAGTACCGCCGTGGTTTCTCTTGCCTTCTGGTGACTTAAACCAACACAATTTACTACGCGATGCTCTGCAGTGCTCCTACAGAAACCAACCGCTTGTGGTGACATCCTTTGGGGAACGCTTTACCGTGCCCCACAGTTTATTTGCAACGCAGGCGGTGAGCCGCAGCTTCCGATGAAGTCTGGGGGGCGCAGCCGGTCGTTTGCTCCCCAGGGGGACCGAGAGGCGCCGCGAGGATGGAGGGTCCCGTCCACGGCGCTGCCGGTGCCTGCGGGGAGGCGGCCGGGCTGTGGGGCAGGAACGGCTCACGCGAGCGGCTTCAGAAAGCGCCGGCGGGATGAGAGCGCAGCGGTCTGGAGCGAAGCGGCTGCGCTGGAAAGCTGGGGTATTCCGCAGGGTGTGGGTGTCAGACGGGATTTGCCTTTTGGAGGTGATCGTCTGAAGCGAATCATGCAACCTCAATTTCCAGCGTATAATTTTCAGACTTTGTTAACAGAGTCCTAAAAGTACAAAGAAAAGACAGTAAAGTGAAGGAAGGAGAGCAGTAGAAGATGCTGGATCCTAAACTTTAACTGGCTTTATTTACGAAGTTTTTTTCTTGCCGTGGAAGTTTTCCTCCTGTCTAAATGCCTTACCAAATTTCTGAATATTGTGACAGCTAGTAGCCTTTGTATTTTCGCTGAATCCATAGAACGAGAACAAATGTTTTTATAAAACCTTTCTATGGAACAAGCCTGTATCAAATATTAAGCAAGTAAAATAACTTTCACTTCTATAAGAAGGACAAAAAGGACCCCGCGCTGGGGTTTCCATGGGAGGGGGGCAGTTGTATGGTACAAACTGTGTTAGGTGATTTAATTTCTTCTCTTTCTGCCACAGAGTTATGGAATCACTGGGAGAGTCTGTTTTATGTGACTGGCCAGATTCCATAACCTACGTGACCCCCCTTCCTTTAGTCCAGTACATAAACAGCGAAGGGATCCCAGCCTGTGCGCGGGGGGAGCTGGGACAGATGAAACGCGGTGCTGGTCACCCCGGCCAAGCATCAAAACAGATTTCTTGGCTTCTGGTCTGAGCGGCATTAGAATGAAATAAAGCTCGATATTAATGTTCAAACTAGCTTTAAATATTGAACTTTAACTTATTTTTTTTCCCTTCTTTCTTTTTTGCCCATGGAAGAGAAGCCGGGCCGTTAGGCAGTGAGTTGGCTACAGGACAGCCAGGCCTGGCACATGGTCTGCCCTGACCCCGGGGAGCAGGTGTCTCTCTGCTTGCTGGTGTACTGGAGTACTTGCACGCAAAGTAGGAGGCAGATGGAATCCATGTTGGTGTGACTACAGGTGAAAGTGAGGTTTTCCATGCGGCAATGGGATTTTCAGCCCCAAGCCTCTCTTGGGAATTAAGCAGGGGCTGAACCGCAGGTCCCACGCCCCACCAAGTGCCCTCGCCAGCTGGGCAGTGGGCAATCCTCTGCAGTGCTGGGAAGGTCTTGTTCCTCCTGTGATTCATTCAAAATACGCTGATGCTCCGCCGCGCCCTGTGCGGGGAGCACGCTGCGACCTTCGCCGAGGAGTGCCCCCATCGTGGGACTGCTCAGCCCAGGCGGCCGCCAGGCTCAGGGGCTTGGCAGCTGCCCAGGGGTGGGAAACACCATTTCCCTGGGATTTTTTGTCTTTTGTAGCAATTTTGGATTTTCTTTCTGTAGCATAGCGGGAAATGGAATCAACAGAAGTAAATCAACAAATCCGTCTTCCTTAGGAAAGTCCTTCTCCAGGAAAGTTAACGAACTTGAAAGAAATAAACCCAATCTAAAACCCAACTTCATTTTTCATTGCTGATTCCACCCAAACAAGCCACAGGCTCAGCAAGTCACATTTTTTTTCTCCTTCAAATAAACACATCTCTATGCTTTCACAGAGTCTCAATTTTGCTGCAACAACCGAAACAGCGCCAGCCCCTAAGAAGAAGTTTGTAGCCTCTGTATGGATGGCAAAGGGTTTCTAACGTCGCTGTGTGGCACAGCCGAGGAGCTGACTCAGAGAGAGAGTTGTTTTTCAGTTTCCCCAGTTGTCGTGCTGGGCTCCACGTGCTGAGCGGATCAAACGCTAAAGCCTCACCCTGCTCCTATATATAGTTTCCACAATTCAGCTTCGTGTGCTCTGCACCCCTCCGCTATTTCGTGACAGCTGTGCAAAATCACACATTCAAGACTTACAGGAACCTCTTGTTTACTTGTTAATTAATTTCATTTTAAGTCATTTATTGAGATTTAAAGCAGTTGTCATGTCCTGCATGTAAAAAGATAACGCAGGGAGCCGAAGCAAAAATGCATGTTCGCTTAACTAAGGAGGAATTTCATACTTGCACCTCTCGCGCATCAGCTCTTCCCGTTTGCTACCAATTGTGGAGCAGTAGCAACACAGCAAACCACCTTTAGTAAAACCCACAAGCCCGAGCTTGCCCAGGCTGACGCCCCTCTGCTGGGCACCTAAAAATGTACAACGGAAGAGATTTGCTCTCCGAAGGACATTACAGACAGAAGGACAGAGAGAGCTGCTGTCTCAAACAGGACAGCCCGTCTGAATGCCGGCTTAGCAAACACCTCTGTTACCAGTAAAATGCTGAAAAGAAATAGAATTGAGGTAAATTTTTGAAATACATCGTAAAAATTAAGCTGCTTTCTAGGAACAGTAATTGTCTTACTCCAACCGAAATGACATACCTGAAATGCATGGCTGAGGAGGGTGAGACGAGTTATTTCTGTATCATACAGCAAAGGGGGACTATTTCTGCGTCCTGCTAAGGGCCTATCAGTTAAAGTTCATGCAGGGTTATTCCTACTTCATGTTGTTTACTGTCTGAAGACGAGGAGAGAAAATCTAAATGTTCAGGGACTCCTATTTTTTTAAAAAAACGTTGCCTCCTGCATGTTAAATTTGTGTTCAGTTGATCTTGCTCAATGTTTAATCTTGTAAGGTGATATTTGATGAAGGAGGGAGGTGTGTATCTCGCTGCCGGTACTAGCTTAGGCTGTCCCCAGTGATCTCCCGTGCGCACAGACTCAGTAAACATCAACTGATCCAGAATGGCCCTAAATCATTGCTTATCCATTTATCCTTCTGGTGCGCTGTACCTCCACTAATTCCTCCACTCAAAATCTCTCCCGCCGCCAGTAGCATTGGAAAATCTATTTGTGAGATCTTTCTTTTGGGAAAAATCTCAGGAAATTTTGCACCGGTACTGAGAGTTTCCCCCAGAATACACCTGAAGAGTTACCTTTTTTTGCAGGGAAAGCCCCCGCGCCGCCTGTCCCCGGCGCGGGGGCTGCGAGAGCAGCCCTTGGGTGGCGTGGGGCCGAGCAAGCGGCTGCTGCGAGCCCCCCCGGGGCACGGTGCTCCGCTCCCAGTGCTGCGAAACGGTCTGAAAAGGGTAACGTATTCTGACTTCCTCTCTTGAAGGAGGGAGGCGTTGCCTATGGGGTCAGAAAAATGAAAGCTGCAGTATGAGCAGGTGTGATATTCTTGGCCCAAATGAAGGTGGAGAGTGGTGTGGAGGTCTTCATTGCTCTTTCCTTCAAAAATTTCCTGGCTTTTTTAGTAATTTGCACTTATTAAATCATATTTTTTTGTGAGAAAAGGTAATAAGACATATAGCTTTGATCCCCTGGGCAGGTTGCCTTCCCTGGCTGCCCATTGCGTGAGTGCAGCGATCGCTGCCGTACGTAGGAGGTGAAGGAGGTTTTTCTCTGCCGTCTGGAAAGGCCGCGGGGGGGTGTTTGCTTTGCCCGTTTGCTCAGGAGTAGAGGTGTGGGTGCGCAATAGCCTGGAGCAGGACTTCTCCTGGCTGTAGTGCGGATCACAAGGCTCTCTCAAAATAGCTCGTATTTGTTCGGCGTTCTTAACCTGTGACATCTTAGAAGAAAGAAAATAAATTTTACAAGAAAGAAAGTGAATCAGTAAATTTTACAAGAAAGAAAGTGAATCAGTAAATCTGGGCATCCCTGGTTGTGCTGAGCTGTGCTGTTGTGTTTTGAGGCCTAGCTGAAGTTTATGAACACCAGCTTGTTATCTTTGAATGAAAAATTGCATTTAAGATAAAATTATTATTGTTAGCGTTGATGCTTTTGATGCACAGTGTCCCGTAACGGCAAGCGAAGCCAAGGTGCTGTTATCCAGAAGGACCACGTCTGATCTCTGCTCGGCGATAGCGATGGGTGTTTGCCATCGGGATGCTGAGCATGAAATGGAATTCGGATTTTTAGGATTTATTAAAGTCAAGTCAAAGAAAAAAGTGGTTTAGAAATCACTGGGAAACACTGTTCTTAGCAGGGAGGAGCGTACCTGAGCAGCAGATGATACCTTCCAGACGGAATTCGTACGTGGTCAGCCCAGAGAGCTGTAAAGAGCTTTGATCTAAGGCGGGATTTCCAGCGTGGCTCTCGCGTTGCTGCTGAGCCCAGGCAAGGAGGTACCCGAGCGAAACACAAGAGCTGCCTCCGCCGCCGAGCTGGCAGGCGCGAGGTCTGCGTTTGCCGGCCCGGTGGAGGTCTCGTGGCCGCCGTGCAGCCCCCTGGCTCCGTGCAGGTTGCTGGGCCAGCTCCACCGCTCCTCCAGCAGAGCCTCTCCGTGCGGTGCCTGGGCCGCTGCCCCGGTGAACGCGCGCCGGCGCTTCGCACGTTCCCTCTCCTGCCCCCACGAGGAGTGCGTTGCTCTGCCCGCCTCCGCGGGGGCACCGCGGCGACAGCGCGCCTCTCCCGGGCGGCAGCCGTGATGGGTCCGAGCTCTTCTGGCAGCTGAGCTGGCGTTTTGCCGTATCTGTTTTTAACGTTGGCCAAATATAAATAACTCCATTCCAATTCCATTTGTGGTAAGAAATGAATGATTTGGTTCAGAGTAAATTGAGTCTGAGAGGCCCGCTTGGCATTACACCTCGGGGTTGTAAGGAGGGAGGCTTTCTCTTGCGGTGCTCGCATTGACAGAAGCTCTCACGCTTCTGGGCAAATTAAGCTTTTGTGGAAGAGAAATTAGTATTAAACAGCACAGGCAGGGCAAGCTGAATTTGCACTTTTCGTTGGTATCTTTCTTGTTTTGCATACAGGAAGGAAATTTTTTCCAAAGGATCAATATAGGAAGCTTGATGTCTGTAGAAAAACTTAAGTATAGAGGACCCCAGGATATGTATTAATAGAAGATTAGGTGATTCTTCTAATTTCTATAGTATAAATACTTAAATCATTACTAGATCTGCAATAATTGCTGGAATGTGCCTATCTGTGAAGGAAAGCATTAAAATGCAAAGCTTTGACCATTGCTACAATAAAATAGCTGAATAAAACCACACTTGGCAGGTGGAAGCGTGTGACTTCTGTCCCTGGTTGCTTCTGGTGATTTCTGGTTGCTGAGCTGCACCGGGAGCTTCCCGCGCTCCCGGGGAGGGGGCAGCGCTCGGCGGAGGAAGGTGAAAACACAAAATCTCTAGAAACAATTGCCTTTGTCTTTGCTTTGGGTTGTGTATGAAAATGTCTTTGCTAAAATAACAGGAAAACATTTTGGCAGGTAATTGTAAAGAAGAATATGTACGATACGTTCGTACGTGCGTTTGCATGCGCATGTGCAGTGTGCATATAGGCGATAAAGCTAATTTAGCTGATGAGGTTACTAAGACAGTGTCCCTCAAAATCTGCCCTGCTGCTCACGGCTCGGTTCCAGACCTCTAACAGCAGAACTCGCCTCCCCGTAATCCACGTGTGATGGCTTTGGCCATAGCACTTCGCTCCGTTTGCAACAGGGCTGTGCCCTGAAACGTTTTTTATTTGTCTGTGTGAAGCCCAAACTGACCAGAAACGGTCCAACCCTCTGCCTGCCTTGTGTCGCGAGGTGCTGCGTGATTTCGGAGCCTTTGGGCTTGGTTACCCCTGCGGGCAGGGACCCGGGGAAGGTTTTGATGTCTCTGCGAGCTCTGGAGTCAAACAAAATGAACAGTGCTGGACACACGGTGGGCGCATTCCTCGTGACGCACACGTAATATTACAAAGAGATATTGCTAAGGCTGGAAAATCAAGTCCTTGAGGTTCGGGAAGTGCATTCCTGATTTAGCATCTTTCTGTGCTTGTGATGATTTACCCTTTAACTGGTGACGATACACTGCCCGCGTTCCTCGCTGCTCCTCCCCGCCTGACCCGCGCTCCCCGTATGCTGCTGCTTGCACTCTCCTGCCTCACCACAATGATGAATCTCTTCACAGCATCTCCTGTGGTGCCGTTCCTGCTCATGCTGGAATGCTTCAGAAAGTTAATTAATTTTCTTCCTGACACTCCTGTGAGAGGAGTGGGCATTATCTGCATTTTGTAAATAGAAAATTAAGGTACGGAGAGATTAAGGTCAAAAGTATCTATTAGTTTGGCCAAATCTGACATGCCCTGCAGCTGTTTTTTCAGACAACCTGGCACTATTAATTACTTTCCTATTTAATCATAGAAATTGCAAAATATAGTACTGGAAGGGATATCAAGTCGTGCAGTAAATCCCCTTGCCCTGGGTAGGATAATTTCTAGGATATGCAGGTGGGATAAATGCCTAACCCTTAATCATGGAGATTTTACAACATTTCTAGCTGATCTATTCGAGTGCTTAACTACCCCTTGTACTTTGAAAGATTTTTGTAATGCCTGACTTCCATGTTCCTTGCTTCAATTTAAACCCATTATGTTTTGCTCCATCCCTGGGGACCAAGAAAACCAGCTTATTTCAATTTTATTTGCATCACCCCTTTGCATATATGAAGACTGTTATACCTCTTTTAATTTTTTCCCCCAGATAAACCAGCCAGCTGCTTCATCTTTCCTTGTAGGCAATGCTTTCCCCAGCTCTGGCTGGTTTTGGTGCTTCCTTTGGGTGCTCTCAGGGTGCAACACGTCCTCCTGCAACGCACTGCGCCCAACAGGCCGCGCTCTCAAGTTGCCTTTATCTTCACACGTGCTTTCCAGTGGATGCTTGGGTTTCTGTCTTCACTTGGTCATCCACTGCGGTCTCCAGAGCCTTTCCTGGAGAATAATATTTTAAAGAGTAAGTTATTTGTAACAATATCAGGTGTGTTGATGGAATTTGTTATACTTCTGTAGGTGCAACACTTTGTGCTTGGCCGTGATGAATTGACTCTACTTATGCTATTTCCACTCGATAGGAAGCAACTATTGACTCCAGTCGCAACCCAGCGCATCTGCAAGTTGGATCTCAGTGCCTCAAATTGGGTGTCTGAAAATGTGAAATATTGGGGTAATAAAAGGGTGGATTTGAGCGAGTGAGTTCCCTGCTTGAGGGAGCTGCTGGAGGGGCAGGGAGAGAGGGTGACCGTCTGGTGGGGAAGTGCAAGACCGTGCCGTAACATTCGTGCTCCAAGCAAGCTCGGTTCTGGCACCGCCTCATTTTTTAAGAGCTTTCCTTTAGTAACATGCATTTTTTTAATGTCACAAATTTTAATCGTATAATTCCCTGGGCTTTATGAAGAGCAAACTGCGGTAGAAAAGATTTCCCTTCCGCATCCTTACACGGCCATCCCTTGCGCGTGGCGGAAGACGCCACACAGTTATTCCCATTTTGAAAGTTTTTTTTTTTTCCCGGGAAAAGCCATGAAGCCAGCTGCAGGAGAGGGCCAGAAGAGGAAGGGCTCCTACTTTTCCAAAGTTTTTTGGAAATTGGATTATCAAACTCAGAGTTACGTAATGAATAAAATTCATACACAGAAACGGGTAGACGAAAACTGCATGTATGGATAAAAGTATTCTGCAGGGTTGGTTTTTGTTTGTTTGTTTCAGTATCCATAGGCACTAATCGGGTATTTTTATTAGAATAATTGTTATTGTTAAAGGTCTAAGGAATATTGGGAATATTCCCTTCCAACAGCACTGAAACTTCCCTTTTTTGGCGGGTGCCTTCTTTAATTATTCTGTACAGTGAAAAAGGCGTTGTGCCATGTGTCAGCAACAGGAAAAGCACCACGTTGCTCTCTTTGCCTGTTTCACAGACGTAGCCCGTACTTCCAACGACCTTCCACCAGCCCCCCGTGCCCCCCCCGCCCCGCAGGACGCAGCTGCACACCAGCAGGCTCGTTCCAGGTAAATATCATTTGGAAAGACTAAACAGAGGGGGGCACTTCATCGCCCGGGCACGGTGGGTGCAGGCAGGCAGCACTGAACCCTGCCGCCGCGAGGAGCACTTTGTGCCCTGAGCGATGGCTTCATGTCTCAGGAAGGCAGATAACAGAGGCAGTAAGTTCTCATATTAAAATTTAGAATATCGTTTCGTCTTTGCTACGTCTTCATTTCAAACACTGCTCAGAAAATACTTTTTAAAAGATCTTTTCATAGCGGTATTTGGTGGATTTTTGTGATGTTGTGGTTTTTGCATCTTAAAGCCGAGTTATTGCAGAACTGCACGATGGCTGTATTGCTAATAAATAGCTCATCCGTCTGCAAAGGTTCTTTAAAGTTCTCTGAAGTGAATGCGAGAAGTAAAATCTGCGCTGAGGGAAAGGCAGGATCTATGCAAATCCGTTTTACATTCTAGCACCATTCTCACTAATGATTATGGCACTATTTTTCTTTCAGGGAAGTAAATTCTAACTGATAAAGTAGCTTCCTTTTTCATGTGGTTTGTGGGATAATTTTCACTCACAGCCACTGGACTTGCGGTTTTTGTTATGCCATACGCTTTAGGCCTGTCAGAGCTTTTTTAACGTCTTCTAAATTTTGCTAGTCACCAAGTGTATTGTTTTGGACTGATGGCTGACGAGAAGCTAATGCAGGACATCAAAATCCTGTGTACCAGTGAGGCGTGAGCCATGGTGTACTGATGAACAGCCTAGTTAAGGAACCATAGAGTCATAGAATCATTTAGGTTGGAGAAGACCTTTAAGATCATTAAGTCCATCCGTTAACCCAGCGCTGCCAAGCCCACCACTAACCACCTCCCCAGCACCACATCTGCGTGTCTTCTCCACCGCTTCTCCCCCGATCCTTCAGCACCTGCGGGTGGATCCAGTCTGGCCCCACAGACCTGTGTCTGTCCAGGTGCTGTAGCAGGTCGCTAACCATTTCCCCCTGGATTATGGGGGCTCCACTCTGCTCCCCGTCCCTGCCTTCCAGCCCAGGGGCTGGGTACCCAGAGAACAACTGGTCTGACTGTTAAAGACTGAGGCAAAGAAGGCATCAAGTACCTCAGCCTTTTCCTCAGCCTTTGTCACTGTGTTTCCCCCAGCACCCAATAGAGGCTGGAGATTCTCCTCAGCCCTCCTTTTGCTGCTAATGTATTTATAGAAACATTTTTTATTGTCTTTTATGGCAGTAGCCAGATTAAGCTCTAGCTGGGCTTTGGCCCTTCTAATTTTCCCCCAGCGTAAATAACCTCACGACATCCTTGTAGACCTCCTGAGTTGCCTGCCCCTTCTTCCAAAGGTCATAATCTCCTTTTTCCCCCAGGAGATGTGCCTGCTGCACTAAGTCTACGTTTAAAACTGAGATATGACAATGAAG
The DNA here is from genome assembly GCF_949628215.1 of Phalacrocorax aristotelis. Lineage (NCBI taxonomy): Eukaryota > Metazoa > Chordata > Aves > Suliformes > Phalacrocoracidae > Phalacrocorax > Phalacrocorax aristotelis. Next base: position 22,723,982 of record NC_134287.1, on the reverse strand, counting down.
AGACGTCTTGCTTCCTAAAGGTGAGGGCACCAGAAGAAAGCATCGGGGAGCAAATGGCTGCTGGCTCCAGCTGTGGGGTGGGGGCTTGGCCACTTGTGCTGGGGAGACCTTCCCTCTGAAGTCTTTCCGAGGTGCACTAGAGATTGTGCCTCATTCGCTTTGTTCCTCAGAAGTCTTGCTAATTTATTTGAGACAATAAAATATACTATTTTTTATTGTAAGAAAGGAAAATAGACGATTTTGCATACTAAATTAAGCAAAGCCACGCACTTTATCTCAGCCTTTGTTTAGGGGAAGGGAAAAGCAGATTAATAGTCAAAGGTTTGTTGCCTCTTTTGTGCTAATGTAAAGGCATAAATACTATTTCAATTATTTTAATATATATATTTGTGTTGCCTGTGAAGCTGTGATAAGTGCACATCCAAACTGACTGAAAGGTTTTTTTCCTTACGGTAGGCTGTTAATTATGAGACATATCTGAAGGAGTCAGGGGCAATGAGAAACTGCTGGTGAGCACTAATCATTAGAAAAACAATAGCTTCCTGGCCCTGGTTTTCTACACCTTACGGCTAAGCGCATGGGCGTTACGTAATCTGAAGTACAAAAAAGAAAACGTCTACTCATAAGATACGGTATTTTCGCCTGGCGATCTAATATTTTGTCCTTCTAGGAGCCTGTCCCCTGCCAATAAAAGAAACAGCCCTTTACAGGCACGCTTTTCTTCTCGTTTCTTGCTAAAGAGTTTTTTTAACAGTGACAATTGTACCAGTAGCGGTTTGGAGAAATGAATTTTCTCAAAGAAAGCCATGTTTTGTACGCATCTGCACGTGACACCGTAGAGAAACTGGAGCTGTAGATCATTTACTTGGTCTAGTAAAGAAACAGGCAATCAAAAATTGATGTCAATGGTAGCAATTAGCATTAAGAAGTATACTTTAATAATGTCTCTCCAGAAAACACATGTTCAGATCTGTTTGCCATTTATATGCAGATTTTCTGATGTAAACGAATGAAAAGAGATGAAGAAACCTTCCAATATTCTTCTATATTGTCCCAAACTCTTAAGTGATCCCAGTTCAAATACATATAAATGTAGAATAATGTAGAATATGTATATTATATAAATTGTATAAATATTGTATAAATTGTATAAATATATAAATATATAAATATTTATATAATAAATATATAATATTTAAATATATACATATTTAAATATTATATATAAATATATAAATAAATATTAAAAAATTGTATAAATAATGTAGAAATGTAGAATAACAAGTGCCCAGTCTTTGCTTTATGATGCTGCGTCACAAGCATCAGGACGGCTCGTTTATGGGTTTGGTTTTAACATGTTAGCAGCAACGGTGTAAACACACGGGCTTTTTTGGAGCTTTATTACTAACCAGAGTAAATGACAATACCTAAAGCATCTCCTCCTGATCAGACAGGTCATTACGAAGCATTTATGGACATGGATATTCACCGAGGCCCCTCTGAGTTCACGAAAGGCGTTTGTGCCAGGCGGAGCGATGCTGATGGAGACGGGTTTTCAGAGCTGTGATGCTGAAGGTGTTTCAAAGGAGTTCTGCAAATCAGGGCGGGGAGGCTCACCTGTGGCAGTAGATATATTCTTTGAAGGAGAAAGGAACCAAATATTAGAGTTACTGTTCACCATCATCTCTCTGGGGAATAGCCAAGTAATCAGGCATTGAGTAATTTTTTCTGACTCAGAGTTGCCTGAGAGGCCATTGAGCATATCCAGTTTAAAACGGATATTTCTGTGTTATTTTAAATTTCAGTTTAAATTTGGTGAGCGCTCACGCTGTTTAGATGGAATGCCCTATATATTATCTCCTGATAAACATGATTTGTCTTCCTTCGTTCCCTTTTTGTGTTAATATTGAAAAGACGTGATACTGGGCCTACTTCCCAGTCAGGTAACGGAGGTATCCAACACATCCATCCAACTGCAAAGATTCGTAACAAATTTCCTGCTCCTGAGCAGGTAAAATATTTGTGGGAGATCCACAGTAAGTCGCAAAACTTTTGTCCATCTTTGGTCTAGCGATTTTTAGTGCCTTATTTACATTTTTAATCCTTCCCGTGGTTATTAGCGATGTGTTGCCCGTTGTACTAAAGTACTGTTTGCCTAAAATAAAACCAAACCAACAATGCCAAGGTGACACTGAGAATCCAAAGACAAAGGTAAAATAAATAGGAATCCGCTCTTTAACTGAAAGACATCTTTAATAACGTCCACGATAGAAAGGCAATGAGGGATCAGTGTGGATAGCGAGCGCGCCTTTGGGAGTGCACAGGCCAACAGGGGCTTCCTTGCAAACAGACTGTTTTAAATGGGGAGGACAAATTAATCTAGTTGTCAATAAAGTAAAACAATTGCAAAATGAAAAGTGGTCGAAAGTTGCTGGGGGATTTCTGTGAAATCCAGTTAGAGATTGGAAAGGAAAATGTCATTGTTGCGCAATTAAAGCGAGAATAGAGTTAAATGGAAAGCGTTGATTAAAAAAATCCTAATGATTTTTGTTCAAATCTAGTTAAGCTAACTTTAAAAGATATTTTCAGAACAAAGGCATCAGTCGTGGCACACATGGCATTTTACCGCGGCAGCTTCCGCCTGCCCCGGCGTCGGTAGGCTGGTTTTAGGAGTGTTTTGCAAATCTGATACCCTCTGCTTCCTGACGATTTTCTTTGATCCTGTGATCACAAAGACCAGGACTGACAGCACGAGCAAGTATTACAAGGCGGTAACAACTCTGTCTTAATACATTTTTAATGCTGCAAAAGAGATGGTGTGAAGCTAGTGAAAGATTTTACAACGGAGTTTTAGTGCCTGTCATTACGGCGATAGGATGTTATAACCTGCCTTCTATAGGTTAAGAACATTTTGCCATTACTTACAACTGAATTTTCATTGCATTTGTAGTATTTTCAAAGAACATGGCATCAGAAGATAAGGTTTTTACTTCCATGGCAGACTAAATATTGTGTGCGAATATGTTTAAATGATACAAGTGTCAACTCTGGTTACGGAAACAGCTGAACCATTTTTGCTGGCGTTTTCTCAAGCAGATGCTGTTCAAGGACGTTTAAATGCCAGTGAGGTGGGAATTCAGATGCGAAGAGATCGGTAAAACCAGTATTTTTTTCATTTACGAAAAGCCTGAATGAAAAGTGATCTTCGTCCCTCGGCACAGGGATCAGGCATGTGTGCCGCGGGAAGGGCAGCTGCGAGGGTCTGGGAGGGTCTCGGCTTGGCGTCGGGTGCAAACGCCAGTTTGGGGTTACCGTCTGACCTGGAGCAGGGAACCCCTTGGAAATAAACAGGCTGAGGTATGAAGTACCGTCCTGCTTTTTGTGGGCATTCAACACGCTGGAAAAGCAATTAGGAAAAAAAAAAAATATATGATTGCAATATTTATGGCTCCCTGCCTGCAGCGAACCTGCTGTTTCCAGGAACAGAACGAAGAATTCACCCAAGTAGAAAACAGGCAAACATGAGGCAGGTAGCACCGCTTTTACAATATAGCAGAAAAATGGTGGTTTAAAATGCTTGTTTATTCATTGTATATATAAAGCTACGTATTTTTTCCGTAAATTTATCCTGTTCACATTTCGGTATTCTCAGAAACATAAATACAAGGGAGCAAAGGAAGATTGAAAGCAGAAGGCATCTATAAGTGCTGCTTAACCACATCTTGCAGCGCAGTGAATTATACAACAGCCCTTTAAAGGTCCATCAGCAGTTCTCGTGCGTGGCAGAGCCGTGGGGCTCCATTTGCCAGCTCGACTCACCCAGAGCGGTTGCACACGCTTTATTTTCTCCGGTTACAATTTGTCAAAAGCTTTTTGAATAAAAACTGCATGAGTCAGTGATGCAGTCAGCCGTCCTGGAACTAAACTTGCTGCCAGAAATAGCAAAGTAGAAAGTTCAATAGGGTTTATGCTGAGGCCTGGCGTAGCCGCAGCCGTGGAGCGATGCGTCGCAGAGAGCAAGGAGTGATCGCGGCTGGGCGTTTCGCTTCGTGTCGTGAAGGAGAGTAAAATTTCACATGCTTTTATGCGGTCCCTCAGCCTGCGTCTGTTAGAGGTACGTTTTCGCAGGCGTTGAGGCACGTGGGGGAGCCCGTCGAGCACCGGGACACCCGGCACCCGGCGATTTAGCGAGGTGGGAGAGGTCGTGCAAAGGCAGGTCGCCCCGGTAGCCTGAAGCCGCCTCTCCTGTGGACGGCGGAGCAGGTTTGAGGGCACGGATCCTGCCTCCTTCCCTTGCAGGCGAACAACGAAAAGTGTTGATGCAGCGGAGCGGATCTGATGCCCTTTTAGAAACCAGCGACGTGGTAAGAAGAGTTACTGCCCCAGCAACTTAGGAAGAAACAAATCCTGAGCATTTCAGTTTCACTCAGAGGAAAGCTATTAGCTGCTCAGTAACAGGTGGAAATGAAATTTAAATCCCTGTAAAAGACAATTGCATAGTTAAAAATACATTTAGCCGTGCTATTGGCACTTTGCAGATTTTCTTTCATTATCCTTTTTAAGGGAATGGGTGAAATGTATGTACGTTGTCTGAGTCTGCCTCCTACCATCTCCGACCAGAGATAGTCTGCAGCAGCTGAATGACATTTATTTGCTGCAGAAATACTATTTGTCTCTCGTGCTCTTGAAGAAATAAATTTTCCATATGTTTGGTACGTTAAAAAGTGTACTGAACATTAAAAGCAAAAATAATAGACAGTCTTCCGCGGGCATGATGAATACAGTTGGGTGAGATTAACTTCAGGAGCTAAATGCCTTGGATTGAATTAGGGTAATGGAAGTTTGTGCCTCAACACGAGGTGGCTGTACTTCTTAGTTATCAGATCCCTATAAAGAAATTGTCCCTGAATTCCTTAAAAGCTTTTACATCTTCTCAGTTCAAGACACTGACTAAAAATTAGCTACCCACCAATTTTTTTTTTTATTTCCAACACAAATCCTCTTTTGCTTGCCATTTACGTTTTTAGATGCGATCCGGTCATTTTCTTTCTTTTGTGATTTTTGTGCTTTGGATGAAATAGCTCTTGTTGCGAAACATATTCCCTGCCTAATTTTTTTACCAAACAACTAAACACTGATTTTTTTTTGTTCTCACAGATTATTCTGAGGAATACTGTTACAACTGTTACTTTGCAGGGAACGTATGCAAAAGGGAAAGAGCCATCTGTAAACACTAAAAAGAGAGCAAATAAATAGCTGGTTTAAGACAAAGAATCCTGATAGATCTTTCTGAGCAGAAGGGCTGATGGCAATATGGATAATGCCGATAACTGACAGATGACTCAGCTTCTGAAAGTGTCTGCCGGCTTCGCTTTCGGTTTCTGTGTTTTGTAGACCACGTAGTATAAATTGGAATGGTGAGAGGTACGCAAAAGCAGAAGGAATTGCACAATACATTGTAAAATACTTTGGCCTCGCCTTTTCCCTCTCCTTTGTCGCCCTGGGATAACATTTCCAGCCGCTACCGCCTCTGCCTCTGCCCTTCTGCCGCAAAGTGGAAATTGGCCGTGGCCTGGGGACGGGGTGTCAGCGGGAGCGCTCTCGATGACAGCAACGTGCAGCCCGGGGGGGTCACCCGGGGAGCGTCCTGGGGCAGCAGACGGAGCCGGGGAAGGCTCTGCCCAGCCCCCGCGGGCGCTGCCCCCCGGCACTGCCCCAGCTTGGGGTGCAGCACAGGCAAAGGGCTCGAATAGGCTGGAAAAGCAAACTAGCTCCGTGCAGGAAACTCCTTCCAACCAACAGACCGGCGTATCCTTGCTCCTCACCGGTGCTCCGTCACTAAACCAGCCGTCGCTGTTTCTGCAAGAGGAAACCTTCCAGGTTCCTCCACAGTAAATAAAGACTGATGAGGACCATTTCATTAATGACCTCCAATTGATTTATTACTCTGCTCTGATTGAGGTATTCACCTCTCTTCTTAGTTGAGAGGTATAATTTTTTTTTCTTTACAGCGATTGAAATGCTGCCATTTTTTTTTTTAATCAGAAGTGGATACGAGGCATATTTCATTAATTTCAGGAATATTCTGGTGCTATGCATAGCCGTTGTGCACTGATTTCTTAAACAAATGTGCAATTATAGTAATGAGGTTGTTATTCTCACTAAGGATGGGAAAATAATAAAATTCCAATCCAATAAGGATTGGAAAAATAACACAGGCGTATTTTGAATTGGAGTGGAGGGTTTGCCCCGTGGAGACTGGTTCCTGCATGAGAAGCACTATAAGATCACTAGAAATTTCCTGCAAAAGGCTACTCTCTGGTGAGGTTTCATCTCCTACAGTGCAGAAATCAGAGGAAATAATGCAATTAATGACCGTGAGTTTTGAATCAGGCTGAGGAACCCTGGTTAGTTCAACCAGAAAAATCAAATTGTTCTTAAGACCCCTACATCGCCCTGCACGCCGTCTGTCCCAGTGAGAGGCAGATGCACTTCTGCGCAGCCCCCTGGATTCAGTGACGTGGGGGAAAGGGATAGACGAGCATCGAGCATCTGCCCTGGGCCACCCCGAGCTCTGTTTGTTGCAGACACGGTCACTGAGCAATAGCCGTGGTCCTCTTCCTGAGCATCCTGGGAGTCCTGCACAATTTTCCCAGGACAAATTGTATCTGGGAGCACAGCCTGCAAAACTGTGTTTGCCTTCCATGAGGGGACGTGTTTCATCTGCAGAAGGTGAAAGTAAGAGGTTGCACAGAAGCCGCTGGTTTGAACTCAGACCTTGGGCTCGTCTTTCGTGTTTAAACATAGCAGTTAACCCAAACTGTCAGGAAAACTGAGCGGACACAGAGTCGTTATGGCAAAACACTGATGGCGTTGCTTACGCTGGTCCTGCCAAGCAGGTTTCTACCAACCACCAAACCCTGCCTGTAGGGATCTGTGGTGTTGGCCCTGCCCTGCCCACTCAGCACGTTCCCTGTCCCATTACCAACAGCAACAAACTCCGAAGGCGTTGTTTTAGACCACCACTTTGATGTATTTTTAACTTGTATCTCTTTTGTCTGTCCTCCAGATGAAGGCCTGTCCTGAACCCAAGCAGCTCCTTGGGCTTTCCGGGTTGAGAGGTGCCAACATCTGCAGCCAGCGTCCGCCAAGGGAGAGCCTTCTCCCACTCCTCACCCTAACGCCTGACTTAGAGCTGCACAGCCCGTTCGGCAGTAAGAGTTTACCGAGCTCGATTAGCTTTGTAGCACCATCAACACTGAGTGAGTGTTTCTGGGGGTGGGTGGGAGAGGACTACACAGGGACAAGCGTCTGCCCCAAGGAAGGCACATGGGGTCGGGTCGTTGCACCAATTCAGCTTCTCTCAGCCCATTAAACCCTTTTCTGCAAATCACAATTCATGGTCCAATGAGTTTTGCTTTGGTCGCATGAAGAAAAACCACTGGCAGCCTGTGGGAAGTTTCTCATGCTTTATATGCACCATTGCATTTAAATATGCCTCATCTAGTCACAAACGCGAAAGCTGGCAATGAGTGCAAATAGCTTGTGAATATGTAATTAGAAGAAATGATCATCAGCATTTACTAGTTATTCTCATGAAAAATGTCACTGATGCACATCACCCGGGCGACCGCCGCTGCGGCTGGCTGTGAAATGTACTGTTCTCCGGGCACCTGCAGTTCGCCTAGCTCAGGTAGGAAACACAAGAGAAAAAGTGGAGGAAATGGGAAGATTTGATGGCTCATCTCTGGGAATGACCGTGTCCCCCCCCCCGGGCACTCGTGGGCGGCGGGGGATGATATCTCCCGGCTCGGTGTGCTGTGCTGCCAGCAGGAATGCTGTTACAGCTCAGCAGTTAATTGAGGGAGGCACAGCTGGTTATTCTGGGCATGCCATCATTTTAGCACCTACCTCGCCTCCGTGCTGTAAGGGGCTGGGCTGCCGGGGTAAGTGAGGAGGGTCTCGGGCTTTAAGCCCCAAGCGCAGCCACCCCGGCTCAAGCTGTTGGGAAGTGCCACCGGGCAGCTTCTCGCCTGGGCAGGAGTGAGATGGGGGACAGCCCCTGGGCACAGGTCACATTGTTTCTAGAGCAAAGCCATATCCTAAAAATCAGTGGGAATGAGATGAATATATACACTCCAGCTATCACCAAAATACTTTTCCAGAGCACGCACTACAAACCACTGAGCGCCCTGCCACAGGCAGCTTAGCCTTATGCCATAAATACGTATCATCTAGCTCACAGCCGAGCAGCCCGGTGTCACGAGGAGCTTTTCCTCTGCGCTCTGGCGGGGGCCCCCAGTCAGGTCTTGGCTCCAAGTCCACTGGCAGAGGGTCTCGCAGACCTCAGCAGAGAGGGCCGCCCACCGGGCCGCCCAGAGGCCGGCCTGGAAACCCCTGCGTGTCATGCCCGTATTATGCATTTGCAGAGTTTCTGGAGGCCTGCGCCATCGTGGATGTCTTCCATAATCCCTCCATGCCTGGAACTGTTTAAAATTCATAATCAGGTTGATGATGCTCACATGTGAGGAATCACAGTGTTTCATAAACCACCTTTGTACCATACATCCGGCACGGCTGCGGAAACTTCGAGATTGCTCTTGACAACTGCTCTCCGTCTCCCTTTCTCTTTCTTCTCGGGAAGGGTTTGAAAGCTCATGAGCTGAGCGTGGCAAACTTAATTAAAGCCTGCGGTCTGACAAAGTCTCTCTATCCCTCAGGTCTCGGATGAAACAATTCTCCCCAAACTGAAAACACTTAAAAGTATTGTCTTTGTTCTCTCGTTCAGAAAGACTATAAAGGCCCAAAGTCCCCTCAGCTATAGAAGGTGAAATTGTGTTTGGCTTATTTTTCTTTTTCAGCATGTTCTTGAGAGTTTCTGCCTCTTTTCCGGGTGTGACCCCGCGATCTCTCTGGGAATGTCTCATTGCACGCAGCATATGCTGCCAGCTCTCTGCGCCGCAGAAAGAGGATGAGCTGGGAAGCGCACCGGCACTAGACAACTGGGTTAATAATAATTTGATGTAGCTCCCTCCTTAGGAGCACCCGCGCTCCTCCAGCCTCCCGTCGCCTTGCCTGCGCGCAGGTCTTGCGAGCATCTTCCTTTGCTACTAATGAGGGGTTTAACGCGCAGCTATGAGAAGAGAAGCAGGAGGCTTTGCCTCCTTCAAACTAGTTAATAGAAAAGTAAACAGAGATGGGTAAAGAAAGCCAAAGGAGATGAGCTAAAGACTGAGATCCAAAAAAGACAGGGGAAAAAAGGCTCAAAGTGGGATAACGCTGAGGGACGGGATCTTTTCTAATTTTGGAAGGGAGGAGCAGCCCTGTCAACCTGCACTGCGCAGAAAGCGGAGGCGCTGGCGGAGGCACGCTGGCTTTGTTCAATCTGCCTGCGCCTGTTGGCAGAGGCAGGCGTGCCCCAGGCCGGGCCTGCTGCCAGCCCGCCGGCGGGGCGCCGCTGGGTGCTCCGTGCCGTGCGCCCACCTCAGCGTGGCACCTCGGCACCGCTCTGCTCGCAGCGTCCCGCAGGACCCGCTCTGCCTGCGGTGGCGGCCAAGAGCAGGTCCTCGCTAGGCACCTTTGTGGGCCAAGTAGTGATGTTTTGGGGAAGGAAGAACTGTGGGCAGCTGCAGGCTCCTGTCTGTGCTGCAGGCGTTACGAGGAGCCCACGGGAAGGGATTCGCCACCGCTGCCTCGGGTGCGGGGCTTCGTCCACTTGACCTCCGGGCAACAGAACTGCACGGCAGCACGAGCCAAGCGTTTTGTGCTTTACTGCTTGATAGTTTTAGGGAAGTAGTTTGAGTTTACTGTTGGCTTTATTGGGAGATTCTGTTTCTCCTTGAAATCACCCAGATTTCTGTTTTATTTTTTTTTGTTCTTCCAGTTTTGCTTTTCTTTTGTCCTTGGATTGAATGAGATTTCCAGAACTGGGAAGCTTACAGGGCAGGACAGGCTAAGCAGGAGAGCTGGACGTGTTATGTATGTTATGCATCTTACTATTGCCTATTACCACTAAGACTGGGAAGAAGACGAAAGGGAATGCCCTCTCCCACCCCCCTCTCTGCTCGCTGCTTTCTGAAGCAGTTTCCTTTCTATCTGTCCCAGTTTGTTACCCAAACTGGCACAGATTCACAAAATCACAGATCGTCTGCCCTAATTCAGAACAGCAGCTCCCGGAGGTTCCTAGGTTTCTGTTTCTGGGCACGTATGCGGTTTTGATACTGCTGAGAAGCTCCATGTCCTTGTGCCTCGATTCCCCTGCAGCCAAGAGGTTGGGTATGCACAGGCTGGGCAGGGGGATACAGCCCGGGAGGCAACAGCAACATCCTCGTGGTGTAAAGACCACTCAGTTCTGGAAAACCTCAGCTCTGCAGAGGAGGGACGATAAAATTACACCAGAAAGTTAAATTTAGTCTCTACACTGGAGCAGGGGAGGTTTGGGCTGGCGTGGCAGACAGAGCGTGGGAAGAGTTACTGGCTAGGCGAGGCTTAATTGCTGCCACAGGTACGTATTTAGGGGAGACCGTGGGAAAAAGGATATAGATGGTCTGAAGCGATCCCAAGCAGGTCACAGCAGTGCTATTTCAAATGTGCTCCTTGGCTTGTCATGTGGAACAGTAGAGCAATTTCTACTGTAGCAATTAATTGTGAAAGCCATTTTCACCTGTTTTGTTACCTTTCGGGTCAATCCGATCACAAAAGGAAAAATATACCCAGGCCAGAAGACAATTTGGATAGACCCCGCTGCCTGTGATTTATTGTTTTAATTAAAAGCTTTTTAAGCTTTAATTAAAAAGGTACATGAGCACTCAGTATTCAAGAAAAATGCCTTTGTGTTTAGGTCAATTGAATAACGTAAAATATAATGAGATACATATTTCTAGTCTGGAGCTTCACGTGAAAAAAAAGCAATATACATAATTAAAAAGTAAATTCAAACTGATAGAAGAGAGCTGTTGTCAGACCAAACAATAGGTATGCTTTAAATTAACACCAGTAGAGAGGATTTTTTTTTATTTCCTCACTGTAACATCCCTTAAAAATCCCGTGGTACAAATTGAGTCGACTTAATGGATGTGTATCAAAGACAGTGTGCTAAACTGAGTAACAGGTTATTATTTCTAACCCTAATGGTGCTTAACACAGACCACATAGTAAAAACTGGGAGGTGACAAGGTGTAGCACAGAGTTGGGAAGCTGTCTGCATTGGAACCCGCCTGAAGCTGCTCAGACCCCTCTTCAGAGCCACCGTTGTGGGGTTCCCCCCCTCCCCGAATTTCTTCCTGGCTCCTGGGGAGCTGATTTACCTGATGCCCCCAGCTTTGGTGGGTCCCATTCCCATTGCCCGCGCCTCCCCGTGCGCCGTGGCTCGGAGGAAAGCCGGGGCAGGGAAGATGCTGTATCGTGTCCATCGTGGCGGTGCCGCAGCCGCGCCGTGTGTCCATCTCACCCGTTAACCTCACGGCGTGAACCAAGGCAAGAGCTGACCCAGGTGTCCGAAACAGCCAAGCTCACAGCTTTGGGAACTGTCTGGAGACTGAAATGAAATCTCAGTGCAAACAGTGGGTGTAATGAAACGATGCCAAGTTGATCATTTTACAAAGAAATTCTATTTAACTCTACATGCAACTCATATTCTGACATCTAAAGATTGAAATAGGTGTATTTTGGCCTATATTCCTGCTAAAGGCTGCAGAAAGAATAAAATATAACATCTACAAGTTCTGTTCAATATATTCAGGTATTTGCACTACCCGAGTGCTCTCTTTCTGCCCCGGCTTCTCCTAAAAAATCTGGTTTTTGTGGAGCTGGCACTTTCAGGATCAGCACCTGGGAGGGGGTCAATATCTGCACCCGCCCCTGAGGCTGAGCACCAGCTGGGGACAGATCCCGGCCTGCTCAGCAGCCTCTGCGCTTGCTGGGCGGTGGAGGCGGCTACACCCTGTGACACTGGTTCAGGTCACAGCCTCGCGAACGCAGAGATGCTCCGTGCCCGCCTCGTCCCCAGGGAGACAGCTCTGTGCGGGCTATCGCTGGCTGGAAGGCACGGCTTGCCTTTGCCGCGCTCGTTGTAGCTTCGCTGCGCAAAGCCTGCATGCTTCGAAACAAGAGCTGAAAAAAAAAAAACTTCAAAAATCTCCTCGTTGAATAAGTTTGAATTTTTCTGCACTTCTTTTGTATTTTAATATTCTTATCAAGGCTCTCAGGCTAGCTGCCTGGGGAGGTGCCCTGGAGAGGAGGGGGAGCAAAGGCACCCTTAGAAGGACTTTGAAGGCTGCGGTTATCGAATTGCCGGTCCTCGCTTCAAAAGGTTTCCAAGGTCTGTAGGAAGGAGCTCACTCAAAAGCATCGCATCGTCTGAATAAAAGTGGTGCAGCTTTTTCTTCTTGTTAACACCTGTCGTGGTTTAGCGGCAGCTCAGCCCCACACAGTCGCTCGCTCACTCCCCCACCGGTAGATGGGGGAGAGAATCAGAAGGGTAACGCTCGTGGGTTGGGATAAGAACAGTTTAATAATGAAAATTAAAAGAAACAACAGTAGAAATGCAATGTGAAGGAGAACAACGAGAGGCGCAAAGCCCCGGGGGAGGGGGGAAGGGAGGGGAGGGGAGAGGGGGAACGAACCGCCGGAACAAACCGCACGCGCCGCAGCCGCTCGCCGCCCGCCGACCCGACGCCGCGCCGCCCGCGCGCTGCCACTGCCCCCCCTCAATATACTGGTCATGGTGTCACATGGTATGGAATGAACCTGCCATTGGCCAGTCGGGGTCAGCCGCCCCCACCATGGCCCTGCCCCTCCCAGCCCCCCCTGCCACGCCACGCGGCAGAGCGCGGGAAGCTGGAAAGGTAGCTGACCCCCACAGTGAGGAGAATTAACCCCTTCTCAGCCAAAACCAGCACATTCTCCACCCCTTATTCCATACCACTTACACCATGCCCAGGTCCCATATGATGCAATACAACCGTACCAACCACCACCCCTCCCCTTCCCATCCTTTAACATAATACACAGACATCATTCCCTTAGTTCATGGATCTTCCCTGTAAAATGTCCATTAAAATGTCCATTGAGTTCACGCAGTCCATGACTCTGGGCTCCATCTGTTGTATCAGTCTTTCCGGGTGGGAGAGATGGTGTGTGGCGTTGGGTTGCTGCATACCGAGTCAGTCATCGTTCCATCACTGCTGCACGGCTTGTTTCATAGTTGATCTTCCATGGGTTGGGAGGCTCGTACTCTGATATCATTGATACAACACAGAGGTGACACACAATATTATATAGCAGTTCACATTGTGCCATTCAGTTCATTGACTGTTTTCACCCAAAATCAAATCCCCTTGAGGCACACATCGGATTTCTCCATCCTCCCGCATCACCCACCAAGTGCACCCAGGTCCTCGAGCAAAAACAATCCCACGAATGGGTTTGCCTTTGCCAGAGGCAGGAAGAACCCAGACTGTTTTGCCCAGCATACTTTTTGTGTGCACTACAGGGACTCTATCCCCTTCCACAGTATGTAGGATTTCTGACTGGGCAGGGCCAGCTCGGTTGGCAGATCCCCTCGTGTTGACTAACCACGTGGCTTTTGCTAAATGTGTATCCCAGTGCTTGAATGTCCCACCCCCCATTGCTCTCAGTGTGGTTTTTAACAGTCCATTGTACCTTTCAATTTTCCCAGAGGCTGGTGCGTGATAGGGGATGTGATACACCCACTCAATGCCGTGCTCTTTGGCCCAGGTGTCTATGAGGCTATTTCGGAAATGAGTCCCATTGTCTGACTCAATCCTCTCTGGGGTGCCATGTCGCCACAGGACTTGTTTCTCAAGACCCAGGATAGTGTTCCGGGCAGTGGCGTGGGGGACAGGATATGTTTCCAGCCAGCCAGTCGTTGTTTCTACCATTGTAAGCACATGGCGCTTGCCTTGGCGGGTCTGTGGGAGTGTGATATAGTCAATTTGCCAGGCCTCCCCATATTTATATTTCAGCCATCGTCCCCCATACCACAGAGGCTTTACCCGCTTCGCTTGCTTGATTGCAGCGCATGTGTCACATTCGTGGATAACCTGTGCAATAATACCCATGGTCAAGTCCACCCCTCGATCACGAGCCCACCTGTATGTTGCATCTCTCCCTTGATGGCCTGAGGTGTCATGGGCCCACCGAGCTAGAAATAGTTCACCCTTATGCTGCCAGTCCAGATCCACCTCAGCCACTTCAATCTTGGCAGCCCGATCTACCTGCTGGTTGTTTCGATGTTCTTCAGTGGCCCGACTCTTGGGGACGTGAGCATCCACATGCCGTACCTTTACAACCAGTTTCTCTACCCGGGCAGCAATATCTTGCCACAATGTGGCAGCCCAGATGGGTTTGCCTCTGCGCTGCCAGTTGCTTTGCTTCCATTGCTGCAGCCAGCCCCACAGGGCATTTGCCACCATCCAGGAGTCAGTATAGAGATAGAGCACTGGCCACTTTTCCCGTTCAGCGATGTCTAAGGCCAGCTGGATGGCCTTTACCTCTGCAAACTGGCTCGATTCACCTTCTCCTTCAGCAGTTTCTGCTACTTGTCGTGTAGGACTCCATACAGCAGCCTTCCATCTCCGGTGCTTTCCCACAAGGCGACAGGACCCATCAGTGAACAGGGCATATTGCTTCTCATCTTCTGGCAGTTTGTTATACAGTGGGGCTTCTTCAGCACGTGTCACCTCCTCCTCTGGTGATAATCCAAAATCTTTGCCTTCTGGCCAGTCCATAATCACTTCCAAGATTCCTGGGCGACTGGGGTTTCCTACTCGAGCCCGCTGGGTGATCAGTGCAACCCATTTACTCCACGTAGCATCAGTTGCATGGTGTGTAGAGGGGATGTTTCCTTTGAACATCCAGCCCAGCACTGGCAGTCGGGGTGCCAGGAGCAACTGTGCTTCAGTACCAACCACTTCTGAAGCAGCTCGAACCCCTTCATATGCTGCCAATATCTCTTTTTCAGTTGGAGTATAGCGGGCTTCAGACCCTCTGTATCCCCGACTCCAAAACCCTAGGGGTCGACCCCGGGTCTCCCCAGGTGCTTTCTGCCAGAGACTCCAGGTAGGGCCATTCTCCCCGGCTGCAGTGTAGAGCACATTTTTTACATCTTGTCCTGCCCGGACTGGCCCAAGAGCTACTGCATGGACTATTTCTCGTTTAATCTGTTCAAAGGCTTGTCGTTGCTCAGGGCCCCATTTGAAATCATTCTTTTTCCGGGTCACTTGATAGAGAGGGCTCACGATCAGACTGTAATTTGGAATATGCATTCTCCAAAAACCCACAACGCCCAAGAAAGCTTGTGTTTCCTTTTTGCTAGTTGGTGGAGACATGGCTGCTATTTTGTTGATCACATCCATTGGAATCTGACGACGACCGTCTTGCCATTTAATTCCTAAGAACTGGATTTCTCGTGCAGGTCCCTTCACCTTACTTTGTTTTATGGCAAAACCAGCTTTCAGAAGGATTTGGACTATTTTCTCACCTTTCTCAAAAACTTCTTCTGCTGTGCTGCCCCACACAATGATGTCATCAATGTATTGAAGGTGTTCTGGAGCTTCTCCCTGTTCCAGTACAGTCTGAATCAGTCCATGGCAAATGGTAGGACTGTGTTTCCACCCCTGGGGCAGTCGATTCCAGGTGTACTGGACGCCCCTCCATGTGAAAGCAAACTGTGGCCTGCACTCTGCTGCCAGAGGGATTGAGAAGAATGCATTAGCAATATCAATTGTGGCATACCACTTGGCCGCCTTTGACTCCAGTTCGTATTGAAGTTCTAGCATGTCTGGCACAGCAGCACTCAACGGTGGAGTGACTTCATTCAGGCCACGATAGTCTACTGTTAGTCTCCACTCTCCATTAGACTTCCGGACTGGCCATATGGGACTGTTAAAGGGTGAGTGGGTCTTACTGATGACTCCTTGGCTCCTCAGTTGGTGAATGAGTTTATGGATGGGGATCAGAGAGTCTCTGTTGGTGCGATATTGCCGCCGGTGCACTGTTGTGGTGGCGATTGGCACCTGTTGTTCTTTGACCTTCAGCAACCCCACCACAGAAGGGTCCTTTGAGAGACCGGGCAAGGTAGACAGCTGTTCAGTTTCCTCCGTCTCCAAGGCAGCTACACCAAAAGCCCACTTGTAACCTTTTGGGTCCTTGAAATACCCTCTCCTGAGGTAGTCTATACCAAGGATGCACGGAGCCTCTGGGCCAGTCACAATGGGGTGCTTCTGCCACTCATTGCCAGTTAGGCTCACTTCGGCCTCCAATACAGTTAGCTCTTGGGATCCCCCTGTCACTCCAGCAATGCTGATGGGTTCTGCCCCTATATAGTTTGATGGCATTAAGGTGCACTGTGCGCCGGTGTCCACTAAAGCTTTATACTCCTGTGGGTCGGACGTGCCAGGCCATCGGATCCACACAGTCCAGTAAGCCCGGTTATCCCTTTCCTCCACCCGGCTGGAGGCAGGGCCCCTCTAGTCCTGATCATGGCAGTCACAACTCACTTCCTGTAAATGTGAATCAGGAGTCCCTCTATTACACTTAGAAATAAAATCTGCGCTTCTACTCCTCTGTCTGGGGACTTGCTCGCTGGAAACTGGAGCAGCAGCTTTCCTGGAAGAGCCTCCTTGAGTGACTGTTCTTCCTTGCAGTTCATGTACTCGTGCCTGTAGGGTCGAAGTAGGCTTGCCATCCCACCTCATCATGTCCTCTCCGTGGTCACGCAGGTAGAACCATAGGGTGGCCCGTGGTGTGTATCCCCTTCTTTGAGCCAAAGGACGCTTATTCCTAACAGCTGAGACACTGCTCTGTCGAGGTGGGGAGTAGGACAGATCTTCTTTGAGTTGCTGGACCTCTTGGGATAGTTTCTCCACAGCAGAGACAAGCGAGGAAGAGATATTTGTGTCATAATCCCGGAGCCTATCTATCACCTCTGCCACCGTTGGTGTCTCGTCATCTTTCCAGGACATCACTGCCAATGAGTTTGCATGCGAAGATGGTGCGCTCCGTACAAACTTCCGCCACATGGGTCGTGTGCACTCGGCTTCATCTGGATCTTTGGATGACCGTTGATCATCCAGGTCACCATAAATCACCTCAAACACAGCTAATTCCCTGAGATACTGGATGCCTTTCTCCATAGTTGTCCATTTTCCTGGGCGATATGTAACATCTTCTTTAAAGGGATACCTTTCCTTCACTCCAGACAGGAGTCGCCTCCAGAGGCTGAGGGCTTGTGGTTTTTTTCCAATTGCTTTGTCAACGCCCCCTTCCCCAGAAAGGGATCCCAATTGTTTGGCTTCTTTTCCCTCTAGTTCCAGGCTACTGGCCCCATTATCCCAGCATCGGAGCAGCCAGGTGACAATGTGCTCACCTGAACGACGGCTATAATCTTTTCGCATATCTCGCAACTCGCTTAAGGACAGAGATCGGGTGGTCTCTATTTCATTTATTACTTCTCCCTCCTCTCCCCGCGATGGCCCTGGTTCTTCATCATCCCGTTCTAAACGGGTTGATGTCCGCTTCCAATATTTCGTCTTATGTATGGGGGCAACTGATACTGGTACGGGTTTATTTTCTGAGCTAGCTCCGGTACTTGTTGTGGGGGTTTGAGTGGCTGCAGTGCCTGTTGTCAGGGCTGGATTGTCTACAGTGCCAGTCACTTTGCATTTCAATCCAGAGACATTCTCTTCCCCCTGGGGGCACTGAATACTGTTGAGCAGGGCTCGGTATGCATGGGCCAGACCCCAGCACGTTGCAGTTATCTGTGTCTCTCTGGAGTTCCCAGCGTAACAACATACTTTCTCCAAATATTCTACTAGTTTTTTAGGATTCTGCACTTGCTCGGGGGTGAAACTCCAAAACACTGGGGGTGCCCACTGCCCTAGGTATTTGCCCATGCTATCCCACATGCCCTGCCACTCGTAACTATCAAGCCTCGGGGCAGATTTCTGGGTGATATTCTTAAGTTGCTTAGTCAAAACCAAAACAACATGCCCAAAAACTAACAATGACTGCACCTTAACCACCCAAGGATGTTCAAGATACAAAAACGTTGTTGTAACAAAGGCACAGACATCATAGAACAAAGTTGCAAAGGTATTATTCTGTATTTCCTCCATATAAAATCTCTCAGAGGAGGAGGTATAATTGCTAATTGCCTCAACAAGGTGGTATCCGAAGTACAGTAACGGTTTCAGCAAAAACCCCAAATACCAGGTAAAGCTGAAAACGAGTGTTTGTATAACAAATCTCGTAGGCAAAACATTACTAATCACAGCAGAACACAGCAGACTCAAACAACCAACACCGATTTTTAACACCCACTGCAAAAAGGACAACATGGTGCTGTGACCAGCAGCTGTTGTTATCTCCAACCCTCGTGCCCCACGTTGGGCGCCAAAAAGACTGTCGTGGTTTAGCGGCAGCTCAGCCCCACACAGTCGCTCGCTCACTCCCCCACCGGTAGATGGGGGAGAGAATCAGAAGGGTAACGCTCGTGGGTTGGGATAAGAACAGTTTAATAATGAAAATTAAAAGAAACAACAGTAGAAATGCAATGTGAAGGAGAACAACGAGAGGCGCAAAGCCCCGGGGGAGGGGGGAAGGGAGGGGAGGGGAGAGGGGGAACGAACCGCCGGAACAAACCGCACGCGCCGCAGCCGCTCGCCGCCCGCCGACCCGACGCCGCGCCGCCCGCGCGCTGCCACTGCCCCCCCTCAATATACTGGTCATGGTGTCACATGGTATGGAATGAACCTGCCATTGGCCAGTCGGGGTCAGCCGCCCCCACCATGGCCCTGCCCCTCCCAGCCCCCCCTGCCACGCCACGCGGCAGAGCGCGGGAAGCTGGAAAGGTAGCTGACCCCCACAGTGAGGAGAATTAACCCCTTCTCAGCCAAAACCAGCACAACACCCTCTCCGGAAACCAATCCACGCCAGGAGCCTGACCTGCTCTGCTGTAGCACTTACGGTTTCCGCAGGTTACGGTGATGTGTCGCGAGGGCGGGGGGCTCCGGCAGCGCCCCTCTCCTGCACACCCTCGCCACGTCCACGGGCCACAGCCCGCCTCCGTGCTGGGAGCTGGGGGAGCTGCCTTAACCCCTGGGGTCGGCTGGTGTGTGACGCGCCTTGCGCTTCGTGTAGCAGATCAAACAGTACGGCATCAAGGGTAAAATATAAAAACCAGCAAACAGCTGGATAATGGCTTTGTTGCTCAAATCGCATTTGTGATAAGTGATGGAAGATAAACACCAACTGCTTGCTTTCTTAATAGAAACATAATGTTTTCATAACTAAGCCCAAAGAAAGTAAAATAAGATTATATTTTCCTTTCACTTAAGAAAATAATTGGCATTTGCAGTAGACTTCAAATGTTGGAGAATTGTGGGAAGTTCACTTACTAAGCCAGAAGGAGCCGTAAAGTTTGCATCAATCTCTAATTCCCGTCTCGTTTATCCACATTCTTTCGTAGCCATCATGAAATTCCAGTTTCTATGGATTTAGAGAGGAAAAACTTCTCAGGGAAGATGTAGATGCAGTAAATAGAAACCATTTTTTTAAATTTATTTTATCTTTCCTGAAGTCAACCTTACAAAATTCTATGAAGTAATTTATCAATTTCCGAAGAAGAAAATATTTTTATACCTTTTAGAAAACTGAAAATTTATAGGAAAAAAAAAGGGTATGATTTTACCCTTTTTTAACTTCTTGGAGGGGCTAATAAACTGAATAGATTTTTCTATAGCTATTGTGTTAGTACTTCAAGGTTCCTATGGCTACAGAGATTTTGAAGTTAGTACGTACGATTTGGAGATTAGAGGAAACTTTGAGTGCAAATTATTCCTAAACTATCTTCATTTGTTATTTTCTTCTATTAAAACATTATTTTTTTAATCAGTGCATCATTATGTGTCAACATTGTAAACCATAAACAAAAGTGTTCAATACAATTTATGAGGACTTGTTTTAACAGATTTTGGCTTCAAAGATCTCATTGTAACTTTATTTGAATCGGCACACAAATGTTTCCTGTATTGTGATTCCATCCCAAAACACGTTTTCTACAAAAACCTCCTCATGCCAAGGGTGCTACAGAGGGGATACTTTAGACAGCAGAACGTGTTTGTTTTGAGTAGCTCTAGTTCCTTTTCGTGCTACAAGTGGCAGAAGCATACAGCAGCACAGCTTTTCATTTACACATTTAACTTAAGGGACAAAATCCTTTCATAACTTTTTCCTCCTACTTTTTTAATGGGAAAGCCCCTGCTTTAGTAATCAAGTTCTGCCTTCACCATTTCTTTCATGAGCTCTTGCAGCAAAATAACCCAAGACCCAATGCCTGCCCTAGCTTGTGAACCACAGCTGGGAATATTTAGTGGATCAGGGAAGAACCAGCTGGAGGAAATGCAGAGTTAAGGTCATTATTTAAAAGGCACAGAGCAAGCTTAGTCTCCTTCCTCCCCCCAGCACCAGGGATGTGGTCTCTGCAGGGACGCAGTCTCTGGTGAGTCCTCTTCCTGCCCACACTTCCCAGCCCTGCTTTATGGGTTGTGGTCATTAAGGGAGACGCTCCTGTCTCTCCTGGGCTTGGTGCCCTGTGCGTGGCTCTGCCGAATGGCAGAAATGCCGAGGGAGGAGGCCTGCCTGGTTGGCTGGCGTGCTGGGCGCTGCTGTGGCTTGTGCTGGGTGGGCCAAGGCACGGCTGGTGGGGGTGGGTGGGTTTCTATATGCTAAAAGAATCTGCCTGATAATTTAAAAGAAAACAGTTTGACAGGTGGGTAAGCCAACTGCTTTCTTGTGTATGAAAACCTTGAAACCTTTCAAAAAGCAGCTCTGTGACTCAAATGAATAGGGTAGAAAAGAGGCTGTAGCTGAGGGAAAATGACCTCTCTGTGAGAGTGCCTGTGAATATCAGCTTGATCTGAGATGCCGGAGCTGTATTTCACAAGCGCTGGGGATTGTTTACAGCACTTCTAAGGCTTGGGAAAAAGGCATGTGATGTGGAAAACTGGGCTGAATAAGGGGGGGGGGGGGGGGGAAAAACCCCACTGAGATTGTTTGATTTGAATCTGAGGGACTGGGGGGCGGGGGCCACAGTGGCGATGCCAATGCCATCCCATCAGGGAATCAACCAGGCCGACCAGAGCAGTGACAAAGGTGCCTTAGCGGCCTCACGGGATGACAACCAGGAGACCAACCACCTCAAGGGTGTGCATGGCTACAGGGGGTCCTCGTGCACCCCTCCAGGGACACCTGCGTGCTCGGTTACCTCTCTGAAATGCCGTGTGGGGAATACACCGGAGGAACTAGAGGTCTGTGTGTGGTCGCAGGGCCGCGATCTCGGTGCAGTCACAGAGACAGGCTGGGATAGCTCGCATGGCTGGATGCGGTCATGGGTGGCCACAGGCTTTTTTAGTAAAGACAGGCCAGCGAGGCGAGGTGGGGGAGTTGCTCTTTATGTGAGGGAGCAACCCGAATGCACCAAGCTCTGCCTTGGAGTGGAGGAAGAAGGAGTTGAGAGCCTGGCAAAAATCAAGGGGCAGGCAAATATGGGTGATGCTGTTATGGGTGTTTGCTGCAGGCCACCTGATGAGGAAATCAGTGAGGCCTTCTACAGGCAGCTGGCAGTAGCCTCACAGTCACAAGCCCTGGTTCTCAACCACCCTGATATTGGCTGGAAAAGCAGCATGGTGAGGTGCGCACAGGGAGTGCTGGGGGGCAGTGAGGTGACCCTGAGCCAGCACCGGGCCCATGGGGCCAAGGGGGCCAGCGGTGCCCTGGGGGGCATGGAAAGGAGTGTGGCCAGCAGGGCGAGGGAGGTTCTCCTCCCCCTCTGCCCTGCCCCAGTGAGGCCACATCTGGGGGGCTGCGTCCAGTTCTGGGCTCCCCAGTCCAAGAAGGGCAGGGAACTGCTGGAGCAAGGCCAGCGCAGAGCTGCCAAGGGGATCAGGGGCTGGAGCATCTCCCTGGTGAGGAAAGGCCGAGAGACCTGGGTCTGTTCAGCCTGGAGAAGGGAAGCCTGAGGGGGGATCTCGTCAATGCCTATAAATACCTGAAGGGCGGGTGTCAGGAGGACGGGGCCGGGCTCTTTCCAGTGGTGCCCAACGCCAGGCCAAGGGGCCACGGGCACAGGCTGGAACACGGGAAGTTCCCCCTGAACATGAGGACAAACCCCTTCCCTGTGCGGGTGCCAGAGCAGGGGCACAGGCTGCCCAGAGAGGCTGTGGGGTCCCTTCCCTGGAGACATTCACCCCCCACCTGGACGCGGCCCTGTGCCCCTGCTCTGGGGGTGCCTGCTCACGCAGGGGTGGGATGGGATGAGCTCCAGGGGTCCTTTCCAGCCCCTGCCATTCTGTGATTCTGTGAAAGCTGTGAACAGAGGGAGACAGTACTTCTTGATGCAGTCTGTGCTTTAAACAAGGGTAGTCTGTTTCACAGGATGACAGAAAACAAAGGCACAGAATGGCAGAAGATGGTGAAGGATATAGAGTGCTGCCACAAGTGACCGCTCAGTGCTGAGGGCTGTCATGGTGTTAGCTGGGGTAGAGTGAATTTCCTTCCCCGCAGCGGGCCCGGTGCCGGGCTCGGGGCTGAGTAGGAACACAACGCCGATAACACACCGAGGTTTGGCCGCTGCTGGGCAGCGCTTGTACTGGTCAGGGCTTTTCCAGCTCCCCAGGCTCCGCCGGGGGCACGAGGAGCCGGGAGGGGAGGGGGCACGGCCAGGAGAGCGGGTTCACACTGGCCGGAGGGATATTCCATATCATGTCACGCCATGCCCAGTGTGTTACTGGGAGGGGCTGGCGGGGGGAGGGAGGCAGCGATCGCGGCTCGGGGACAGGCAGCGTCGGTCGGCGGGTGGTGAGCGGCTGTGTCGTTTGTGTTTCTGGGGTTTTTCTTTTCCTTTTTTCCCTTTTCCATTTTATAATATTATCATTATTGTTCTTATTATCATAATCATTATTATAATTATTTTATTGTAATTATGAAACTGTTCTTATCTCAACCTACAATTATTTTGTGCTTTTGCTCTTCTGATTCCCTCCCCCTCCCACAGCGGTGGGGGCAGTGAGCGAGCGGCTGCCGGGTGTTTAGTTGCCGACTGAGGCTGACCCATGGCAGGGCCACATATGAGCGTGCAGCCAGAGGTGATGGCTTACACTTTCTGCCCATAATAAGGTATTTCCCTGCTGTTCCTCCCATGCTGCACATGTGCTTGGTATTCTACCTGTTACTGCCATTTGCCCACGGTTATTTTACTGTAGCCTGGACAGACCATGTAACTTAGTTAACTGCATGAATGGGTTTTGGAGTGTTACCTCCTCCTATTGATCAGCTGGCCAGTCACCTGCCACGGGCTGCTCGTGTTGTCTGTCTCCTGCCATCCTGAGCACGTGCCCTGACCACTGAAGTCCTCACTGTTAGTTTGCATTTATTTTTCTTTATACCTTTTCTCTCTCCTATGGTTTATTGTCAGACCTTCTTTTACCCCTGAGTGGGATTTTCTTGCTGATTGTCTGCCTAAACTAAAATTAGACAATGGCCAAGTTAACAGCTCCTTATTTTACTGTTAATTGGCATTTGACCAGCTACTTCAAAATTATGCTGCGAAGCTACATAATAAAAGAAAAATCCACAATTAAGAATGTTCATTTTCTTAAATTTTAAAATCAAAACAGTTTTTTTTACTTGCATTAATGTGGCTTCACATGAGCAAACTGGAAATGCTGTGCTGGAGAAAGCTTCTGAGTTCCCCCTCCCCCTACAGTTGCTTTTTATAACTTATTCTAGCCATTGTCCATATTGTTTTTCTTCATCGTATTACTCAAACACGAGGGTATTGACTGTTCCTATTGTTTACATAGCCATTTATTAGCTTATGACTATGCTTATGTCATTACCCCTTGTACTCTCCCTGAAAGCGTCTTAGCAAACACTCAGTGCTCCAGCTCGGCAAAAGCATCTTTCCTTCCTTCCCAACCAACCAAGTAGGTCACTGTAACCTTTCTAGTTACGAGCACTGCACTTATTATGCAGTTCACTTCTGTCAGGCAAACTTCTTGGGTCTGTGTTTTTCTTGCTTACGTTTCTGTAAATTTAAAATGACTCCATAGGCTCAACAATCCATTGCTGTTCAAAGGAAAGTCAACTCAATTTTCTTCTTCTTGCAAAGTGGCCAGGTCTCCAAGGCACACAAAAAAGACCGTGTAACAACCTTGTACATCTGAAGCCTGATTTCTCTGAGTTCTTATTTAGCACTGCAATTCCCTGTAAAAACATGACACATTAATGTTGCATAAAAAACCAGCAGGTACTTCCACTCTGCTTTACTTTCCCTCTTTACCTGACTATTATTAGAAATTAATATTTCTGGGATTTTAACATTAAATTATATGCTGCTGACTGTCATGCAGCTTTGTCTGAGATTACACTCTTGCCTTGCAAACTAGGTTTATGGTTTTTATGTTGGTGAGCTATATCCGCTTTTCTGGCCGATCTCATCAAGCTCATGTGTATCTTGTCTACCTCTCTGTTTTTCTTTTTTACTGTAGCCCGGTCAGACTGTTCTTATTTAGCTGATGCCCAAAAAACATTTGGTCTGCTGTGGAGCAGTGTTTTCAGTCTGCATGTTCATTGCTTCCAATCTGTGTGAGAAACAACGTGCAAGACTACTGTAGATAGGCTTTTTTGGAGGAAATGGGGTGAGAAGTGTCACCTCAGTAGTATTTGCTTTCTGGTTTTCCTCTCTATAGTCAAAATGTAACATAACAAAACTAAAAATAGATGCCAAAACATTTTGAGGACAACTGGAAATAGAGTACGTGGTGAGGTAGAAAAGATGGAGCACAATGAAATGCTAATAATGTGAGTGCATTTCCATTTTTTGGCCTTTTACACAAGAAAATAGAGCACTTGATGTACATAGTGCACCTCATACTATATTGCACTTATTTCCAGAAAATCTCTTGAATCCTAACCCAGAGTACTTCCAAATTCCTCAGCTATTTAAAAAACTTGATTGCACTCAAGTTAAGCCTACATCTTAAGCCTACCTCTTAATGGCTCCTGTTGTAACCTTTACTCCCATCTCCTTTTCTTTTCAGTATCTTGTTGTTCTTCACAACATTCTGCCTATGCTGCAGGGAACCTTTGGCTGAATGTTTCACAGGATCATGCACTCAAACTCTGCACTTAATAAGTTCTTCAGCACATGAAGACCCTTTGTGGAAAACTTGAGTACAAATGGCCGTGCTTTCATTTTTAGACAGACCTTTTTCCCCCCATAAAAAAGGTAAGACTTAACAACCCAATGAAACACTTTAAAATGTTAAATTTTTGGATGTGTTTGTGACCCACATTGACGTTGCTGTGACCAACCTTGTCTGAGGTCACCTTTGATGCCAGTTTGAGCGGCATGTTGGCCTAGAAATCCCCAAGGTCCCTCCTGAGCTGAACTGTGAGCCTATGATAAGTATGAAATTTTGGTAGAAATTCCTCATTCTGCCAGAACATGAAAAGACATTTAGAATAAATTTTATTCTACTGACTAGAGTGAGCTAGAAAACTACCAGAGGAAACAATCTTAAAATGATTATTCTGTGTGCTTGAAGTGTTTCAATTAAATCACTGTGAGAGACTCTCTGGTGATCCGGAGGGTTCAGCCCAGGACCTCACTGCTGAAGCCCTGAAACTTCTGCTTACGTGCCAGACTGCCTTGGTGAGTAATGCAACATAATTGCGTGTTTGGGGTTGAGTGCAGTCCACAGCTCCTGGGTACTTCAACTGGCTATTTCTTGTACAATACATCCCACGCAATAGATCTGAGATTTCTGGCATTGCCCACATTGTGGGATTGTCCTTGCTCTCTGGTAATGGCACCATAAACCACTCATACCCTCCAGAACAAACACCTTACCTGAGATGAGATGGTAGGTAAAGTTGATTAGAAGATGCTGTTTTGGGGAATTAAGTGCTCTTCATCAGCTGAGTCAGTTACATACCACTGATTTGAGATCTCTGGAAGGGAAGGGGTCTCTGGTCAGGTTGTGTTCCTCTGACCTGAGATCCCATTTTGCTTTCAGTTCCTACAGCAGAAGCAACAGAAAGCATGAGCTAGCATGGATGGTAGCAGTAAAGCAAAAGAAAAGGGGTAAGCCTGTAAAAATCAAAATGGGTCATACACTATGCAGCTCTAAATATGCAGTGATAAGGGCAATAAGGAGATGTAGCATAATGGAGCAAAGAGCTGATAATACACATTGAAGGTTCAGGCTCTACCTGCTCAGTAACATGACAGTGGGCTTAAACCGGACATGAAACAAACAGAAAGCAATAAAGGCAAGATAAGCTGGGACATGATTAAAGCATCACTAACTGGGATGTGCTGAGCTAGTAACTAGTACAAAACCATCATCTGAATGAAAGCTGGTTAGAGTCAAAACAATGAAGTTTTGCATGCTTAATTAAACTCAGTTCCCCAAGAATGCTAGTTCTCCACCAGAACAGCTGCAAAGCTACTGGGGAGATATAATTTCAGGTGGACGCATGCTTTGAGGTGTTGCATACAAAGCTTTGAAAGGCAGCTCATCACTAGCCTTCAAAAAATCTTGATTAAAAGTCATCCAGGTCTATTCCTCAGGGAATATATCCATAGTTTTCTTAAAATTGTATAGAATGTGAAAAACCAGCCAGGCATTGCTCAGACTCTGCTGCCCTTTCAGCTTGGAAAACCAGCTGTTGAATTCTGCCAATGTGATCAAGCTACATAGGAGATAGATCGTGTACAATGTTTTGAATTTGGATGTGTCTGAAGCAAGTTTTGCCCAATGCGAAGCCCTGCGCAGCTCCGTACGGACGAAATACCAGCCTGCATTCTCCTCCTGGATTTCGTTGTTGGTTTGAAAACCCAGCCAGGACTGTTCGAGGCTTGTATGGGCTTGGGTTCAGCTGGGACCAAATCTGGACCACCTCATGATTACAATGGCTTGAAGCTCTTTGCTCTGAGGGTGGTGAGGTGCCGGCAGAGGCTGCCCAGAGAAGCTGTGGCTGCCCCATCCCTGGCAGTGCTCAAGGCCAGGTTGGACGGGGCTTTGAGCAGCCTGGTCTAGTGGAAGGTGTCCCTGCCCAGGGCAGGGGGGGTTGGACTAGATGATCTTTAAGGTCCCTCCCAACCCAAACCATTCTGTGTTTCTATATAAGCCCAGGGCTTAATGAGTGAAACTGTGTGAATAGTAAATCCATGTGGCCTGCAAAATGGCAGTGTGAAATTCGACAGTACTTCTGCGTCTGTTTCTTTGAAAATGGAAATGAAGTTGGAACAAACAACAGCAGCTAAAATTAACACAAGTTCCATCTCCTTCGCTAGTGGGTGCTGATTCCTGTTTCTAAGGAAACAGACAAGCTGGTGTAAAAGACATCTTCTGAAATGCCCAAAATTGTTAGAAGTCTAATACTATCGGGCTGTGCTCTGTAAGCTTTATGGTAGACTCTTTTCTGTTGGAAAGCTGGGTACAAAGCAATAGCCAGAGTTTTCTTTGTAGTGCTGAAATTAGAGATCTACTGCACAACCAAACTTTGCCATATTTTAGTTGTCTTTCAAACTGATATAATTTTGACAGTTTCTCCTGGTCTGATTTATTGTTCTCTTATATGAGTTTGTCAAAAATCAACCAGATGTAGAGCAGGAGAGCTTGCAGACCTTGTTATAGCACCCATCCCTCTCCTAAGCATGAAGTTCCATAGCCTCCTGGGAAGCTACCTGGGCAGGGATCCTTGCCATGGCATGGTCCAAGTCTGAAGCTCAGCTGAGCAGCTGTCCATGCTGGACTGCTCAGCCTTGCCTAGCCAGAATCCCTGTCCAGGGGATGCCTTGCTCTCCTTCCAAGAAGCTCATTGTGCTCGTCCCCTTTGCAGGACTTCAACAGAGATTTTTGGCTATATATCTGAGCCTGGGCCATCAGGAAAACTCAATTGCTTGGGCAACCACTATTTTACAGAGCAGCAGCCCAAGTTTGTAGTCATGCGGGAGCTTCTCTTGGAATAGAGTGGCATTTGTCTCCTCCATGCAAATGATTTAATTTGTATTCAAGTTTCAAAAGACTGCGGGGCCAATACAAGCAGATTTCAGAGCAGAATTTCAAGTAGGGCTTCAAGCAGGTTGCAGAGCACAGGACAAAACAGGAGCAGAGGTGAACGTCGTGCAGTGTGGACTGCCTGTGGCTGGAGAAGAGGCAGTATAGCCAGAGCTGCTCTGTTCTTGTTTCTCCTGTCCCCCTTAACTTCGGCCTTCCTTCTAATTTCACAGCCATAGACTGAGGGATAATTTCACGTACATCTTGTTAAGCAAATTTTTAAAAACAGCTGTTAGATGTTTAGTTTTTCTGTTTCAAAGCACTCCCTTCTGCCCCATGCCAGTGCTACATATCCCCTCCTCTTCCTCTGGTTTTACTTCATCTGTTTCTCTCTAAGGTGTAACGTCTTTCTCCTCTGTCACTCCTCAGCCTGTATCTTCTTCCTCTGAACTTTTATCTCTATTATTCTCCTTTGCTCTTCATGCTCCTGTCTCCCACACTCTCAGCATTCATTCCAGTGCCATCTTCACTCACATATTTTTCTAGCCTCCCTCCAAAAATGACACATTTATGAATCAACATAAAACATGTTCCAGCTACTCTTCCAAAAAACATTGCCATGCACAGGAAGTGTCTTCTCCAGCCACTCTCCCCGGGTGCTGAGAGTCTCCTGCTGATACTTATTTATGCATATCGTATTTGTCTAGGCAACAGCTATGTTTTTTGTGCCTCATGCTGCAGTAAAATGCAAAGGTGTAATTATCAAGAACACATTTTTTCCTACTACTAGTCATTTATTGTTTTCTACTAGTTGGCAGCTTGTTCCTGGGGCACCATCATTTTGCATACAGATGTTTTTTTGAAAATGAACATAATGTGGATTCGCTAGAACTGCATTTTGTGGACTGTAGGTCTGCGCAACACTGCAGTCTTATTATTCCTGCCTATTAATCCTAGTGTTTCCCCCACTTCTGTTTCCTATGCTGATTGCTCTGTTTTATCTCAGCTTTTCAGGGCAAAATTTCAGGGTTTTTTTTCCACATATGCTCAGGTGGCCCTAGTCCTCATGAGGGCTTTGGGCATTGAAGTGGGTGATCTCAAGAGCAGGTCCTGGCAGGGCAGAGCTAGAGGCACGTGCTTGATGTTACATCTGTAGCCTGTGGTGAGCACACGCTTTCCTACCACCAAAATCTCTCTTGGTTCTCTGTGCTCACAGCTAATAAAGGAGCATGGGCAAACCCCTGTCTGCCCGACGCTCCGCATGAGCTGTGCCTTCTCTCCACTACGAGCATTGATCCTGGAGTAAGTATGCACCTCTTCACGTCACTTCAACTGCAACATCAAACTGGAGAAGTAAGAGCTAAAACCGGCTTTATCTGTGAATTCCTTGGGAGCTCTTAAGGGTTAACATCAAACTTTTACTGCATTTTAATGTAGGAGGGTTTTTAATGTGGTGGTTTTGCATGAATATACTTTAGAGGAACAGCACAGAAAATATTCTGAACTATGACTAAGAACCAGTGATCAGCAGAATAATCTCCATCTGTTTTGCAAAATCAATTCTTGCTGCAGTTGGCCAATAGAAGTATTTCCAAATGAAATGGAAGCATCAAACAAACGCATCTGTGAGTTAGAACCTCTCAGTAGCTGGTTCATATGTGCAACAAATAATGATCAGAAAGGACATCTGTTACCGCGTTCAACAGGCAACAAGCCTAGATTTGCAAGCACCTTGTTTTGACATTAACTGGTGTATGAGGAGACTAATTTATCTGTGAAAAGGTTATTAAAGTACCTAGAGATGGTGGAAAAATTTGGAATAGTCACAAAGGTAAAGCACTAATTAATTTAAATAATACAGCAAATATATACAAATTGCGTGTTTCCCTTTGCCCACTTACTGATCTAATCTGGTTTTGTGATGCCCGTTCCTGGAGAGCAGTAGATTTTTTCAAAAGGAGGTGATAGGCTGATTCCAGACCTGATGCAGTGAGGATGTAGGTGTAAGTACGCAGCTGCTGTGCAAACTCAAACCCATGGTTTGATAGCTCCCTTCTCTGTGCTTGCCTAACACTGGTAGTACATAAAGCTTGCTAATCTTCTGTTTAGACAGAAAATTCCCGATGTGCCTGTAATTCTTTCTGCCTAAATCCACGGCCCTTCCAAGAAACTCCTAATTTCCAAGAAAGCCCCTTATAATCCGGATTAAAGAGCTCCTGCGTCCTCTGGGACTCCAGCACAACCTTCTGCTGGGCCTGGAGAACCTGTTCTGTGGAGGTAAAGATGGATGAGGGAGCCTGTGTTGAGGGGTGCGTTTACAGCTGTAGCTTTAGGACAGAAATTCTGGCTCTGGTGTCTGCCATTGGGATTATTTCTGATCTACCTAATTATTACTTGCTATAAAATGCGCACGCTTCCCACGCGCGCGTGGCTGGTTGGATGTGGTAGCAGGTGTGAGCCTCCCCACACTGGTAGCGAGTTTGCTTCAGGAGCTGAGGAAACAGCCCCTCTACCTGCAAATGGAGAGAGAAACCCTGCAGGAGGTTATAAGACCTTCTCTATTTGTGTGAAATGGCTTGCGATGGGCTGATGCTGCCTGGAAAGGCATGAAAGTGCGGCACTTCTTAGAGCTGTAGGGTAGGCACAGACTCCAGCTCTGCTGTGTGAGGGCTAATCTGTTCATGCACTTGATGGACAAACCATTGCTCTCCAGCGTGGCTGCTCCAGAAAGACTGTACTAAAAACTGCTCTGAGCTTGTCCAAGGACAACCAGGACACGTGAGGTCCTGCTGTTCCTCTTTAAGCCTTCAGTGATACAAAACCTTTGTTAAAACTTGTATCCCATGTCTGATTGCATGTATTCTTACAGTAGCAGTTTATCCTTTTCTCTTACTACTCCAATTAACAGGGCTGCTGAAACAATATTTTGCCCAGCTGTGCATGCTGCTGGTAACCAGTTCTTGCTAAGTCTGTCCTCTACATCTCTCCGTGCTGCTTCAAATCACACATCATGTTTGCCACAGCATATGCAGCTCCATGTGCTGAATTTTGGAGGTTTGATACGGCTTGGTGAGGGGAATGAGGGGAACCAGGGCGGTGGTGGGGCTGGGGACTGGCATCCTATGGCTCCAGGCTGGGCTGAAATAGTCCTGGCCCACGGGCAGGGTGGGAGGGGACCCTGGCAATGCTGTTTGGGAACATTTGGGTTTTATTAGTGCCCTCAGGGCCCTGACAGTGAGTAGGAAAGGTAAAGGTGTGAAATAACGTATTACCCCCCTACCCCCCTGCCAATAACCAACCAAAAAGCAACCCACAAAATTTTGAACTGAAAGAAGCAGAAGTGTAAGTGGTGAGGTGTTGCGGTATTAGACTTTTCCCAGCTTTGGCAGATCTCTGGGTACCTAATGATGTACATGGAAAAAATCTAGTGTACCTGTCATGGCATTGAGCAAAAAGACATTTAAGGAGGAAAATAGGGGCTTGCCTTTTAATTTTATTGCAATGCAGAGGATAAGAAAGAGCTTATTAGAGGTAAGAACAGAGATGTTGCTATTAAAAATGTGCCTTTCTTCTAAAGGGACAGCTAATCCTCATGAGAGGTGCTGTCAGGATCAGGAAAATCAGCAATTTGTTAGGTGATGAGGCAAAAGGTGCTTTCAAAGTGTCTGTCAAGGAGGAAATGCCTACCTTGCCTTGTCCATCTTTCCCCACACCCCTGAGGGAAGTCACTTCCCAGCCTCTCATTTCTTCGCTTGGTGTCTCTTTGCAGCGAGGCAGTGCCGGGTGCTGAGGGTTCGCTCACTCCCGGAGCAGGCTGTCAGCTCTGGGCTGCATCCTGCAGCCGTTATTCCGGCACAGCTGACGTTGCAGCCTGCTTTGCTTCAGTACCTGAGCCACCGTACTGAGGATTGGCCCGATGGCTGCTGCAGTGGAAGGCGTAAAGAAAAGAAAGAGGTAATAATACACAACTTCTAATTTTGTGACGTTCGGTGTCGGGTGGGATGCAATCATTTGTGATGTCCCTGGTTGCGTCTCTCCCTGCCCCAGCAACCCCAGTGGTTGTGGATCATCTGCTTGTGCTTGAAGTTCAAAGCTTATATTTCATTTCACGTCGCTTCAGGTAATGGGTTTTGCATAATGGTGACTCCTGCAGCACTTCATCAGCTGCAAGTTTGTAATACCCTTGTTACTGACAGCCCCATATCGCAACAAGGTGGTGGAAAGAGGTCAATAGTAAGTGTGGGAAGTACAGAATCACCAACAAAAAGAAGCTGTAAGAGAGATGGGAACAGATGAGAAAAAAGGATGGTCAGTGCTTCTTTGGATCTTTATGATAGCACTTACAGGAAAACTATCTTTTGCTGGTGACGTACGGTCTTGTGCTGTGCTCCATTTTTACTCTTTCAATACAAAGTTGTGTTAAGGTGCCGTGTTCACAGCTCTGGGCAAACTGTGGTAGAGGCTGCCTGGGGGAAGGCGGGGAAGGTCCGAGTGGCTGCCGAAAGGGCTGGTGTCTGGCAAGTGCCTTCCTGTTGCTGGTTGAAATGGCAGCCCCTGAAAAGATTAATTTCTAACCTTCAAGTAGCTATACAGTCTATGCTGATCATAATTTTCATAAAGCTGAACTGACTCATGAATGCTCCTGGGAACCGGGGCTTAGCAGACAAGTACCTCCATCGCAGACCACTGCAGCTACGCTCCAAGGGGAACTCGTGCTTTGCAAAGAAGTCAAGGCTAACAGCATGCCTGTGAGAGTGACCTCGCACGTGAGCACCTATGGCTGAGCACACACGCACACACATATTCTGAAAACATCTGCTTAGCTGGTACATAGAACCAGCTGCACTGAACTGCAGACATCTCTCTATTGCTCTTTCTTTCTTCTCCAAGCTTCTGAGCTGTACTTTGAACAGAGGGACCCGGCGCTGAGGTCCTTACCCAACAGGCTTGACCATTAACTATTCTCAAAACACATTCCACCAAAACCTGCAAGAACAGGCTTGGAAAACGTGACCCCTCTGGAGGATGTGTTGCTTATTTTCCTTCAGTTCATCCTCCTCGTTGCAGAATAGTTTGGTCGTAAATTGGTGAAATAGAATATGGAAGAACAGACTATATTTCTTCTAGCTGAGTAGTTTCAACTAGACCACCTCTCACTCTCTTGGGAGCTGCCTGATTTACTAACCTCTGATTGCTGGGAAAGGGAAAGGGACCCCACCCTTTGAGGGAAAGGCTGCATAGTCCCTTGGGCTAAGGAGAAGCCACAGGAGGAAATATTACTGCGGTGGGGCACAGCACAGGGAGTTTGGGGGTTCTGCTCCATTTACATGTCAAATAGATTAACAGTCCTGAAAAAAAGGGTTAAGTGCTTCGCTCGGTCCGGTGGAGTATATATAAAGGTAGCTCTTAATGGGTGAGAATTCCATTTTCTGGCACCTAAGTATACTTAAGAAATCTGTCCCCAAAAGGTTAGTCTGCCCTTTCCTGCTTAAACATGGTCTCCCTGGACCTTCTGCTGAAATAAAATATTCCGACTGTGATATGGGAAGACAGGAGGAAAACCTCTGTGTTCCCTGTACAAAGAATGACCTTATTCCTTGTACCTCTCTTAGCTTCTGCCATGAGATTTACATTCTCTAAAAACCATAAACTTGCACGCCTGCAGGAGCAGCAGACCCCTGTGTCCTGGCCAGTCCTGAGCTGGAGTGTGTGGCAATAAAGCGTCCCATGAAGCTTTATTGGGGCGTCCTCTGGGCTGCAGGCTTGAGCTGTTTCTCAGCTTTCCTGGATATTTAACTGGAGTGGGAATTGAGCTTATTTCTTGCTCACGAGTTTTACTACTAAAGGCTGTAAAATAAGTCTTCACTGAAGTGGAGCCAAATGTTTTGCAGCTTGTATAACCCCCACGAGTTTAGATGTTGCAAGTCTGTTGAAAATTTCAAGTTCATTACTTACTGTCCTTGCACTGGAGAGCACATAGCCCTCTTAGTAGTTTTTAAGCTTGAGCATATTGCACAATAAGTAGCAATAGCAGTAAAACCTATAAATCATGACATAAAAAGATGGCGAATATTCTTATTCTGAACATTTGTTTGAGATTAGTTTATACTGATTTACGTTCTACATCAGTCTTATTTTACTTTTGCCAGTGTTGAGAGGTTGCGTGTGAAGAGCAGAATGTGCCATGTAGTACAAAATCAAATGTCAAGAGGCCGGGGAAGAGCCTGAATTATTTTGTACCATCACCTGATGAAGTCACACTCTGTTAACAAAGTTTCCTCCCCTGTCAATTATCCAGTACTTGGGTAGCCAAGACTCAAACTGGGTTTCCCAGGCAGAGCTGCAGCACTACCATTTTCTGCTAAGCCATGCCCAGTTCCAGGGTG
Source organism: Phalacrocorax aristotelis (assembly GCF_949628215.1). Lineage (NCBI taxonomy): Eukaryota > Metazoa > Chordata > Aves > Suliformes > Phalacrocoracidae > Phalacrocorax > Phalacrocorax aristotelis. The sequence continues at coordinate 22,689,508 of NC_134287.1, read as the reverse complement.
GTCGCTGGCATCTCACGGCACCTTTCTGGTGTTGCCATGTCTTTTGCAGGCAGGTATGGGGTTGCTGCAATGGGAAAGCCGTTGACTTGCAAATGCCACTCCCCAAAATTATTGTCAATGATTCTGTACGGCTCCGTCCCGGAAAGTGCAGGCCGTTTATTGTGTTTCAGCTAACTGATGGTATGCTGGCCGTGCTCAGCAGCACACACAGTTTCGACCTCTGATTCAGCAACGGTTCTTATCTGCAGAACAAAAAAAAAGGTTTTGAGATATTTTTTTGGGGGGGCAGCTTCTAATTTGGAATGAAAGTGACATTTCAAGCATGTATTTGTGAAATCGGAGAAGTGGAAGAAAGTAAAGCGAGACTGTAAACCAGACTGGAGACCGGGCACTCGGCTCCTGTGTCTGAAATGTGGGTCTAAGTCCTACTTCTAAAGCAGGAAAAGCAGCGTTCAGGTGTAGTGGAGCCATGTACCTGCCTCCTTCACAATCCAAGTGCCATAAATAGCCAGTCTTCTGAATGCTCCCAGTAGATCTACTCTTTCCGTTAAGGGCATTATAGAGGCTTTCACATGCCAAAGCATCTGCTGTTCAGTTCAAACCTCTGTATCTTTCCTTCTTTTTATAGATGTATGATGACACAATCTTTTCTCACTGTTGAGGACAGTGAGAAGAGCAACTCTACAGGTCTTGTCTGACAGCAATAATTTCTCACCCAACAGATTTTCTGAGTTCTGACAACTATTGGAGGATAAACTAGTATGGGCTCCCTTCACACCTGCCCCTCCCAAAGATGTCACGTCTGCCAGTATCCCTTCAGGGATGTTGCGCCTTCACGACCAGCACCCAAGGAGGGGTTGTTTAGAAGTCTGAGTTTGCAGGAGTGAATTACAAACTCACTTTACAGTAAATTCCAAGGGGTGGGAAGAGCTCAGAAAAACACTGTTTTCAAAATAATGGCATTGCAGCTGCTGAACTCTCTATAGCATCCGAATGTGAAGGATGGCTGTAGACGGGGCTGTTGAGGAGATCACTTCAGTGTGTTGCTCTGGTTCCCATTCATTCATATCTATTAGTACTAGGGTCATAACATAAATAAATCAAAGCACTCCGCAAGCTGCAATAAACATATTACCCAAGCAGAAACTAGAACAGTGGGGTGGACCGTTACTGAAGATAAATTATCAAGCTCCACTGGTAAGTGCTAAGGCTCCTGAATCATAGGGGCATTTTTTCAGTAAACATCTGAAAGGTAAAATTAAAGGCTTTCCAAATTCTAACCAAATTTATAACTTTTAAGTTATAAAGAATATAATTCTAAAGGTTTTCCTTTTTCTAAATCAACTTTTTAGAATTTATGGCAGGAGCAGTCCCCAGACCAGCTCTTCAGCATCTCTATTTCCCCAGTTACAGTATTTCTGTATGCTGGAACTATGAGTTTAAAATCAGATTCAACCTTTGACTAATTGGCTCCAAGTAGTTGTGGTTAAAGTGTCTCTGGCTACAAAATGAATATATTTTAAATCTGGGGTAAGAAGGAAGAGTAGAAGCATGTTTTCATTGAATCCTTCATTCAAAACAATCTCAGTGTGGCTGCTGCTGAACTCCTGCCTACAGATGAAAACCTCGAGCTAAGCGGTGCTTGAAACTTGAGTCAACCCACCCACTGGGGAACGGAGGCTGACGCTGGAGTCCTGCTGAGCCTGAAATAGGGATGCGCCGGGATACAGATACATGCTGTAATTCATGTTAGCACAGCTCATCAGATGCTAATTCAACCATCCGGTACTGCTGATCGCATCACTCTGGGCCAGCGGTTTTGCAGCATGGTCGCCCCCATTTGATCTAGATTAACTTCAGCTGGATGACTTGAGGTAATTGTTTAAGTGAAAAATGAAAAAAGGAAAGAAAAAGGTTCATGCTTTTCCGGTATGATAGGACTTATTCTTCTGGAAGAGAAAACCAAGTAAGTTATGCCTGTGCGTGGATGTGTGCTTCAGGCAAGAAATAGGTCTACAATCTCTCACTGAAATGCAGCAGCAATACACTGTATAGTTATCACATGATTACAGTCATAAAAAGGAGTTGGAGGAAAGGGCTTTAAAGAATGTGGCAGTGATGGACTGGGGCTGGAAATCAATGCTGTTTGCAGTCCTGCTGCACGCCCATGTGAAGCCTGTTCAACGCAGAAGAGAAAATAAAACCGAGGTATCTCAGGTCTTGTCTGAAAAATGAAATCTAGCAAACAAGGTAACAATGTGCCACTAAAATTAACCCCTCAGGATCTGTAAAAAAAAAAAAAAAATCAGGTTTAGTATCATAACAAATACATCAATATCCTCGAAAAGTAAAGAAGCAGGAAAAATAGCCATAATAGCTGCAGGAGTCCTTCAAAATCGTGCCCCTGCGATGAGCTGCAAGGTGCGGGCGGATTGCCTTTGCTGGGCAGGTCTGAAAGGCGTCGGGTCTGACCCAGCTGCCGATGGGCTTGTCGCCTTTTCCTCTGTGGCTGTCTCCTGGGGAGCGGGAATGGGAGCTGCCAGGGTTGTGTGGGTCGGCGCTGCTTCGTGGAGGTGCTTCTGGGGAGCATCAGGCTAAAACTGCCCGGTCCCTTCGGCAGGACCGGCGAAGCTGGCCAGGACGTGTCCGAATGAAGTGTGTCTCCCCAGGCAGGTGCTCTCTGCTGTTTATTTCTCTTAATAGTGTGTGATTTCTGAGCAAGGCCCTCAGTGACGCTTTAGTCTGATTAAGGAAGACTTAAACATTGAGGTGGTAAAAGTGCCTCTATTAATTTGAGAGCTTCGTGTGGCAGGTGCTCTCTAAAGCATGGGTTTGACCTGTTCAACGGGAGTGGCCCTTGTGGTCTTTGAAGACTTTGTTCTTTAAATTGTTTGTATAATAATGCCATTGGCTACAGTGGATGTGCCTTGCTTTGGTTTCTGTATGATAATCTCCTTAACTGATTTTTGTGAAAGAAAATCATTCCATTTCATATGAGGTGTTTTGTGCCATCCTAAAGTAGGTAAATCTGTAATTGCAGGGTACCAGACGGTGGTTCGTATAACTTCTCAAAAGGAAAAAAGCACCTTTTGAAATGCTGCTTAGACGCGACCAGCTAAGGCTGGCAGCAGCTTTAACTTTACACTTGATCGAACCCACGCCGAAAAATAGAGGCCTTTTGGAGGTCATTGTGAAGTAATGCTCCTGTTGTAGTGGGGAAATAGACCTTTGACTAATGTGGCATTTCTTTGTACTTTTAAGTCGCAAAAAGGTCCCCTTCCTGAAAGGTTGCTCATGAGAAGTCAAAATATTGTTCCTCTTTCCCGTAAATAAATGCTGTAGCTTTTGACAGCCTTCACAGGTCTAACTTTAAATTTATTCTTTGTATACGCAGTTTATCAAAAGAGGGTAGAAACATCATTTTAGAACAATGTTTTGCTGCTCACTGAAAGCACAACATGTAAATAATATTTCCTCAAGCATTTCATTTACGCTTTGGCTTTTGAATCCAGACTTCTGAAACCTATCTCTGTGTTTTTAATATACATTCATCTGGCTGACCTAAATTACCTTTTCTTGTGGAGGCTTTCTTTGACTGGGACTACAGAAACTTGTGATGAATGCAAGAAGAGTTTCTTGGCTCCAGTCCGTGTTTTGGCGTTGTACAGCCCGGGAAACCAAGGCCACATCTCTATTCTCCAGGCCTGCGCTCCTTGACTGACAGCAGAGGGATTGCTCTGCTTTAGGTTGCTTGAGCTTGACCATGTAGTAAAGGGCTACATCAAATATTCCTCTGGCTCTTAAAATAGCGGAAGATCTATGGCTTGCTGCGTGCCACAGTGTGACACAGCGCTCAGTGCGCTTGACATTGGAAAAGCTGGTAAACGAAGCTGACTCATGAGCAATTTTTGTATTAATTATGCCTCTCTGTGAATTTGCTCTGTTCGTTCCTTTTTGCTACCTAAATAATGTTAAAATACATTTATGAGCTTCCTTCCCAGAAGCAGTGTATTATCTCAGCTCTTTTATATAACGCAATCTGCGCTAGAATTATCCTCGTGCTTCAGCAGCAGGGTAAGACTGGGGTCCAGCTGGAAATCCCTAGAGCCTGGAGGCTGTCTGAGGGGTGGGTCTTGCAAAGAGCAATGTGCAATGCATACAGTTGCTGTGAAGGAAACACTGACTGCTTTTGACAGGACATACTACTTCCCATATTTCATATCAAGGGAGATACAGAGATTTTTTGCCCCAAATTAATCTAGTGGGAGTTGATTTTGTTGTTCTTTTCTTTTATACAGTAATCTAGCAGATGCTAACGTCTTTATGCAAGGCATATAGATGCCAAGGATAGTTCAGCATTTTCATTTGTCTACAAAACAGAGGCGTCTGCCCCAGGTCTCAGCTGGGTACACAGATAGGGCTGAGCCTGCTCTGGACCAGTAGGTACCTGGCAGCCTGGTGAGTACTGCTGGTGTAGCTGTGCCCTTGCTGCGTCTCTGTGAGGTGGCTAGAGATAACAGGGCAGACGGGGATTCCCACCGTGAAACTCAAGTCTTTAGAGGAAGAAAGGATTTAAAAATGAGGGTTCGAGGTGCTTTCACTGCCAGTTAGCATATCTCAAGGCAGCTTCTTTACAAGCCTCTCTCTTTCTCTGTGTTCTTCAGTTTCATGGTAGTATTTCTTTTGCTTAAGTTTCTTTTTTTGCAGTGTTGACTAACTCGGTGGGTAATAACAGCTTGTAGTCTTGTGGCGCTGTGGGACAGGGTTTTAACCACCCCTTGCGGGCATTTGCTTTTTACTTTGTCAGAAGGACATTCAGTGTAAACAGTAGCAGGCCTTTATTTCAGCCAGGTGCAGCACTGATGTTATATAAATATAACTTTTTTCTTCTCACCACCTATGCCTGTAAGTCTATGCCTGCTTTTACCTTACCTTAAATGAACGAAAAAAAGGCTAGATCTATTAAAATGAGGCAGTACCAAACAGCGCAGGAGCACCCTCAGACTCCAGGGGCTCTGCTGGCGTGACACAGCTAATGACGTTATGGCGTTGGGATGGTGTGGTCATTTTTAATTATTTCATCAAGCTACTCTTAGGCAATCTTCTCATTTTGGTTTCTAAATAAGAACCCCAGAACTTATTTTTTCTCCTTGGAAGAAAACCCATTTGGTTTTTCCCCCGGACTGTGTTTACGTGCCCGCATGGGGTGGCAGACCACCCTCGTATTCTCGGTCTTTGGCTCCCACGCCCGCGAAGCATTGCCCCGCTCCGAGTGGGGCCGAAGAGCTGGGCTGGCCAGGCAAAGAGGAGGTCCCTCTTCTCCTTGCAACTAATCCTGCTGGTAGTTTAGTCCCTCTAGACTGAAGTCTTTGGGCACTTGTTGGCTTTGGTTCATCGGTGAGATGTTGATGTGGCAGCTGTCACCAGAACAGCAGCAGCTTGCATTTATAGGGAGTAAAGATGATAATTTTTTGGATAAAGTATTTCCAGCTGGACTCACCAAATAAGTCATGCCTGAGATAACCCAGTCCAAACCAAAATCTTTTTATGTAGACCCCTCAAGCAGGAGAGGAGGTGTGCCTGAGGCTGTAGGGAAGGGTGGCGGACCAGGGCTTGCGTGGCCCCGTCCCCGGCTCCTGGGTGCGGAGCGGAGGCTGCGGTGCGCAGGCACGTTGTACTCTCCACCTGCCTGACAAAATTCAACTTGTTGCTATAACTTCACAAATTTATTTTTTTTTCCTGGCTGCTTGCAAGAATGGGATCAAACTTTGAGTTTTTATTTGCGTTTTTTCACACAGTTAGAAATAAAAAGCCACCCACTATATTTCTCCCATAAACTTGCTGCCTTCCGGTAGTAACCAATTGGTGAAACTCAGATAATTTTCATGTTGTGTGCTTACGCCATCACCGTTTCATTGAAATAAGAGTAAATATGTGGCAAAGCATCTTTTAAAAAGCAATGACGTTATAAAGTCAATGCAATGAGCTGTGTCTGTCCCTGCTTGGATGAAGCGGCGAGGGGACTGTCACTGGGACGTGACGCTGGGCACAGCCATGTGTAGGGACTTCTGTGGTTCCCTGGGTCTCAGGAGAACATGCGCTGAGTTACTTCTATGGCTTCGAATGCGGCGGTAGCCTGTGCCATCCCAGCCTGCCTCCCCAGGCAGCCGGGGCTGAAATCAATAGCTCCTGCTCTCACATTTATTGCAGCTTCTCCACTGGATTTTGTTTGGTTGTTTGTTTTGATCACCTGGTGTCGATGTTCCTGGAAGTTTTGACGTTCCATTAATATTGACAACCTTCTTTTCCTTTGTGTTTTCCCCATTGCCTACTTACGAGGTTACGTCAGCGCTTTGGCATCTGTGCCTTCCCGTCCTGCTCGCTGACCCTGGGGCAGCACAGCTGTCAGCAGAGCAACCAGGTGTCTGGGGCTTCGGCTCTTACTGTGGTCAATTTTTCAGTCAGTCGAGCTCAGCCTCCATCCTGTATAACTGCAATTACTCTAGTTTTTAAACAGCCCATCTATTTTCTTAATGAGAAATTAATTTCATCCTATTTAAAATCACCTTTTCTTTTTTTCTGCTGGTTAAGAAAGCGCAGGCATCGCAGGCTCTCCGGCACGAGCACTGACAGTCAGGTGTGGATTACCGCACTGCTCGTGGCCCAAGGCTTTTTAACAGTGTAAAACGGTATTTTATTTGGCCCGCAGGATCGTTGCTCTTGTGAGATGAAACGACTGTGTTGGAGATGCCGTGTTTGCTCAATGGAGAGCATCTAACACAGAGACAAAAAGATCAAAAGCTGTTTCAAAGGCACGGAGGTGCATGATCTCAGTACGCCTTGGAAACTGTCTGAAGTTTGACAAATTTTGGGGGTGTGTGTGGGAATTTTCCAAGTTTATGGGAAGCCAACACTTTTTACCAATATTAGTCTGAAGTCAGGGCTGGCTTGCTTTCTTGGAATTTGTTTTTCCTTCTCTTAAAAGAAATAATATAGCAGCTCAAGGGGCATTTGGCCAGCTCAAATGACAGCTGTCTTCACTTGCATCCGGACTGGTTTTATCTCAGATCAAATAAACTGCTATAAAGGCTGTCACACTGAGTTTAGGAAACTCTCCTGAGCAGCTCTGCCCCTGCCGGCAGGATGGGGGTCCTGACTGGGTCGCACCCGCCTCTGCCCAGGCGCTGCTGGTGGCAGCCCCAGCATCACCTTTGGGGTACAACTGTAGTGTTTGCGTGAACCCGCCTGCTGCTGCTGGTCTAGTGCTTGTCTTGTGGCTCCACATTTAACATTAGATAGCAGACCACAGAGGAACTTAACAATATTAAACAATTTATTTTTAATACAGTGTCAATATTTCAGAAATCAGAAAACACCTGCTTTCACTAGCTGCTCTTCGAAGTTTCCCACGTAGTAGTAGTGCTTGTAATAGATTTTGGGGCATCTTCCCGTGAAACGCTGTCCGAAGGTTGCACGGGCCGTACGGGTATCACTGGTAGTATTCACAAAAGCCCTGAACACGGCAGAGCCTTTATGGCCATTTAGGTCCTCCTGAAAGTCTCGCTGCATGTGTGAACGTGCAAGAAATAAGATTCAGCTACAGCATCTTCCCCATAAAGTCTCCTCACTGCCATGTTTTCCAGGTGAGCTGCTTTACCTGTGGACTGAAATCCCTGCTGACGCAAAAAGGCCGGAGTGTCTCTAGTCTGGATCCAGTTAGACAGGAATTGCGAAGCACTTCCACCCAGCAGGTTAACGCGCTTCTCTTATTCCTGAATTACATGCAGAATGTACTTCATTACAGGTGCTCTTTTGCTTACTTTCCAACACTGCTTCTTTCTAAAGCTTTCATTCATTTGTCGATGTGTTACACACAAAATACAGAATAGCTCTTGGGCAACTCCTTAATGTAGGCAAGCCTTGAATGCATGCAACCTTGTTATCCAGGTTTTGGATAATCTGAAATTCATATGTTTCCCCTGAATCCAAAAGTCATATAGAAATTAAACGGAATCCCAAGCGCTGGTTATCTGAATCCTTCAGACATCCCTCAGGACATACAACTAATCAGGATCACTGGTATGCAGCACTTAAGCATCCTAATTTTATTCAGTCAGGAAAAATATCATTCAATAATAAAAACTGTAGCATGGTAAGTCATCTGCATACTTTGAGTAGGGTTTAACGTTCTCATTTTCTTCTTCTTAGCGTTTGCCATTAGGATCAGTGGACGGGATTTGACTTCTGCACTTATGGATACCCCTCTTTGGCAAGGAGTGGCAAAATTAAATCTGTAAGTTTAAAAATCTGTTCTACAATTAAATTTTCAGAAGGACCTACTGATTTTGATGAGGATTTTGCTTTTTAGAAGCCGATAGCAATATGTATTAGTAGGCACACATTATTCAAAGCTTAGCTTTGTTGAATGACAATTCATTTCACAGCTTACTGAGATTTCATGTACATCTGTTAAGCGCCAAGGAGGCAAAAGTGGAAGAGGAGGGCAGCGCTCTCAGAGCTGTAGAGCACAGGGTATACTGTAGGCTTGCCATGAACACTGGGAGAAAAAGATTTACAAAAAGAAAATTAATTTATTTTGAAGAAATGAGGATAAATGAAAAGTTCACTAGTGCCGCGTTGTTGGTAGATGCGGTTGAACCTCAACACCCAAACCAACTCCTGCAGACAATGTCCGTCCATCCAGATGTCCCCACTGTAGCAGGAGCTGTGCCTGGGGCTCCGGGAATGGGAACTGGACATTGCAGGTTCTGCTGCCCGGGCAGCTGAGCCCAGCCCAGCCAGCCCTGCCGCTTCAAAATGTCTTGAGGCTTCCTCCGGCTTCCGTTGCAGTCAGTAAGGGTCAAGGTTTGGCAGCGCAGTGGCTGCAGCCTGCTGGAGCTGGGTGAACTGCCCGAAGGGAAAGCATGCTGGAGCGTTCCTCATTGATTCATCCTCCTGGAATGTGCCTTCCATATCAAAGCTTTCACGTGGCAGCCGCATGTGCTGGGCCCTGAAAATATGAAGGAAGATGACCTGAGACGTGTTTGCATCCTCCTGCTTGGTGAGGGTGCGGCCGGCTCTGAGCTCAGCTCTCCCCAGCTTGGTGTTTTCTCTGCGTGCCACGGGGCTGGACGTCTCCTCCTGGCCTTGGTCCTTTCAGGACTGACATTTGTCTGGGTACCCCTCTTGGGTCCATGAAAGCAGATCACAGGTTGGGTTTGCTACCCTGCTTATCCTCTTCAGCTTCCCTTAAAGATGAACTTCTGAAGTGAAATAAGGTATGTATTGGTTGATTCCCACCAGTTTTCGGTAAAACGCCCTGGGGCCGCCGGTGCCCCTGGCAGCGGGTGCCGAGGCAGTGGGTGCTCGCACCCTGTGCCGTGCCTGGGTGGAAGGGAAGGATGTTGGTGCACGGTGTTGCTCCTGGCCCTGGCGGGGGGGACGACGGCCCAGCCTCCTGAAGGGCAATACTGCAACTCCCTGTATCCTCCAAACTGGGAAATGGCACCTCAGGCACCGTTTGATGGAGGGGGCTCTGGGGTGCTTGGGGTGGGTCAGGGCGTTATTGAAAGGTTTTGTGCGGGTGGAGCGTGGTTCGTGGGGTTTTGTTTGTTGGTTTTCGGTGGTTCTTTTTTAAATTTGTTTATAAAAATATCTCAAAATAAAGCAAATTTATTCTCTATAGCTACGTGTACAGTATGTTGCCCTGAATCAGGTGGGTATTAACTGGAGTCTAAACCACAAGCGCCACTTTTAACTTTGTAGTTGGTAACTTGTATGACACCATGAAACCTCTGGCATATGCATTCACCCAAACACTCTTTTTACTCCATGATGTCTTTTGCCGGTGCCAGTTCACATAAGCAGATAAGGACACCTACTCTGATTTTCACCCTAGAGGCAAAGCGTTGCGAGCTTTCCTGGGGGATGCTCCTGAGCAGCCCAGGAGGGCCATTTCCCACCTTCGCATGGCTGCGGGCTGGACTTTCCCACGCAGTTCAGCAGTGAACGTGTCGTTCCTTTTATTTGGCAGTATATTGCTATTTCCATGCACGACAGCCTCTGTCGTGACAAAGTTCTGCCTTTTGGTTTCTTTGTTTGGGTTTAGTATTCTCAGCTTGAGTTGCATTAACATAACTTTCCAATCTTTTCTACCAGACTTACAGTCTGTGACAGATTAGCAACTTATTTGGATGGAGAGTACAGATGCAAAATTTAAGACGTGTATTATTGTCCTAGACCAAGTGACTTGTGGATATATTTTGGCTTCTTTCTACCATCTACTTCCTTCGCTTCTCTAACTCATTATTTTTGTTAAGGGAATATGCTGCTACTTTGTGCTTTGCTAGAATCGCTGCTTTTTTATTAGAGACATTAGAAAGCCATCAGTGTGTCGTATTTTCTCCCATCATGCCTGAATACTTTGACTCCTGAGCTTTGTAATTCATCTAGAGACATGCGTCCCGTACGCTGCCAAGCATAGCGCACGCTGCGCGGTGGCAAAGCGTTCTCTTCAGCACATTATTTAATCCATTTTCCGTTCTGTATGTTTGAAATGCAGTGATATAAAGCAAAGGGCTGAATATTGGAATAACTTACAGGCATTAACGTGTAAGTGTGTGTGGGTAAGCTGGGGTACTTACCAATCTGTATTTTGCTGTCATTTCTGTAATGCTAATACCTGAACGGGCTGATTATCCGTTCTGAAACGCAGTTGTGGAAACGTACCCTTTCCCACCTGACACTGAGCGAGGCACCTGGCCTATTTAAATCTCAGAAGGAAATACAGAAAATCTGCGCGATAGTACGTCGCCTCCTGAGGGACACGCGGGCTTGCAAAAATTGCTTCTGACTTGAGCTGGTGCCGTAACTCTTCGCAGCATCAGGACAGGCTGGGCCGTCACAGGGCAGCGGACTTTCCACGCCACCTCTGAACGCCACTGTTTCTGCGCAGGGAGCTCTGCGGAGCCAAGCCTCTCTTCCCAGAGATGTTCCCAGAGTTAACTGGGCTCCGTGTGGGCTCTCCTCCGTCTGCTGCCAGGTGGGCGATGGGTAGGTGCCGACGATTTCCACAGCTTGCGCTTTAGGTTAGATTTGATGTGTAGTTCTTTGGCCATGACATTCACATGGTGATGTTGAATGCAATGACTCCGTTAAAGGAGGCAAGAGGTGCAAACCTGCTTCCTCAGGCAAAATAAAGATTCTTCCTGACCGGAGGGTTGGTGGTGGTGGGATGGAGGGACCCGCATCGTTGCCCGCCTCCTGCTCCCCTGTTTGTGAATGATACCAATGCATAGTCTGCGTTTTATGTTGATTTGGTTTTGAGTGAAAACTTCTAAAGGGAAAGAAAACAGAAGTTTGTGAGGTTGCTTAGGGAAGAAAATAAGCCAAAGGAAAATTGATTCGTAGTGAAGCTGATATTCCATTATTATTTTTGAGCTCCTGAACAGAAAACTCACGCATTTGCATAACTCTTTTTAGCTACGACTGCGGCAGAAGCACGAGGAGATGGCAAAGCTTCAGCATTTACATATCATATGGCCTATGTTGAATTTTGGTCGTCGTTCTAAGGGAAACTCCGTCCAGCTTCTCAGTGCTTACCAGGACATCTGTACAGAGAGTTGCTGGGTTGGAAAGAGGTATGTGAACATTTGTGTGGTGGAGATAACTTAATCGCGTATGGGGTGGAGTCTGTTTGTGGATGGCATGAGGGAGAATTTTGAAATCACATGTGTGTTAACAGATGGTTCAACCTGACACCAAATGTTAATTTCTTTTGCTGTTCGCTGCAGAAAGCACCAAGAACAATTTTTAAATTGTCTTTTCATGAAATAATGAAAAAAACCCTTAATTTGGGATTATAAATCACCTAATTGAAAAGAAATTGTCTATTTTAAAATACTGTGACTTGAGGAACTCCAGAAAAGCTGATGTTAGGTTGATCCCCGAGGGCTGCCTCCGTAGCAAGCGTTAATGCCACTGCTGAGCATGGCACCAGCCGAGAGATACCTTCGTGTTTGAAAGCACTTTGTCCTTCGGGGCTCGGAAAGCAGCAGAGGTTTATGAGGTGGCTGAGATGGGCTTTACCTGGCGGACCTCAACGGGGGATCAGAGGCAGCCTCGTCGCTGTGCTGTGATGCAGGACTTGGGGCTGGCGCGTTGCCATCGCCAGCCACCACTGCCGTCGCCCTGGCTCCACCCGCAAGGAAGGCGACGTGGGAAGATTCCGCTGTGGGAGGTTTTGGTCCTGCTCATGTCCCCAAGGGAAGACTTTCCCCCGCCACCAGCTCCAGGAGGCGCAAAGGCTGTCGGGCACCTGCGCAGTCAGGTGCTTTTGGGGCAGGCGCGCGCAAGCGTAATTAATTAACGCAATGTCGCTGTCGCCAAAGCGCCCGGAGATGCACGCCCAGTTCAGGCCGTTCCCGCCGCGTGCAAACGCGTGAGCGGTCCCTGCCCTGTCTGAGGGCTCCGGCAGCTCGCGTCTCGGAGCAGAACTTCCCGCTTGGACGTGCCACCCGTGGGAGCTGGTGCGGGCGGGGGACCGGGGCAGGAAACCTCCGGCAATGGCTTTGGAAACGGCTCAATGTCGCTGCCTGCATTTGCATTGTAACGGGAAGCATCACTCTGCTCTGCACCTAAGAAGCATTTAAAATATCACAATTACAATTTTTAAGTGGGCTTTTTTTCTACACTGGAAGTATAGATTAAAGACTACTGCATAATTTTCATGGTGCATTGTAGCTTTTCCTTCTTTCAAAATGCAGAACAAAACTGCTTTAAAAACAGCAAACACCAGCTGAAGGTTCGCATGGTTACACAACCTAATTATAAATATTCAGCGAGTTCCAAAAGCACAGCAGAGTAAATAAATGTATTGCACAGCTGAAGAATGCGTCCCTTATTGTCAGATATTTAACGGTTTTGAAAGTAATTAAAAGCAAAGTATCCATTCGAGCCTGCAAGTTAGCAGAAGTTTAAATTTTATTTTATAAATTGCAATGTAGTTGAGGATAACCCCCTATGCAAACAATAGCAATGAATATTCAGGTTTCTGGAATTAGAAAATGAGTAATTTTTGTTGAAAAGATAAACAAGATGATTTCTTTTTAGTCATCTTTGAAAATGAATGGCTGCACGCATTAAAGAAATAGCTTCTGTTGTTCTGCTGTCGCAGTTTATTATACGGGGGACTGAGATGGGGACTGGGCTGTGAGCTGCCCTCCCTTAATGCACAGAGAGCCTATAGATCTAGTAATTCATTAGTACAAGTGCAGCGTAGCATCTCCTTGCCCTGTTGCTTGCTGTGAGCAACTAAAGTCCATTTTACTGCTGAATTATATTTGATGCTGGAGGAGGTATTCTTGAAATAAACTATATTATCCACAAGAGACTGATAGGAGATGATAAAATCCATTTTATTTATGGTATTTTCAGCTATCTTGTCAGTATAATGTATCGCATCACTGGAAAATACTGGATTTATTTTAACCTTGCTCTAAGAAGTAGATTTGCCGTATACCTGTCCACTGAGCCACTGTTTTCATGTGCTGATTTCAGATGCCGTGATTTATGAGTAGTTTTCTGGGTCGCAATAGCTGTGGCAAAATATTGCATGTTATGCCTCTCCTGGAAGTATAACTGCGAAGGCAACATCGCTTATTTCAGCACGAACATGTGCATTTGTTGTATGTTGCTTCAGGAAGGGCAGCAGATGCTTAACCCTTGCCTACTGAAAGGCCAGTTCGTGCGGCGGTGGGTCTCGGAGCCCAGCGCCCTGCTGAGACCGGCTCCTTCAGCTGCTGCTCTGCTCAGGATTTTGTTTGGTGCTTGCAAAGGAAATAGTTTAGACTAGGAAAGGCTTGTAATCAAGAGCCGCTAGATCCCCTTTTTAAGTAAGAAATACTAGTGGAGTGGTGTTTCCCAGGCGAAAGGCGACAGAGGCTGAAGGCTGAGGTCTGTGTTTTCGTCCCACCAGCCTCTGGGCTCTTTCCGCTGCCGGAGCGTGTTCGTGGGAGGGCGCGCATCTGTGTGCCACGGAGCTTGGCCCGGCCGGCGCCACCGGGATACCGACGCTGTGACGTGACGTTTGTGGTGAGGAAGGTGACGGTGCAGCACTGGGTCTGATGATAGGCCAGCTGTGTGCGCCTCTGCTCAGAGAGTTTCATCCCCAAATGATGCCCAAGGAGAGCAGACCAGAAATGGCCACTAGTGCAGGAGGTCAGTGCTGGTTTTACTGGTGACTTTTTCTGGGTTTTCCTTTCTGGTTTTCTGTGCTTCTCCCATGCAGTGCTGGCATGGCAGCAAACCAGCCTAAATCTGCCTTTTAACAGGAAAGACATGAAAAGGATTGTATAAAGGGACAACTACTTAATAAAAAAAAAAAACAAACCCCAAACCACCCATTGCCAGACTTTGAGTTCAACATGGTTCCATTTTTACCAAACTCAAGAACTGGATGCATTATCTAGCTAAAGTGAAGTCTCCTCTCAAGGCATCTCCTCACCTGCTCTCTCGACAGTCTGCCCAAATTCCATCCCTGACCTTTTCTATTTGTTTTCATAGTTAATGTTGATTTTAATGAGTGAATTTTAATTGTTGCTTTTCAAGGTTTAGAAGAAATCTGTAGAGATAAAATTTGAAAGGCTGAGAAGTTAAAAGGCTTATCAGAAGAGAAGTACCTCAAAGTGGACATGCAAATACCAGACTTTGATTTTTAAAAAAAAAAAAAAAAACAACCACCTATTTCTTTGTAATTGTACAGACTGTTCTAGTTTAAACCTTTTAGTGTGTGTCAATGTAAACTGAAGTAGCTTAGAATAAGAATAATTTTTATGCCGTTACCCCGAGGAGGTCCGGGGCTCGGAGGTCTGTGCTGACCGCTGCCTCCGGAGACCCTGCGATGAAATGCCCTTTCACGTAGGAAGTCGGTTGGCGGCTCATGGTTGAAAGGTCGGATCCTCAGCTGGCCCAAATCCACATGGATCAGATGAAATCAAAATAGTCACACAGATTTAGGCCAGATGGAGATTTGACCCCTATCTTGGTATTTTTTCCTCTGCTGTTTGTCTCTAAAGCCTTTTCTTATTACAAAAAAAAAAAAAAAGGATTTTTGTGAGATGCAATTTGGTGTGTGCCGGGTTTGCCCTAGGAGGTGACGCCATTCCAATGCTGCAAGGAGTAAAGGTGAAGACCGTATTTATTTTAATTGTTCAGGCGGACTGAGACTTCATCCCCAGCTGCCTCTCCCGACCGGCTCGCTGGGCTGCGAAGAAGAGCCGTGCCTCTTCCACCGCTTAGAAAAATCCTGACAAAGAGCGGAATGCTCCGGCAGCGCTAGGAAATGCCGCTTCCCTCAACGTGTGCCAGAATATTTCCTTCCTGCCTGCGAGTCCAGTGTGTACGGACAGACACTCAGTGGCAGATGGAATTTCCAAAGGAGTTTGCTCGTTTTCTGTGGTTATTAACAATAAGCTGATCAGTTTTGGCGTTTATTTTCCTGATTTTTGCTGTGTGTTTCCATTCTTTGCCTAGGCTATTCAGTTTTGGTTTTCATATCGGTTGAACTGCTTTAGGGAAAGATCTAATCTTACCGTTTTCCTTTTTCTTGTTGGGTCTTTGCAAGTCTCTGAGGGATTATACGGTGTGTATTTTATTACTGGGTAACAGTAGTCGCACCCGGAGTTACTCCGAGGTTGCCCTGTGGAATGTTATAGTAGCGCTTAGAATTATCTTCCATCTTACAAACTATTTATCTCCCTTATATTGACTTAATTTTATATGCCTTTCTCATTAAGAGGAATTCTTTGAGCTTTTGTACCTTCCCTTATTTTGCAGAGGTTTTTCTTAGCCAGTCGTTAGAAGGTAAGTGGAGCATGTAGGTTTTGCATGCACGTGGGCACACTGGCGCCGTCGGCGCTCTGCTTATTCGGGTCACTGTGGCTGACGCAGAGCTGGCACATTTTTTAAGGGATTTCTGCTAGAGATGAGTGAAAAGATCAGGGCGTAAAGGGTCACTGATTGCTTGGGCCTGCCAGAGTTACCATCACCAAACCAGCTCTGCTCATCTCCCATCACCGAGGCCATCGCTTTGGTTTGGAAAACGGGGATTGCATTCTCTCAACACAAAAATCAGGTGATATTGAAGGAAACGACCGGCAAGAAGGTGACGATGTTAAGCTGTGTTGCTCTGGAAAGCGGGCGCGCCGCGTCGGTGCAGCGTGGTCTGGTGCTCTGTCCCGCCTCCAAAATGCAGAAAATAATAAATAATAACTGGAATTAGGGATTTCTGTGCAAATAAGTTTGCATCTACACCCGATCATTTAAAGGGAATGCACCTGTCTTGAATTTTACGTGAATGTACAAGAAAGCCGGCAAAGGTAGAAAATGCAGTCAAACAGCAACGCCAGCAATCAAACCCCAAAGTTTTTGATGCTTGCGTTCTTGCTTACTGGTGATCTGCTCAAACTGACCTTTCTTGTAATGATTTGATTTTCAGCCTTAGCATACTCCCTATGATACTCCTTGAAGAGCCTTGCAAAATATGTGCTGCAAAGATAAGGAAGATTCTTATCAGAATCAAGCCAGTTCCAAGCAAACACAGAGGCTCTGATTCACTAAATAACACAAGAAGAAAGTAAGTTTTTTTTTTTTTTACCTGGAGTAAACAAGCGTATGCTCGAATATTTGACTCAATCAAGGTGTGAGGGATTGCTGCTGACTTCAGTGTTGCTTAAGTAAGATGAGACATTGGTGGTCTTTTCCATGAAATAATGAGTAGTAATTTAGCAGCTCAGTGAGCGCCGACTTTAAATTTCCTGCCTTTTTGTGTCACAATGTTAATACTTTTAGAGATTCAAGTTTTCTATTAAATCTCTTCCCAGCGATAGGGTTGGGAGGTTAGCGTTTGAACGCTAACTCCGTTCCAGCGCTGCACTGGGAGCGGGCAGCGTTTTTTATGATGGTTGATATACAACTAAGTGCAGTAACACTGCTGGTTTTTGGTTTTATAGTCACCATGTTTTACCGTAATTGAAATTATGCCATAGGCATAGAATTATTGTCCTTTTTTTGTTTAAGCAGTAGAATTCCTGACAGTTTTCATCTGTGGATTCTATTGCTTTTCGTACCTCTCTCATAGTTTGCTTAAATATCACAAAGTACAGTTAAACGTGGCAGAACTGTTAAAACACTAGTTGAATCGCCTGATTTCTTCACCTATAAATGGACTAAAAGCACAAGACACTAAGTTAAAAAGAGACAAGGATCTAAACAAGGATACTGGATCCACGTGCTGAAGTTTGTGTCTGCCTGAGAATTTTAACTTAGAGTAAAGGACAAACTGCAGATGCTTTATGTTTAAAGAAAACCATGATTCGCATCACACCTCCGCGTGCGGCAGCAGGCCACGCTTGCCGTTTTGGTGGAGATGTAGAACAGCCTGAGCAATCAGGAGCGTCAGCAGCTCCTGGGGAATCAGGAGGAGAAGTGGGGTCAGGTATGTGAAATGATGGAACACAGAAAACGTGGGGAAAGACCCGCTCCCCACCCAGTTCCAGATAGTGGTTTGTGGGAGCACGGAGGACTAAATACGTAACCTTGGGCAGCAGAGCTACATTTTGGGTATTTTGATACCTTTTGGCCTGGAAATGTGAGGAGTGAGAGGTTACATTTCTTCCTGGCTTTTTTTTTTCTTTTTAATTTGGAGCATATCCTTGCATCCGTGTATGTAATTTGCATTCTAATGCAAATATTCCTGTATTGCTGCAGTCATATTATTTCACTGCCATGCCAACAATCAATAGCTCAAACTTTAACTTTCAAATCCCGTTTCCAAACTTTGTAGAACTTACTCTGTATGTTCTGGTTTCTCAGAAATGGGATGTGCTATTTAAATGCTCAGAGCCCAAAGCCTTATTTAATTGTATCAAAGCCCCTGATAGCTCTGTCGTGGATCAAGACTCCAGGTTCCTGGCTGTTGGGAGAAACCCCAGAAACCCTCCCTGTGCTGTTTGAGGCACGAAAGTGTTTGCTGGGCTGTTCGGTAAAGCCCCTCACTTCGCCAGCGAGTTCTCCTGGTAACACAGTATTTTGGGCTGGTGATAACAGAGGAGGGAAAAGGCAATGCTGCTGTTAGCGTTTGACCCAGTGATACCCAGCCACGTTATTAACTTATTTATTTGCCCTGGCAGGGTCTATATTTATGCTCGGGGAGTGCCTGCAAAGCTGGAAACTGGTAACGTGTGTGACCTTTTCGTGGCAGTTTTCCGATGGAAACGACCCCCTCGGAGCCCCCCCAGGGCTGTTGATGCAAAACTAAAGAGAGCTGCGCTTTTGAACCAAATACAGGTCTCATTTCTTCACATTGTTTTCACCATCTTTTTTAAAAGGCCTTGACGTTGTAGGACCTTCTGTTAATTGTGCGGCCAGCTTGCCGGCAAGGCCTCGTGGGACGATGTCAGTGTGGTCCCTGAGCGCTGCTTTGTAGGCTCCTGCTCGGTCACACTTGCTGCAGCACCGGGCTCCGGTCCCTGGCAGCGGGCGAGGGCAGCGGGGAGCGCGGAGCCCGGCTGTGCCACTGACCCTCCGGGTTTGCCGGAGAGGGGTCCAGAAGCTGCGCAGCCCTGACTGCGGGGCAGTTTTAATGGATGAAACGTACCAGCTCAGGCTTTAAATACACGAGATCCCTGAGCTTGCTGGCTCATTGTAGAAGCAAAAGCAATAATTAGATTGAAGTGCCCACCTCAAACCATGCTGTAGCATGGATCCTTTGAAGTAAATCTGTATTTCATTTTGCAAATATATATGAATGTTTTAGTTCTCCCTTTCCTCAAAAGATGCACAGAAGTTGACAGAAATTATTCACCATTTGGGACTTCTGAAGCTCAGACAAACTATTTAATTTTCTAAATGTAGATTCAAAGTCTGATTTTTAGGAGTTTAAATTCTGAGTATTACTACTTTTTTTTAAAATTTACAACTTCATGCAAGGATAGCACCAAATTGCTGGCAAAAGCCTTCAGGACTTTGTGTGGGGAAAACCTGCACTTGGCTCCAGGTTGTCTTTGAGAAACTAAAACTTCTGAGGTTTCTGCAAGAATCCCGATACATACATATATGTTTCTATCTAAGCTTCTATAACTCATAAAGCTAAGTTCAGATCCGCACAAAAAAAAAGTCCTCCCAAGCCTGATTCAGCTCAGCCTCATGCTTCAGCAGACGATGAAGCTCGGGCTGCCAGCCGAGGCCAGAGTCAGTGGCAGTGGGTGGCCGCAGCAGGTACCTGCGTACGGGGGCCTCTCTTTAGCAGAATACCTCTTACAGCTAAGAAACCTTTGTGCGTTCTCAGATGACATTAACTTTTTATTCTCTGATATTTGGGAAGCAGTAGAGGCTCCTTTTTCGGAGAAAGAGGAGCTCCTGTGCCGTGCCCGTGCATGGCAATGAGGATCGCGCGCTCTCCGGCAGACCCTCGTCTCTGCGGCGCGAGCTCGCGGGCTCTGTTTGCTGCAGACTGAGCAGGTAACAAGATCTTTGCTGCTTCTGCAGCAGGCAGCTGTTTCTCACAACTTTCTACCTTCAGGGCGTCTTCTGCCACGCTCCCGCTCCCAATTAGGGTTTCAGGGAAAGAATATCAATAACTCGGCGGCTTGACTGGAGTCAAGGATTTAAGCTGATGTTCATCTCTGCGTTGAAGTGAAGATGGGGAAGATTATTTTATCCGACACAAGGAAGCAACCTGCCGCCCGTAGTCGGAGCAGCGTAAGGCTGGAAAGAGCTGCCCTTCCTCTCCATCAGGCCTTGCCCTGCTGGCTCCAGCCCAGCCGCCGCCTTCAGCTGGTGCCCGGCATGTGGGCGGCTCTTCTCCTTCTTTGGGATACGGTCCAAGCTGGTCCCACGCCGGTGGCTGCTCTGGCTAAAGAACTGTGCGAATTGATCCGATTCTTGGGTCACCCAGGGTGTTGGTTAGGTGCTGAGCCGCGAGCAGGTTTGCAGTCCCCTGCAATACCGTGTCACGCAGCGCACCTTTCCATTTCAACTGCTTCCCTGTTGTCCCGAGATGCTGAGCTGATTCTTTTGTAACCAGCCTGCTCTTTCCAAGGCTTAGAGCTGAGCTGCCTTTTCAGAAAGAGAAAGATAAGCGTGATAATTTTATATTTTAAAGGAACTGACATGATAACACAGGATCCCCACTCCTCAGAAGCATTGGTACTTGCCCCCCGATTCGAGACACGAGTTGCCTTTCCCCTCCGCAGCGTGCCCTGGATGACTGCACGCTTCCCAGCTACTTCGGTCAATTTTTAATGTCATGTGAAAGCAAATCCAAAGAACTGAATCGTCTTGGTTTTTTCCTTTCCCTGTTTGCAGTTGCATAAATGTAACGGAAGATATCTCAGTATTAATTTTGAGTTTTTGTTTGATTTTAGGTTTAAAAAAATCTTTATGTATTTTTTTTCTTCAGCTCACAGGAATTTTCTGGCTCTTAGGCCCGCTGTGCCTGTGTATTGTTGAAATTACGTTGCCTTTTATTTCCAGGGAGGTTTGCATTGTACATCGCGTTTTATTGCGAGCGTACGTCAGCCGTTACGGAGCGTGACTCTAGATTTTTCTTTTGGTTTGTCAGTTTTTTGTTTTCTCAGTGCTGAGTGTGTTTTTACAGCACACCTCGCCACTTGCCCTTTAGTTATGTTTTTAGGAGATTGTCACATATTTCACGCTAACTTTTTCCTGTGTGGCTTAGAGAAAAGTTAAGTACGTTCTTGATTACTCAGTAGTTTGGTTTTTTTTTAATATAGCACTGTTGAATTCAATGCATGGGGTTTGTTGCGTGGCCTGAGTAGCAAATGTATACACTAAATTATTCCCTTACATGTAGTTGAAGCTAGGAATCTTCTAGAGGGTAAATTTATACATGCAAATTTCGTATATTGAGAAAACTTTGTAGATTTTCCATTTACAGAAGATGTATTTATTCCTTTGGAAACACATCAGTGAAAACACAAAAATCTTTCTGGTTTTAGAAAACATTCCAAGCTTAGGGTTCCATTTTTCTATTTAACCAGGAGTTGCAAACGGATGAGGAGTTTCTTCATATTGCTTGCAAGGAGTGGCAGCGTGAGTGCGTTCACGCTGCCGTGGGGCACGGGCCAGCCCTCCGCCACGCGGGCCTCGGAGGGGCCTCTGGGGCGTGAGCTGGCATCCCCAGGCTGCGGGCCGGGGCTGAACAGCCGCCTGCGGGAAGGGGAGGCAGCGCCGCAGGGGATGGGCTGCTTTACAGTCACTCAAGAGCGAAGCATGTGAGTTGGTTTTTTATTAATTGTCAAGTCAAAATACGCGCGTGCACTTTGATTCCTGTTCCCGTTTCATGTATTTTATACTTACTGGGACAGTATGTGGATGCTTTTACGTTCAGTGTTACTCTGACTTTTCTTCTTTGTCTTTACTAACGTGCTTTGGCACACTAAAATGGAATTCTATTTAAAAAAAAAGGAAAAAAGCGCTAATCGGGAGATATTTAGCGTCCTGCGAAAATTCAGTTCCTAAGACAGAGGGAGTAGGGGGATGCTTTTTCTGGGTTTATATGAGTTAGAAGGCAGGGCGGTTTGGCTTTCTGAGAATGCAAATGGTTGTGTATGATCAAGACCGGTAGGTACAAAAATGAAATATTCCAGATCCTGTTTGGGAAATAATAATCCATATCCAAGCAACGCGTAGCACGCAGCTAATTAAGACCTAGCCGTAACTTGCTGCAAACCATGGGGAGCTAAATTATTTTGGCAGTGATTAAAAATCAAAATGTTGGTAGTAGCCAATATCGTAATGGGCTCATGGCAGCGCTGGGAGAGGAGGCGCACAGCTCGCGCTGCAAACCTGTGAAACTCCGGACACATTTGCACATGCATTTTTCAGTCTGGTTATTTGATTCGCTGTATCTTACACAAGGCGTTTCTTCTCTAATAGTGTTTCGATGTAGTTTGATAACGTATAATTTCATAATGTGTAATACAAGGATTGTTTTTAGTTTAAGGAAGACTTTGATAAGTCGACAGAGTCATGTTTTCTTCCTCTGAGCGCTTACTCTTATGGGGGTCAACCCTAGCGCTTGTGTTCGCTGGGGAGAAGCGTGCAGAGGCAGTACAGTGGATAAACGCCGTCAGTGCCGGGCTCGGCGTACGTGTTCTGCATTTGTTACAGCCCCCCTTGCTCAGCCGGCGGGGCGCAGGGGGCAGGAGGCGGCCGCTCTGAGCCCTCCCAGCCGGGTCTGGCTCCCCGCGCTGCCCCGCGGGTCCCAGCCTGCGGCGGGGAGCCCGGTGCCGCCCAGCGCCTTTGGGAAGAGACCCCAAACCTCCCGTCGTCGGCCCATGCCACCTCTGGGAAGACAGCCCTAGGTGAGTGCTCCGTTAGGTGGTCTCGCTGTTATTAAGTGCCCAGAGTTTGCTTCCCCCGGGCTTCTGGCACGCTCACGCTGTTTCAGTGTCTTCCTTGAGGAATAACACCGTTCAGCAGCAAGTCGGCATTTTATTCCACTCGGGCTGCTGAAAATCCGACACCTTCGTGGTTGCCCCGAATGACGACGCGCCCGCTGGAAGAGCTGTCCGTCCTGTCCTTGAAACTCTGGATAAAACCCACCGTTGTGTTAATTTGAGTCCTGGTTTTGCAGGTGGGCGAAGCCCTGGTTTCTGCTGGGAACGGCAGCCGTGCCAGGGTGATGGATGGTGCTACGGAATGTGCTCCAGCTGTCTCGCTCCGAGACGGCTCGAAACCCCGAGAACTGCTGGGTGCGATAAAATAGGCCACCGAAAAGGCAATTAGTCCTTTTCCAGTTAAGTAAGGAAACTGAAATTTTATGCATTGTTTTATAAATAAAAACCTCATAAGAGTAAAATGAGGTATTCCATATGAACCATTCCTTTTGCACACTAAATATGAGCGGGTTTATTATCGTATTTTTGATGACTTGCCATTGTTCTCGGTTTATTTTTGCCTAAAAATATGTCCTTGCTCTGCTGTAGCAATTTCCAGGTTCCTTAATTTGTTTTGTTTGAAACGTATTTCTAGCAGTTACGCACTACAGCATAACGATGGTATGGAACTTGTTATTTAGCAACTAATTTAAATGAAAATAGACATAATTTAAATAGACGGAAACGTCCTTTAATACTATTTTTAAAGACTAATGGAAATGCTACGCTGGCTTGTGCGATGCACCGTTGAATACAAAATAAACAGAATTGTTGAGATGCATTTAGATGATTCTTTCAGCCCTTCATGGGGTTGTTTCAATGCAGAAAAACTCCGCAGCGATAAGATTTATCAAAGGAATTGTGAATCGCTTTGATACAAAAGAGATATTTATTTCACTGCAGGCTTGCTTTTCCCTGAGGTGATATAAGTATTTTTTCTCTTGTTGAAATATTGCTTTAAAAAAATGTCAGTGGTAAGAAATGGGACGAACCAGCACCCAGAGCGCTGCTGGCTGGGCGGCTGCCGGTTCCCCCCGCCAACGGCACTCGGTAGCCACAGGTGGGGAAGGCGTCTCAGGCTATTCAGAGAAATCCCTGTATCTCCAAATACACACAGCATTATTATTGGCATGGCTTTTTTTTTTAATGGTGTTTTTTTTAAAATCCTTTTTTGTATTTCTTCCTTTTTTTTTTTTTTAACCTAAGAAACAGCTTTATTCTTTCTGAATCCAGAGAGTTCAATGAAGTGTCTGAAGTTTTCACAAGGGAGAAGAGCGCTGAAGTGTGTCCTCATCCTCTCTTTCCTGGTACTGATCTCTCTCTCAGCATTCAGGAGCAAAATCTGGTGAGTCGGGGAAAGGCAATGACAGGTTTAAGCAGGGCTTGGGAAAGGAACAGAAAAAGCCTCATGAAGTCCGAGGTTTCCATTTCCTACTTCTTGATGGAACAAACTGGAATGAAAGCAAGTTCAGGAAGCGTACACCGAAAAAGAATTTTTAAAATAATATTTTAAACAATTTTAATCGCATGTTTCGCATGAAAAGGAGAGGTCTCAGCGCTGTGCCCGCTCCCGTATACCCAGAATAGCTTCCCAGTGGTCTCTCTGCGCGACAGGGGAGCGTTGGAGCCGTAGGGACCTCAGCGAGCAGATGGGGAACCTGCACGTCCTCATCCTGGAGCAGCGGCGAGCCTCCTCCTCACCCCCGGGAGGCACCGGCGGGACGCCGCGCCTCCACCCCCTCCCAGCGCCCCCCACGCATCGCTGCACTGATCGCAAGTCCTCCGCTAATCACTAATTTCTCCGTCATCTAATCCCTCTCCCTCCCTGCCCCGGTCCCTTAGGGTAGCTGGGAGTTGGTAACTTCAAAGGTTTTGTGCTGCGATGCCTTCCCAGCACGTTTCACCACCCGCCCTGCTCGTCTGTGCAGCAGACGGCAAGCACAGACGGCTTTTTTGTCCTTTTTTTTCTGCCTCGGTATGAAACCTGGTTTGGAGCTTTCCCAGGAGCAGGTTGTTTCCTGGTCCGTGTGTGCACGGACAGAATACTCACACGCCCACGCCGCGGCGTCTCCGGGAAGCACGCTGGCTGTGGGGCAACACCGGCTGCGTTACAGCCCCGGCGTTTCAGAATAGAGTTTCTGATCAAAATTAGGATCTGTGATTACTGGTTGAGGGGTGCAAAACAGCCGTGACTCTTCTTGCTTCAGAGCAGAGACGTAAAACTGGATCTTCCCCGTTCTAGCTGAGTTTATTAACTTGCTAAATTACTGACCTCTGTGACCCAATGCGGATTTTGTTCTGAATTTTTTGTTCTGTTTTTTTCTTTCCTTAAACACGTCTGCAAGTCTCAGTTTCTCCCTTACTTCCGATAGATTTTTTTTTTTTTTTTTAATTTTATTTTTAATCTTAATTCCCTGGGAGAGGAAATCCAGTGTGCTGTGCCTCAACCTCTACACAGCTTATTTCTGTCTTGGTCTCCCCCCTAATAGCCCTGTTTTCCTTCCCGGTTTCCTTCTGTTGCTTCCTCCCAGCCATATGCCAGCCCTTAACGCACTGCTTTGCCCTTTCCCACCACTTTCTGAGCTATAAAAGTTTTTATTCTTAATACCTCTGCATATCACATGAGCAAAAATGTGATTTTTTTTTTTTTTCCCCTAGTTTCTAGCAGGCCTTGACCTTCCTGTGTGCCCTGCATTTTTCCAGATGAAACCTTTTTTCTTCTAGTTTATCTTACTCTGGTGTGGAGGGAAAGAGGTATTTATAGCACCTGCTCTGAATTTGTAACTGCGGGTGCCAATGGCAGGTCCCTCTAGGATACAGTACAGGAGGACCGTTAAGCGAGGGTAGTTAAGACACTGTCTTTATCGCTGCAACTGTGCAAGTATGCAGAGCTATCAGACTCCTATTTTGCACTTAAAATCAGGGAGCTGGTTGCCTTTCCCTTGCAGAATAAGCAGACCTGTGCTCTCTGAGCAGGGGGATGCCTCCCGAGCAGGTTTCCCTACGGAGTTTCCCCCGCTCCGCTGAAGGAGGGATTTATAAGCACTGTAGGAACGAACGCTGCGGTTCACGTTAAAGTCCTGTAAGTTCAAGTGTCTGGGAAATTGTCCAACATGAGCAGTTGAAATCTGATTTACACAGTTACCCACGCAAGTGGCTTTCCTGAGTCAAGATCAGGCTTGTGCTGCACGAGCACCGCACATCATGTGCTGGGGCAGGGTTTGGACTCGGCTCTGCCTCCTCCACAGAGAAGAAATTTGGCCCACTCTGTAGATACGTCGTTTATTAAACCGTGACAGTTTTATAAATTAATTTTTATGACCTGCGGTATTTAATCGTATTAAATAACTACTTTAGGAGCCCGTTCCCTGGTGTAAGAGGATTAGGCTGTTCCAGACTTTGTTTGTACTGCAACGTGGAATTAGCTTAACGCAAGTCTTATTGAATTTTTTCTAACTTATCTTTGGGAAAGCGGTGAAGCGGAATTCATTGCTGACTAATGTGCCGAGTTAGGGTGACACCGTGTGCTGCAGGTCTTTGCTGTTCCTGTGCGCCCCTGGGCTGGGCTCCGGGAGCAGAGCCCCGCAGCGAGCGGCGGCTCCCCGCGTCCCCGCACTGCGCACGCAGCCCCCCGTCACAGCGAGCGGGCACGGGCTCTGCCGGGGGACAGAGTCAAGGGAAAAGGGCATTTGGGTGGACAAAGCCGCTCGAAAGCCTGCCGGGAGCCCGACCGGGGGGCAGCCCCCGGATCCATCCAGCCACGGCGTGGGCGGCCGCTCGCCCGGCGTCTCCCGTGTCTGGGCGCGTGGGTCGGCCATCGGCACGTACAGCGTGGGAGTGCAGCGCCTGCGAGCTGCTCGCCATAGTGTTCCCCTCTTCTCTCGAAACATTCAGCTGTGTTCCATGTAAAATGCAAACTGTGCATTAAAGAGGCAGCGTCAGGCTGTTAATAGATGTTTTAAAAAAAAAAAAACAACCCACAGAAAAATAGCGTAGACGTTGAGTTTAAATTCCCTTATGCTTGTTGTTAGTGTATTTGTAGCTCTTTCTGTGCAAGAAGTTTGAAATTTCTACCAGTCTAGTATTGGTATAATATAGTAAAATCAAACTGTTTCAACAAAATCATTGCCAGAGAAGACTTAAAAGCAGATAACAAATGCAGTTTGAAGCTTTGTAGTTGCAGTTGACTGTGTGGCATGTGTAGAATTAAAAAAATATTCCATTATTTACTTTTTCCGCATCTGAATACGGTTGTGAGGCAAAAAGCAGGACACTATGAAAAAAAATACCTTAGTGTCTCTAAATTCATCTGATCCTTTTTCTATTTCTGGATAACTCTCGAGGTTGCGTAATTAAGCATAGAAATAAGGCTGAAAAAGGGAAGATGCAGCAGCATGAAAAAACCCAGCTTTTTGCAGGTTGCAGCAATTGTGTCTGTTTTCCCAGGTAGCTCAGCTTTCGTGTAGCCAGGGCCGTCTTAAAGAGCATTAGCGTGGTTAGATTTGTTGGTTAAAGGTAAGTTTTAATTTAGTCCTTAAAACTATCATATTGGGTAAATTAATAGAACTCAAAGTTCTCTAGGCTGAATATGTTGCTTTCCACTGTTACCCAATGTGTTACGCTCCTGCTTTGGTCTTCTAGCAATACAGGTTATAAAAGCCTCCTGCCTGGCACACAGAGGACCCAAACTGGGGCGCGTTCTACTGAAGAATTAGAAAATTACTTTTAAAAATAATATCTTAAGTGTCATGTTCTCGCTTCCCCTCTGCGTTGCCTGTGGGGCCGGTATGCCTTGCAGCTGCTCAGGCACTAACGGGTATGTGTGAACCAGGGACGTTATTTCTCAATGCGTTAAACTGAATAATGTCTTTTTTTTAAAAAAAAAAAAAAAAAGACAAAACTGCTTGATGTAACAGGAGATCTCTCGTATGGCATTTCTGTGACTGTCATTGGAAGCTGAACCTCTGGAGTGAAATAGTCCTGGATGCAACCTCAGGTAGGAGCACCTTATCTTTTACTCTCTGGACTAGCTACCCTGTTAGCTAGCGGTGGGGTTAACGTGCGTGATCGACTCTGCTAAGCCACTCCATTTATTCCAGGAGCATATTAGCCCTGGGAAACGTCACCCCCTCTGCATCTCTGGCTGTTGAAGTGAGCCTAGCTCTCTCCCCCACCCCGCTTCCGCCCGCTCCCGGAGAGCCCTGCAAAGCCCCTTGCCAGCCCCTGAAAAGCTTGCTCAGATTCTGCTGGGCCTGAGGCACGAGACCTGGTGCCAAGTCAAAGACTAACACCTATTTCTGTGTAACGGGAGAGAAACGAGGCCGTAGCCATAGGTCTGTGCACTGTGGAAGCACAAATACCGAACTGCATGTGTGAAGGAAGCCCAGAAGAGAGACTTTGCTGGGTAATTCTCAGCTCTGGCATTCATTAAAGTGTGCAGGGTTTAAAGCTCAGAGAAATGCTAATCTCACGTATAAAAATCCATGAACATTTTTTTTTCTTTACCTTCAGTTCTGTAGAAATGTGAGGGTTGACATCCCCGTGTATGCATATGCACTAGCTGCAAACCCCCAAAGACAGCAGATGCTGCTTTGGAGAAAGCCCAGCTCTGAAATAAAATATTAAATATTTATAGATCAGAGCTGAACTGCTTCATTGTCCAGGTACTTGAGGGGAAATCTGTCCTGGAGCTGTGAGAGGGAAGCATTAGCGGAGGGCAGGGTGAAGCCCAGCAGAGCGCTTTCTGGAATGGAAGAGCGAGCCTTGACACCGCGCCAAGGCCCAAGCCCTGCGGGGGGTGTGATGCTGCATCTCCGTGGCCGGTCGCCAAAGCAGGGCTGGCAATATGTTGCTTAATGCCTTGGTGACTGGAAAATAAACGTGTTACTGATTCCTCCTGTTTAAAAAGAAGTTTAGCAAGTTAAAATAGGACAATAGGAGATGGCAGATAACATCCGAATTGTCATTTTTTTGTTTCTCCCATTCTCGTTTGTAGACTTCTTGGTTTACTGGTCCTTAGTAGAGCGGTTGCTACTGAATCGATATAATGATAATTTTAGTTTACCTGCACATAAAATTTACAAAAATATCGGTAACTCTCTTCACAATGTGGCCAGTATAGATCTATTAGGACAAGGCGTCCTATTTCTAAAAGCAATGATTTAAATAAACTTCAGAATTTCAGAGCTGGGCATGTATTGCTTGTAATAATTTTAGCACTTCAGGTTCAGCATCAGTAGCGCTGTTTATAATTTAAATGACTGTGAGGAGAATCCAGTAGTAAGCACCAAAATGTCTTGGCTAATTTTTAGAAGCTCTGTGTACATGTTCATTTGGCAGGGTGCGGGGAAAGGAGAACGATTGTAAGGAGGAGGGAAAAATTGTCTGTGTATTTGCTTTCCCTGTGATTTCTTCTCTTATGGTTTCAGACCAGTTTTGCTCGCTCTCTCCATCTCTCCTCCCTCTTGGTCCATCCAGGTAGAATGAGGAAATTTCCTCTACGGGTATGACATGCCAGAGGCAACAGTAGGAGAGCGGCATTCGCAAAACACTGATTTAACATTCCTATTTTGCTTTTCCTTTTTAAGAGAGTGTGCTGTGGTAAAACAGCTCTGGGTGTCTAGATTTGCTTTTTCTTTGAACCAGTCCTGCTTTGGGATGGACTAGCCCTGATGGGATTGCCTGATGTTCTCCAGAAACGGTGCTGGACCCGTCCCTTCCATACTGCTTGCCTGGAGAAGCTGTTGTGCGTCGTGCTCTGCTTTGTGCCGTGACTGGTTGGGGCCATTTCATTTGTTCTTGGGCAGTTTTGATCCACTAAGCCTTAGTTAGCACCCCATTTTTTATGATTAGTGTGAACTTCTGGTATGAAGCCCCAAAATCTTGGGTGGCAGCAGCCTTACATCTATTTCTCAGCTTTGAGCACGGGCTGATGTAGTCCAAGGCTCATCCTTGAGCACGTGAGATCACGATGAAGAAGAGGCAATGGATAACGCAGCTAACTCGTGCCATATGGTCGAAGCGGTCGCAGCCTGGCACGTGTGGGTAGGTCCCGGCTGCAGCAGGTCTGCGGCTGAACACACGCGGGCAAGGGCCAGGCCCTGCATGCTGGAAGCCATCAGGCAGGAATTAACCATCAGATTTCTCCAGTGTGTAATGGGGTTTGGTTTGTTTCAGGTACCTAAGAACTGGAAATGAATTTTGTTCTCATTCCTCCATGCCTGAAAACATGTGGGGGCTGGGTCTATTTGTCTTCATTTTAGAAATGCTCTTTTTTTTGTGTGTTTTTTAATCAATGACTTTAATGAGGAAAGAGCCAGACTCCGTAACCAGCACTAACAGAGATTTCATCAGTTATTTTGATAAAGATGAAGATGGGTGTTTGGACCTGAAGGTTTCTCTTGGGGGAGTCTGGCTGCCCCTGGGTTGGAAGAGTCTTGGCGTTCCCGCTATCCCAGTAGCTGCCGTCGGATGGGAGGGAAGCTGCGAGGTTCGTTGCTGCTCTCGGAGGTGGGGAGCTGCTTCCTGGATGTTTTTGAAAGGCATTAATTCCTTTTATGTAGTTTAAGCTTTACTCTGTTTGCCAGTTTCAATTTAAAGGAAGTGCTGGGTGATCCCGATGGCCGGAATGCGGGCGCAGGTTAACAGCCAGCTTTCCCAACACTTACCATTTCAAAATACGAAACCGGATCTTGCAGAAACAACCAGAACTGCACTTCAAGTACTTCCTAGTTCTGACTAGACAAACCTGTAATTTTTTCAATTTCATTTCCATTTCCTTTTATATCTGGAATACATTCAAAGAAGGAAAAAAGGCACCGATAAGGTTTAGCTATCAGATAAGAAACTTGAAATAGGTTTTTGGGAGCAGGCACGCATAACCTCCATCGCTCCCCTGCAGCTATGTAGGCCAGCTGTTTTTCTGCCTTTCTCAGCCATTTGTGAATACCATAAAGGGGTGAGAATGGTTTGAAGGATAAAAATAGAAACATCTCACAGCTTCCCAGCCCCACTTCAGTTCCTCACGTTTCGTGGGTAACCCAACGTGGTTCTCTGAGTTCCCAGGTGAGCCCGGGCTGCTGACTGTAAAAGTACTGTCGCTGTGTGTTGTAGGAACGCTGTGTTTTTAAAAGCAAAAGTATGCTTAAGTAGCAAATGCATCTGTCTAACAGTGCTAAATTTTCACTGAAGTCAGTGGGCGAGGTCAGGTCCAGAGCTATATATTTGCCAGCACAAGCAGTCTCTTACCCAGTGATTAACCGCAGCGGCAAAGCTGGCAGCGGGCACGATTCTGTGGTGTTTTCCCAAACGAATCCACGGGATGCTGATCCCTCATTACCTTAAGGGGTCATGAAACTACATTTAAGTCCAGTTGCTGTTTGTTACCCCCCTTCTCCATTACAGAAACATCCTGTTCAGGTGCGTGCGCGACCCAAACAGCGGCAGCACGCACAGCCAACCACCCACCCGGGCTTCAGGGAGACCCTGGCTGTTCCCTCCCAGCAAACCCGTCGCCTGAGGATAGGAAATACTGCCCCTTTAGAGGTTGTCAAGTGATTTGCTGACACCAGTCACAAACATTCCTGAGACTCCTGGGTGTAACGTGTCCCCTTGTTTGCATGCACGGGGTGGTGGGACCAGGCGGGGTCGGTACCCGGGTGGGTAAATGCGTTGGGAGGAGCATTAGGACGATGCTGCTCCTGGTCACACCAATACCCTTATGGCAAAGACTTCTAGACATCATTTGATCTCAGTGCCTCTACGATATAACTTTTAATTGTGATCTAAGTACTGAAATACTCAAAACACTGCGCGATGACTACATGGCTTGATTTTTCTTCTGGGAGTGCACAGCCTGTGGATGAGATGGAGTTAAGCTGTGCAGCACAGCTATGCTTCTGAATGGCAATTAAGGTGTTTGTTTTATTTTCATGAAACGACTTTATAAAAAGTAGAACTGCATTAAAATTAACAGAGCGGGGTTTTAATCCTCTGATAAGTTGCCCGGCTAGAAATGCGACGTGCGGGTGGCTGAGGCGGGGACGTGCAGCGCGCACCTCTGGAAAGAGCGAATGCTGCTGCAGATCGGGTGCCTGTGGGTGCCCCCTGCATCCCCCCAAAGAAGGGAAGCGAGGAGCTCATCGAGGGCAGGGAGCAGCTTAACTCCTTGGAAAAGCTCAAGCTGATGCCTTCAACCAGCCGACATCTGTAAGGGTGAGCAGTGCTCCTCGCCTGGCAGGCATCAGGGAAGCTTAGGGAAAAGGACCCAGTAAGCACAACCCAGTGGGACAGCAAAAGGTTTGATAAATGTTTTATGTAAAGAACAAAAATAAATACTTATGATAATCAGGACAAAGCCCTGGTTTTGATGAGAAATGAGTCGCCCTATATTATTCCCGGCACCTGAGAACGCCTCCCAGGCAGGAGCCGGTCCTTGACGCGGTGCTGCAAACAAAGCAGGGGAGTTGTTCCGAGTGTGCTTCATAGACAGAAAAACAGAAGCAAGAAAGGTGAATAATTGGCACAAAGTCAGGGGCGCTGGAGGGGAGCAGGGCCGGGGACTCTGTGCGGGCATTGCCCAGCAGAGCCCAAACGCGCGGCGGTGGCTGCGGGTGCCGGTGCCCGCTGGGGTGCAGCCTGGTGGCGGCTCCTCCATCTGCTGCCTCCGGCTTCTTTTGATTCTCTGCGTGCCTCTGCTACTGAGCAGCAACAGTAATTCAGTCTGGCATGGGAAGAAAGAACTGCTTTGATAAACGCCTGAATTTGTTATGCTAAATGTGCAGGCGTTTTTTTTTGGGGGAGGCCAATCCCAAACCAACCGTGCCGTGGGACACGGAATTTAGCTGCAACAAATAGAATTATTTCAGAAAGCGCCTTCCCCCTCTCTCCCGTCAGGTGAAACTTTTTCAAACCGTTTTTGTAATATCGAAGATGTTTCTTGTAAACCTCGTCACGGAGGGGAAAGTCACCAGCAGGTGCAACAATCGTAACTCTCTGCAGTTGAGAGTTAAGTCAGAAATACTTTCGAAAGCTTTATTGACAATTGTCAAAGTATTTTTCAAAGGGCACTTTATTCAGAATTGGTTAAACAGATCTGTAAGTCGTGTTGTTTCCCCTTCAGCTTCTGTGTGCTGGTCTCTGAATTGTTTACCTGAGACTTTAGCAAATTTTACCTCCATCCAAAACAGCCTGTTTTATTAAATAAGGGAAAAAAATATCATTTATTTGAGTTTTCAGGCCTGTCATCCAGCTGCTTGGATTGACTCTTTGTTTAAGCCTGTCGTGTCTGGGGGAAAGAAGGGATGGGAAAAAAGCTTCAGGAGGGAAAGGATGTATTTCTATTAGAACAGATAACATCTATAAGAACTTTTGCCTACCTTTGTGTTGTACAGCCATAGCTCTTCCGCGTAGGTTTTACACAAGCTGCTCTGCGTAGAGAGAGAAATTTAAGTTTCTATGGTAGTAATAAAGTGCAGAGCCGTGCGGGCGGGGGGTGCCGCAGGGCAGGAGCCGGAGCAGCGGCGGGACGCGGGCGCCCGGGGCCGTTTCCAGCCGTGCCCAGCCCTGCCGCAGGGGGTCCTCAGCAGCCCCCGGCCCCCCTCTGCCCTCCTCCTGGGAGGCCGTAAAACAGCATAAAATGCCTTCACGTGTCCGAAAAGAACATTTATACGTTGCTGTGAATAACGGTATTAGAAGAAGGTGATCTCCTGCGTTGCCTGACACAAGCATTCCCGCTTCTTTTGCTGATAATTAACGTTGGGGATGCTGAAAGGAAGGAGCGTGTGATTTACAGCAGCACATGAACTCGGAAGAACAAAAAGCTGCATTCTGACTGAAACGGAGTGTTTGTTTAAAAAGAACTTGTATTCTTTCACTGACTCTGGATTTTTTTCCTTTTTTGACTCATAAATGTGTTACTGAGGCACAGACTCCCCCCGTGCCCCGGTTCCCAGCAGATTTATAGCTGATGAGCACAGTACAGTGCTACAGTCCTGAGAGATATTTTACTGAGTGTACTTATTCTCTTTATATGTTATGTTTTATTTATATGTTAAATACAGCTGAAAAATCAAATACTTATTCTGCCCTACAAACACAAATCCATGCTGGACTTGCAAAGGCTAAATCCTCTCCTGGGCAGAGCAGAGCCTGACACAGCTCCAGTGGGAGTTTTCTACTTTCTCCCTCCCCAGCTCTGAGTCTCGCTGGGAGATAAACCAAGAAGAACATCCTGCCATAGCCAAGCAGCTTAAATATTTCTCCTCCTTGACGTCCCGCGGAGCGGCCCCCGCTGTGCCGGGCAGCACTGGGGGTGCAGGGCTGCGGGTAGGTGCCGAGTGTATCCTGACCCGGTCCGCACTGGGTGAGCGTGGGAGGAGCGAGGACCGGGGAGCCCCGCGGGCTGGGCTCCATCGTGCCGTGCCACGCCGCGCTGCCGCCCCTGAACCAAGAGCGGAACAGCTTTCGCGAAGGGCTCGGTGCCGAAGCGAGCGGCGAAGGGCGGCTTCGTGCCTCGGTGCCCGCGGCTGGGGGGCTCGGGGGCTCCCGGGGGCTGTGGGGAGGCTCTTCGGGGCCGGGGGCAGGTGCCGGCGCACGGGCACGCCGCTCTGCTCTGCGTGGCCCTGCAGGTCCTGGCCAGGCGGAGCAAGGCGGCCAACGCTTCCAGCAGGTGCTCGGGCCTGATCCCGGTTGCGCGTCATGAGAGGGTGGAGATGTTTATATGTGCCTTGGAGGCCCCTGCCGGAAGGCCCTGAGGGAGGTATGGGGAAAGGGGTCAGGCGAATTGGCCTACGGGGTTTGCTCTCCGGGGGTGCCTTTGCTTAATGCTATTGGAAAGGAGATGGCGCAGCGGTGGCTGCACCCCCCGCCTCGCTGGGAGCACTGGGCAGGGCTGGCAGGGGTATTCCTCATGGGGAGAAATTAGAACCTGGGTGTTCTAATATTTAAAAAGCACTGATTTTGCTGTTCCGTTTATTTTCATGCAGTCTCCACCTGGGCCACGAAGCCAACGTGACTTTGACAGCTGACCCTCCTGGTGTGGATGTCAGTGTTTCATTAGCAAGTACGTTCACAACCGAGTGCTGCAGCAATCCGTGTTTGGGGAATGCGTGAGAAATCACAGCGGCGCCTGAATCGCGAAGGCTCAGGGATCCCGCAGCGTGCCTGCACCGGCAGGGGTGCCGACGCGGGGTCCCGGCGGGGTGCACCCCTCTGGCGGGTGGGGATGCCGGCGTGGAGCGAGAGGAGGAGACCCACATGGTTCTTCCGAGAGCTGTAATGATCTGGCGGGGATGGACCGTCATCCCGAGGTAAGAGCCGTCCCTGGTTTGAATACATGAGTGCATTTTGAGGGAAGTCAGCTCCTTTGCAGGGTCATTCCCCTACCCAGTCCCAGTAACTGCAGCACTGGGGGTTTGGTGAGAAGCGTTGCTGGGGCAAAGCCCATCTGCTTTCACCGTCAGGGACCAAAGGCAAGAAGCTGTGCAGGTGCTGCTTCGTTGTCGTCTTGCTTGGCTTACTTGGGGCCGAAGGTCTGGTTTCCCCCGGTCATGGTTTTATGCGTAGCTGTTGTTCTCCAATTTACCTTTTAAATAATTAGGCTATTAATACTATTTCACAATTCTGTAATTTTCTGAAATTCGTAGCAGGAGGTGGAAGCCACTGGTTCTCAAAGAGCCTGACCCCTGCTAATGACTGACAACCCTATCCCGTATTTTGATTTGGGAAGAATCTTCCCTTTCTGGAAGCACTTTCTGGAGATAAATGAGAAACTTGGTGAAAAGGCCCCACAACTTTAATCTCAAGAATTCTACAAAATCCTCCTCACTCTGGAGGAGAGGTAGGGCACTTGCACAACAGCTACTTCTTCAAAGAAATCCCCTGGGAAGAGGAGAGATCCTCTCACATCATCACTCTGGAAGCAGAATTATGTTGTGTTAGATGGCTTATGAAAGTGCATGTGAAGGCAAAGAACAAAAAAAACCCCCCCTCACATCTTGATTAATAGCTGAACAAAGTTCATACGCGTTGCTGCCTCGCAGAACGGAGGGGGTTTGCCATTTGGGACATATCCAACCAATTATAGCACTTCACGCAGTCGTTCAGCGTGCGCTGCTGTAGCTACTCCGTCGGAAAGCCCACCGGGCTCTCTGTCACTGCCCTGACAGTTGGTTCCGTGACCACGCCACTCATGTACTTTTTGGTTCAGAATAGCTCTATCTTTCTATACCTTACCTTAATGACTTTTCAAAGCCCATCCATCAAGACTTGGCTCCCTCTTGGGGCTTGAAATACATCCTCAACGTTTTGCAGAAACAGCATTCTGGGTGACAATGATGCAAGCCTTGGGAGGAGCTGAGCAAGCCCCAGCGGCAGTGCCATGGTAGGCAGTGTTTGCAAAGATAACACCTCTTTGAGCCTTTGTACAAATATATTTTGGGTTTTTTTTAATCAACTTTTAAAATATATGCTACTACCTAATTTTGCCAAGTCTTGGTCCCTTAATGAAAAAAAAAAAAAAAAAATCTTTAATTCCTCAGTTCCTTCAGGAGGCCTGTCCTCCTCCACTGAGGGTGCAGCGCTTTCAAGGTTCCTTGGGGCTGTTCGTTTGTTTGCAGAAGATCAAAAGGTCAGGCAATTTCAGCTCAGTGAAGCTTCAAGTGAATTACATCATGCATAAAAATTTGCTATTTTCAAGCTCACAAACTTCTCCTAGGAGGATATTTTGCTCGCTTGAGCAGAAAACAGGCTGTGTTAGCAGCTTTTCCGAGCAATGTTCTCTGATAGCAGACGGACGTGTGGTCCTCCGTACATCCCCTGGACGTAGCACCAGCGTCGCACCCTGATGCTGCCCTGAGAGGCCGCCCACAGATTTTCTC
This sequence comes from Phalacrocorax aristotelis, assembly GCF_949628215.1. NCBI lineage: Eukaryota > Metazoa > Chordata > Aves > Suliformes > Phalacrocoracidae > Phalacrocorax > Phalacrocorax aristotelis. The sequence goes on along the minus strand of NC_134287.1, from coordinate 22,653,171 downwards.
CCCGTGTATTCAGCAGCTGCGTGGATCACAGATAAAGGCGCACGTGTACGGAGGCTGAGGGACGTGCACAATAACGGCCTTTCTTTAAGATGTCTGGTTGCACACGAGATTTTGAGTATCCGCTTAAGTCCCCCAGACCTTTAAGAAAAGGCAGGGCAGGCAGATTCCCTGGGAGCGTGACCCCCTCCTCCCCCCGTGCCGATGGCCTCGCCGGTAACAGCTCTGCCGCTGGAACACATGGGGCCTGAGCACACCTGCATGGGGACCTTCACGTGAAAAATGCATCCTGAATATGCTTATTTGCTGCTGTGCAGAGCAAGGCAATTCCCAAGGGGGGCTGGGGCAAGGAGAAGAAGAATTAAAAAAGCTTTCTTGCCCATAAAATCTTTGAATACGTGAATATAAATTTTGGATTCTAAGCAGCTCAGGCAGTGAAAAATTAGTTGCACCCGTAATACCATAGTAATCAGGCTGTGAAGAGGAAGTTTATGACCGTCCTCAGGCAGGAGTATAGCGTTCCATCGTTCACGATTAACCAACAATGAACTGCTCTAGTTTCGGGCAGGCTTTGGTCCTCCACGGCTCTGAGTTTGGGGCTTTTGCTAAAGGGACAGCCCAGCTTGGCACGAGGCTCCGGCAGAGGCTTGTTCAACACACCAGGTGAGGCTCTGCCCTTAGCAAAGGAACATGGCAGTTTGAAAAAGCCATCCCTTTTACAGTGTGGGGATTTGCGGCTGAGAGCGCTGATTCATCACAAGCGTGGCCCCCGTCGCCGAGACCCCTTTCCGAGCGGAGGAGCGCCCACCCACCCGCCCGCCTTTCACAGCACAGCCCGCCGGCAGCGCCTGGAAAAACAAACCTATTACACGGTGTGAAGCTATTTTCCGTGTGACCTCTGGGTCTTTGCTCAAGGACTTAACACCATGATTTGTACACCACCGGGAAGCACCGCGACGCCGCGGTGACACAGGATATAATAGGGGACATAGAGAGGTATGATGAAGCGAAATTCATCTATTAGAGTATACAAAGATTAATCACAAATAATACTTTGCAGCTCTTATGAGTGTGTTCTGAATGTTGAAACCGGAATCTTTCTGCAAGGGTGGATTCATGAAAACAAAGCTCTTGAAAAGCAGCAAACAAGCCAGGCTCCCGGCTTGGGGCGGCTCCGTGTCACTTGTCACCCCATTCACAAGGAACGGGAGGGAAGGAAAGCACAGCACGAGCATTAAACGCTACTATGCATTTAAAAGAACAAGAAGTTACCAGCTGAATAGAGCAGGACTTTGCAATAACGTTTTTTCCAGTAAGCGGTCAGTTACGCTTTGCATGGCTTAATTCTGATCAGACCTTTGGTGTAGCGAGGGACGAAACCGGCAGCCTTTTTGCCATTAGCTTTAAGGAAGACAGATTTGCACCTCGGGTGCGTGTCGTGCACCGAGCCGTGTGCTGGTGTCTGGACGCGGAGCAGAGAGGTGCTGCCTGGGGTTGCCTCTGCGCCTCTGGAGCTCGGGCTGGCATCCCGCCTCTGCACGCCGGCTGTCAGCAAAAGCAGCCGCGCGCTCCCGAGGCGGATCGGTGCTTTGTTGCTGGCTTCGTTCGAAGCGGGTTACAGCTGCTCGAACCGCAGGCTTTTCCTCTGCTGCGGTGGGGTGAGGCCAGCCCCGGTCTGGTCTGTGGGGACAGAGGGAGGAGCGACGTTCCCACAGCCTGAGACTTTCCGACAGCAGTTTTGCAACGGATGCAAATCAATAGGTGGGGCACCGAAATACAACCAAAACCCGAGGGGCTGTGGGGTGTACCACGGTTACTGGCCGGTGACCCATGGTGCCGATGGAAGGGGCAGCGGTGCCCACGCTGCCTTCGCAGGCGCCCGGGGGAGAGGGCAGAGACGCGGCGCTGACGCTGCAATACATTTTTTATTTTTATGAATAAGAGATGACTAACGCTAGACGAATCTCAAAAGATTTAGAGCTTCAGCCTAGCCGTCACGGCGCAGGGATGCCTATTCCTACCTGTACGACTCACCCTGCCTGGCACAGCAGTAGGACTTCAGAGAGCTGGCAGCGCACCTCCGCTTCCCGAGAGCAGCGTGCGGGGCAGGGCGAAGCACAGAGGGCCACAGCAGACCTGCAGCAGCATCTCCGCGTCAGGGCATTTGCCCTGCAATCGCGTTACCTACAGCAGCTTCCAGCTCCCGGGCTGCGAGGCGCTGGGCAAACGTGGAGCAGTGTCCGCGTGGCGCGGGACTCCTCAGCAGCCTGAAAATGCAGCCGCTGAGCGCAGAGGAAACCAGCGATGAGAAGAGGGGGAAGGGAACCCAGCTGGGAGAAGGTGTGATGCCTTCTGGGTCGCTAACAAAAAGACACCCATTTTATCTTGTGATGTGCAAGTTCAGCTGTATTAAGTTTTCTCCGTTCCTTTAACACTGTTGTTTAAGTATGGCATTGCAACAAAACTACATGCTACAGTAAGATAACACACACAATTTTCTTACTGAATAGCGGTATTATCTCATTTGATTAAACCCAAATAGATAGCACAATCGATGTATGTATGTGTTTAGGCAAGGCCTATGAATTTTAAGTCTTATCACTTCCAGAATCACATACCCAATTATTGCAAAACTGCAAATCCTTGAGAACTGGCGTCTAGCCAGCACTAATGAAAAATATGTGTAGAAAATATTGTGAAAATGGAAGCGCTACGCTTGTAGCATTACTCCCAAAACCAGAAGAGCTCCATACATCATCTTGCCCAGGTATGCCTGTTGTACTTTGGCTGCCCTAATTAAATGGCACCTGGGGATGGACTTCGCTTTCCAGGAAAGCAGGACCTTTCTCTGGCGAACAGCCTCTCTGCAACCCTTATTCCAGAGGTGGGGGGAAGCCAACAAAAGCCTCTCCACCATCTCTTTGTTAAGGGCAGAAGATGTTGAGAGATTAAAGCATCTAAACGAAGATACCTGCATGTACCCCGAGGGGAGGATGGCCTCAGCAAAGCCAAGGGCAACCTGAATCCCTCCTGGAGCGGCAGTGCTGCATCCTGACGGCCCCGAGCGGTCGGGGCGCACGTCTGCTCCCCAGGGGCTGCTGCTGTGGGGCGGCTCGGCGCTCGCCCTTGGGAGGAGCAGCTGGGGCCCTTCGCTGCTTGTCTCCTGCCGTAAGCTCTGCCAGGCACTCACCCACCTCCTGAGGCATCCCGTGTAAGTCATCGAATAACCTAAAAACAAAGCGGTGCCAGCGCGGGGGTTCACAGAGCTTTGTAGAAGCGATGCCGATAATGGGTACGTTGAAAGGCTGCTGTGGAAGGCCGGTGTAATGGTTGGAGAGCGCTGGCAGCTCCCTCTAGGCACTGTGCTGTTCGTGTGGGCCGACACGGTGCCAGCCTCGATTGCAAGATCTGTAAGATTTAGTTGTCTGGGACGAGGAGGTGCCGTCCGTGGAGGGAGCGATGCGCTGTGCGTGCGGGCTCGGTGCCGCGGCACGGAGGAGCCCTGCAGGGCTGCTGTGCACAGGGACCTCCGCAAAGGCGGAGGGGGCTGGTAGCGGGCATGGCCCGCCTCGCCGCCTGGGGCACGGCCAGAGCTCCCCGCACGGCAGATACGGCTTTGCTGGGATGTGCCCGTGGGATCTGCCGTGCGAGGGGATGTTGCTGCTGGAGGCAGTCCCTCCTGGAGGGCTGGTTATGCCTTTCAGAGCCGGCGGCACGGCGAGCGGGACGCAGCAAGTCTGCGAGCTGAGTCTCTTGGTGTTTCCCATGTGATGCTGAAGAAGTGATGTGGGCAGCTGATTTTTCTGGAAAAATCAATCTTGGTGCCCAAAAGTTGTTCCGGATGAAGTGCTTTGTGCACCAACTGCTGCTTATGACAACAAGAAGTTTCCAATACCCAGCAGTTTCTAGCAAAACCCTCTTCAGGTGCATCCTTCTTCCATTTGCCTTCTCCGAACTCTGAAGGGACACCGAAAGCCCACCGTGCCGCGGCGGTGGAAGCCTTGCAGTGCTCGTGCGTGAGAAGCGCGGCTGCTGGTGGCAGGGCAGCGGCGTGAGGTCCGGACCGGGCGGGAGGAAGGCCACCCTTGCCGCAGAAGGAATAATCTTCATCGCAGCATCTCCTCTCTGGCCCCTCGAGCCGGAGGGAGGAGCGCTGGGGACGTGGGCGCAGCTGCTCCCCGGGTCCTGCTGCTGGGACGTGGGTGGAGCAGGGCTCGGTGCCAGCACGCACGAAGCGAGGAGGAGGAGGGATGCTTCCTCCCACAGCTCTCTCAAGCATCGTTTTTTCACAAATCTCTGTTGGTCTCTTGCTGCCCTCACCCTTTTTGCCACGTTTAATTTTCCGGCCGGTTTTAGGCAATACTTGCTGGGATTTTGCAGGTTGGCCGTTTTCTAACTTTCTAACAAAACCTGAGGTTGCTTGTCAACAGGGTATTTTTTTTCCCAGCACCCTCAGATCTAATTCCTAATCACGTCCCACAAATAGCAACAAACGTGAAATTATCTTTAAACAAAGAGGTTTTTTGTATATTCTGTCACAGCACCCTTAAGGGCGTGTTAGAAGCGAGAACGCCTGAGGTGAGAAGAGCTTGCCTTTCGCTCGGCGCCCCTGAGCCGATGTGTCTCCTGACCCGCCCAGGACGGGCTTTCCGCCAGAACACGATCCGAGTACCACCGCGCTGGTAAGCTGTGTCAACTCAGATACGCAGCACCCCCCTCCCCGCCCAGGGGTGCAGCGTGCGTAGCCTAACGGGTGCGGGGTCACCCGCTACCGAAGAACGATGTTAGGGATAAACAGGGCATTGCTAAGGCGAGACCCCGCAGAAGCGCTAAGGCGTTATCTTCGTTTTGAAAATACTGCAGCGTTGGCGCCAAATGGATAGACCACGGTATGGCAGCTCTGACGAAGGGACTGACGAGTTCTACGGATGCCTTTGGCCGCTCAGGAGATTCAAATAAAGGCTGTGATTTTGGTTTTGCCGATTTTGCTTTTACTTATAAGTCAAGGAGCGCAGGTCGCTATATACGAAGGTATTTGTTGTGCTGTGGGGAGCAGCTCTGCGCGCGCCCGCATCACGGTGCCTGCCGAGCCGATGCGCTTCCGCTCAGTGCTGTGGTGGGCAACGTCGTCAGGCCAAGTCTACGAGAGATTTTTATGACCAGAAAACTTCCATTTCTATTTTTTAAGATTTTGAAGTGCGGTATTTAATATCACAAAACCCTGCTGGTTTTGCAATTTTTGTCCTGAATTTCGAAATTAATTCCAAATGAGTTTATTCAGAAATGAATTACCATCAATCTATTTTAATAGGAAAAATGAGACAAGCAGGTTGTTTCATACAATAAACATTTCAAACTATATTAACAGTATAAAAATGATTATTTGGGGGGATCTTTTACAACTTAATTCCATCCCTATTTTCTATTTTTAACCGTTAATCAAAGCTCTGGCTTGTTGGGAAATATAATAAGTCTTTATATCCCCAAAGCTTTTAAATTATTCACTGTGCTTACTGTTCTCCTTCTGACAGGAGATTATCCTTTTTAATTGGAATTTTTCTATTATTTGCATCTGAAATGTTTGAAAGTCAAAGCGAGGCCTCAGATACTATTAATAGGAAACATAACACAGGCGGGGGATGTACGGAGGCTTTTCACTGCAAGTGCATTAACCGAGTCAGCTGCACGGACCACACTCAGAGCACAGCACCGTACAGCAAAACTCCCGCTCTCTTCTGCAGTTTCTTTTCTTTTTCAACCCTACTCCTCCCGTCCTTATGCAGCCCCGGAGCAGGAACTTGTCCCAACCTGGGGCTTGTTTCTCCATCCGAAACTCTCCATCCTGTCGGTGCCATCTTTAGTAGTCATTAACACGCGCATTGTGCGTAACCGGGCGCGGTGGAACGCGCGGTTTGTGCTCAGCCTCAGGGAAGAGCTGGGCTTGCTTCACTTCAGCCTCAGTGTCATCGCCAAACTTGAGCGGTGGTAATTTACTAATTCCTCCCTAGGTTATTATTGGTAAAAATGTTTAATATCATTCTAAGAAGACATTGATTTTAAGTCATTGGATCCCAGGCTTCCATGCCTGACTGTTCCTGGACATTGTTCCTCACCTGCAAAGACTCGCGCAAAGACTGCGCAAAGCTTTGGGTTTCTCCTCTTTTTTTTCTTCCCTTCTTACTTTGAAGTTAGATCATTTGTGCATTTCAGTCTGTCGGATGCTCAAAGAAGCGCGAGAAAGAAGAAGAGAAAAAAACAAGCAACCTTCAGCTGCCGAACGCCTCATCAAATGCAGTTGTCGTTTGCTGAGCAGGTCGAGCTGCCGGTGCCCGCAGCCCGCCGGGGCGCGATCGCCAGGCTGGGGCTCCTGCGCCCCGCGAGGCTGCGCCGCCGGCCCTGCCGCCGCCTCTTCGGCTGACGGGTTTCTCGCTTGGAAACGAAAAGTCAGGTCTGCGTCCCAAGCCGCTTGCCGTGGGCCTGGGAGACGTGCGCCGGGACAAGGGCTCCGGGAAGGTGCGTCTGCTGCTGACGGGGAGCAGATGTGGCGATGTGTATAACTTCATCTAGGTAAGCCCTCCTGGTGCTAAATTACTTATTGAACAATATTCCTCTTCCCCAGGACTCAGCACCTGCCGCCAGCCCCTGCTCACGGGTGCGTTCTGCCGCCGCGGGCTCGGGCTCCTGCTAACGCCGACGGGAACGTGCGCAGGAGAGCAGGCTGTTCCCCCGCACGCCTCCAGCACCCGGCACAGAGCCCGAGCTTAACGCAGGGCCTAAACCAACAAACAAGTTAGAGCAAGGTCTCTTTACTGGGGAGCACCTCAATGGGTATTGCGCTCCGCAGGCATGCGCTTTTCTAATAATCGCTTTTTCCTGGAGAGCTGGACTCGAGTAATGCATTTTTTAGAGTGTTTCAGGAGAAATTCAGTCAGTTTAGAGGATTATACGATGTCTCATCACCAAAGAAGCAATAGCTACATCAATCAGAGGTGTGAGACTACCACTTAGGCGCTCCCTGGCTTTCTCTAAAGGATGTAAATTAGATATATCTAACACCGCCTGTAACAGAAGATGCAGATGCTGCACCTAAAGAGGAGAATATAACACGTGAGTGATCATAGCCATCAGGGGAGTGGGAGGACAGGAGGCCTTAAAACTGGTCTTTAGAGCCACATTTCCTTAGACCATTTTTATAGCCTGGAAATTATGAAGGAAGCTATGCTTCGTGTTAGGAGATTTTGCTAACGTTGCATTGCAAGTAGCTTTTAATTCTTCTAATCTTCAATTTTGCTTACAGTTTTTAAGCATGATTTTCAGACTATTATCTTAAAAGTAGTAAAATATAATATTTGTGGTGAGAATTCCAAAATACTTTGTTCTGAACTTAAAAGAATTATCGGTGTCGTACATATCACCAACGCTTCAACTGGGTAATTCCTCTAAAAATAAGTTATACCTGAAAGGAAAATGAACTTTTTAGGTGAGTCAGCCTGCGTACTTCAGAAAAAGCAGCATTTCATTCCAGCAGACATAGGACCCTGTCACATTCCCGCGGCGATAAGCAAGGTACGTTCTTGGTTTTAAGGAGAATTTACTGCCCGTTTTGGCTCTGCTCCTTGTCCCGGGGGAGGAGGAGGGCTCAGTCACACAGGTAGCCCCACGCCTCAGCGCAGGTTACATCAAACGAAAGGGATCTCTTGTGCTTGTGAGCACGGGGAGGGGGTTCCTCTGCCTGTGCCTTTGATTAAGCAGTTTGTTGAATTATTCTGTGGCACGGGCTGAGTTGTTCCAGGCTTCCAATGAATAGTTGCATTGTCGGTCTTACAGTGAAGTTTCGTTGCAAAAACTCTTCTGTTTTAGTATCTGCTCTGAAATATATTCCTAAAAATACGCCACAGGGATTTGCTTCTTCAAATATCCAGGAGGAAACTCACTGACTAAAGGATGCACAGAAAGTGGATGTACAAAGCACAGGACTTCCCTGAAGTCAGAGCAGGTTGTTACGCAAACAAATACTTCTGGTTAAATTTTCAAACGTTGCCCCAGTTCTGGTAAGGGTAATAACTTATATTTAGAAGCTTACCTAAACATAACAGACATCCCCAATCCCTGTACGCAGAGTGCTGGAAAACCACACGTAGGAGAAGGCACAGGAATAACAGGTTTTTTTTTTTTCTTTGCTAATAAACACGTCACTTAACTGTGAAGTTAGACCTCTCTGTGCTTGAATCCAGTTAATTAAAGAAGTGTTAGGTGCATAAATACCTTGACAGATCCTGACTATATTCCTACTAAATTTAATTTTCAGCAATCCCATAGGAAGACTAGAAGAACATGGAAGAAAATGTTGCTTTTACTCTGGAAAACATGAGGAATTTAAAAAAAATTCGGTTACTGATTCAGTCCATATGGGTTATTCATCCTGGGAGAGGAAAATATTCTGCCTTGGATAATTAATCTGCTGCAGGAGCTGAGGATTTAACCCCACTTAAGGTACGCTCAATCAGAACCGTGCGAGAGTGTATGAAATCTAATGATTTTTTTTAACTTTATCCACTTTTGTGTCTATTTCTCTCTTGCCTTTAAAAATCCGGGATCTTTCGGGGGAGGTTTTGCAGTGATGCCTTGCTAGCAGAGCTCCCCCGCCCCAGCAGAGTGTCCTGCAAGAGGCTGTGGGTTTTTGCTGGGAAACACGCGGACGGGGAGGGCGAGGAGCCCTGGCTGCTGCCACTGGCGGCGCCTCGGGCAGAGTCGGCAGCAGCCGCTGCCCTCCCGCGCTGCGGGTACGGCCGGCGCTGGCGGAAGAGGCCACCAGGCTCCTCCTCGTGCCATCGGTGCCTGCAAGGGTGATCCGTTTTTAGAGGTAATAAGATTTATAAGACTTCTGTAGTCAAAAGTACGAGCCTGTGGCTTCGTGTGGAAAGCTCTGACACGCCTTCTCCTTCCCCACTGCTCCCAGCCTGGGCAGAGCCATCGCCAGCTCTCAGCTGCGATGTTAATTACACTTCGCATTCCTTTCCTCTTGTTTTTAATCAATGAAAGTTCCTTTTCAATTCTCTCAAATTAACCTCCTATTTTGAACGAGGAATTCCTCCTCAAAGTCTCCCGAACTGATAACATCAAGGCTGATCCCTGCGTAGGATAAGCCGCGCGTGGGCAGAGCTGCTCGTAGGCGTCGGGGCAGCTCGTGGGAGCTCGGCAGCGGAGGCGAGCCTCTGATCGGGGCTCAGTGCAGCCCATCCCTGCCGACACCCAGTGAGCGTCAGGAACTCGAAAACAAACACGTTTCAATAGGGAAAGGCTTTGCGATAACACTTCAGCCGGCTGCTTCTCCGAGCTTTGATTTGTTTTTCATACAGGACCCAAAACGCTCGTGTGGTTATCCACATGCTCTGAACCTCTTGAGCTGCAGATTGTATGAGAACAGTCTGCCTCGTGATTTTCTGCTATTTCATGCTTTCTCTCCTGATGGCAAATCGCTATGAGAACAGCCTCTCTTGTTGATCTCAGGAACTTGCCTTACTTCTGTTGCCGCTCTGTATTGCGTTCGACAGCGTCTCCCCGCACAGGGCCAAGCGATGGGCGCTGCGGAGAAGAGAGACCTAAAATGCGTTTTAATCCTAACCAATTTGTCTCCAGCCGCCGATGTCAGGCTGTGCAATTGCTCTGGTTTCCCACGTGCGCTGCCTTTGGCACTGCCTGCCTGTCCGTGCACTGCCCAGCCGTGGCGGGGGCCGGTTTGCCCTCCTCCTCCTCCTCCTCCTCTCCCTGTGGGGCTCGTGCGTTTCGAGTCATTACTATATACATTTTCCAGTTCTGATATAAGACAAGCAATGTCTGGCTTGTGTCAGCAAAGACGCACTTCACTGCGGTTCTAGCTGTGGTTGCTGAAAAGAGACACTCGAGGTGTAGCCCTCAAGTGCCCTGAGCCGCTCGGCCGAGCCCGAGCGCTGGTGAAAGAGAGCACAGCTATTATGTTTATTACCAAAGCCCGAACACACCGTGGTCCGGCCACCTCCCAATAAAGCATAAAAGGTTTATTGAAAATCATTTGGTTTTCATCTCCTGGCCAAACAGAATCATAGAAAAACAACGCCAGATCTGACCAGCGGTCTAGTGGCGGTGTGAACCACGCTGGCCCGAGCGACGGGGATGCTCTGGTTGCTCGAGGATGTTTCTTGTTTAATGACGTTCAGATTTAATCACACCTGAAAGACCGCTCCGGGCCGGCTGAGCGCTCAAACCCTATAGAGTATCAGACGAGCCTGATATGTGACAAGTAGTATTTAAAGGAAGTATGATCTTATGATTTATATAGGTCACAGTGCATTTTAATTATTAATGACGTTATGCCGATTTGGAGACGAGCTCTGAAGGACTCATTCACTTTGTTTTAGATGTTTGATATTCATAACAGTCCCCAAGGCCCTGCATTTATAATGAGTTATTCCTGCTGGTGTACTAATAACAACATCAAATGGTAAAGGGGAGGGCGGGGAAGCAAAGCAAACCAGAAAAGATGATATTCTGATTCTTGCTGCAGACACGTATCTCTGATGTTGCGCGGCCTTAGCAGGTGTCGCTGGGAGCTGCTCCTCTGCTGAGGCAGAGCCGCTGCTGAGCGGGTGCTGGAGCCGTTATCGGAGCGATGCGCTGTAGCGTCGGGTCGCATCTCGGGTGATAAAAGAATGTTATTGTCGGTGGTGACAACGCTGAGCTTCAACAGCAGCCAAGACGAGCGGCTGCACAGGCTGGATGGCGTGCCGGTGGGCTGGCGCGCCTGGTGCC